>NC_052029.1:14351043-14672919 GCF_015832195.1 Motacilla alba alba
CGGTATTTTGGGTCTTCCAATTTGTCCTTGAATTCCTTCAGCGTGGCCTTGGGGCTCATGTCCTTCTGCACACGCAGAGCCAGCTCGATCCCTGCCAGGATGGGAGATGTCTTGGTCAGCCCTCGCAGCTGCTGCAGCCCACGGCTCTCCCAGCCCTGCTGCTCCCTGGGACACAGCCCTGCTCCCTCCCTCCTTCCCATCTCAGGGACTTGCTGCCCAGGGAAACGGCTTGGAACTCCTGAGAACTGCGAGAGGGACAGGTTTTCAGCCACTGCCTGCAGTGGGGAGAGTTTGGCTGGTCCCAGCTGTGGCCAGATGCCCTCCCCCACATCCAGCTGTGGAGGGAGGATGGTTATTCCTCGTTGGTGGGTGTGCTCCATTGCCAGCCGGTGCCTCCTCAGCCGGGGGAGCTGCCCTGCTCCAGGCTGGAGCTGAGGCTCCACACGCCCCCAGCTCACCTTTGTGGATGTACTGGGCCACCTTGCGGAAATCGTCCTGCCGGAAGCCGCGCGAGGTGAGAGCCGGCGTCCCGAAGCGGAGGCCGCTGGGCCGCAGGGCGCTGACATCACCTGCGGCACGACGAGGCACACGTGAGCAAACCCGGCACCGAAACCACCGCCCGTGGGGCTCCAGCCCGGCTCCTGGGGCGGGGCAGGAGCTGGCAGAGCTCGTGGGATCCCTCACCAGGGCACGTGTTCTTGTTGCAGGCGATGGAGCAGAGCTCCAGCACCCGCTCGGCCCGGCCGCCGTCTGTGCCTTTGCTGCGCAGGTCCACCAGGATCAGGTGGTTGTCAGAGCCCCCTGCAAAGACAGGGGTTTGGTGGGATTGGGGAAATGCTGCTCCCGCAGGAAACTTCAGCAAAAGAAGACTTGAGATCTAACAAGGGGTGAGGAATTGCGCCAACAGAGCCCTGCCCACGGTGTCCTTGAAGAGCTGCCCTGGTCAGAGCCCGGGGTCAGCCCCATCCCACTGCCGAGACGCGTCCTCACCTGTGACGATGTCGTAGCCCATCTCCATCAGTGCTGATGAGAGTGCCTTGCAGTTGGCCACCACCTGCTGCTGGTAAGCCTTGAACTCGGGTGTCATGGCCTGATGCAGCGCCACGGCGATCCCTGTGGATAGAGGGAGGCCAGGGTCAGATTTGGGAGGATCCCACCAGCAACGGCACTGCCAGCAGAAGCCATACTGGAGCCGAACAAACTAATGGACTGATCCTTGCTTTGCCCTAACCAGGCTGGTGGCACTGCCACGAGCCAAAACACAGGACAGGACAGGCTTGGTCACTCCTTGGGCAATGCTGGGTCAACCAGCTGCCTTTTGCCACAGTGTCCCCAGGCTGTGAGCCCTGTAGGGCAGCTGGAGGCTCCCGTGCTGCTGCTGGGGGTCAGAGCCGTGCCAGGACACCTTTGCCAGCTCCCTCTGCCGCGCTGGAGCTGGCAGCCAGCCTGGCTGCATACCTGCAATGGCGTGGTTGTGTGGGCCTCCCTGCAGCCCCGGGAACACCGCCTGGTTGATGAGGCTCTCCAGGTTGTAGAGGGTCTCCTTGCCTGTCTTGGGGTCCACGCTGCGGGTGCCTGTGAGACAGGGGGGACACAGTCACAAGGCAGCACAGCCGCCCTCCTCCCGTGAGCTGCTTTCACCCCCTGGCTGCTCACAGCAGGCACAGTGGTTGTTCCTCCTCAAATCTGAGCCAGGATTAGCCCAGGGAAGCTCCCCAGCCACTCCCAACATCTTCCTGCCCTCCCTCCTTCCCAGTCAGAGCGGGAAGGAGCATTAACTTGCAGCACCCCGGGCAGGTCGGGCACCTTTGCGGTAGAAGATCATGCCGGCCCTGCAGCCCCGCAGGGTCTTGTGGGTGGTGGTGGAGACGATGTCGCAGTGCTCGAAGGGCGAGGGCACCACGCCGGCGGCCACCAGCCCGCTGATGTGGGCCATGTCGGCCATGAGGTAGGCGCCGTTGTCGTCGGCGATCTTCCGCATGCGGGCGTAGTCCAGGTTCCGCGAGTAGCAGCTGACACCTGCGGGGACGAGGCGGTGAGGAGGGGACGGGAGCAGAGGCGCGGGACCCTGGGACAGCCCCAGGACCAGGCCTGCAGCGTGGACAGCCCAGCAGGATGCACACAAGCACAGTACACAAGCTCCTTCCGGGAGGTTTCCTCCTGGCACTGCAGCATCCACGGGCTTACGGGGATGCTGCTGGCTTCAGGGAGCCACCCCTGCCCAGGCTGTGCCACCAGGGAGGTGGGTACAGGTGTGATCCTCACCTGCTATGATCAGCTTGGGGTGGAAGAGCCGGGCATTCTCCTCCAGCTTGTCATAGTCGATGTAACCGGTCTTGGGGTTGACCTGGGAGAGGAAGAGGAGGGTTCAGCCACCTCGCTGTGGTGAAGATCAGCTGCTGTGCTGTCCTGCAGGAGGGAGTGCTGGCAGCCTGATGCTGGTTCTTTTAAGAGGCACCAACACTTATGATAACTGCACTCTGGCTGGAGCAGCTCCCTACCTTGTAGGGCATGGACTCGAAGAAGACAGAGGTGGCAGAGATCTTCTTCTTGTCCGTCATGAAGCCGTGGGTGAGGTGGCCACCATCGGGCAGGTCCAGCCCCATGATCCTGCCGTGGGGCTCCACCAGGGCCGTGTACACCGCGAAGTTTGCAGGTGACCCTGCAGCGAGAGCGCGCCGGGCGGGTTACGAACGCTGGGGCACCCGGGGGCCTGGGCAAACTGTGCTGGCTCTCCTGAGCACCCCAATACCTGAGTAGGGCTGGACATTGACTCCCCACTTCTGGGGGTCGAGCCGGTAAGCCTGCAGGGCTCGCTTCTGGCACAGCCTTTCCAGCTCGTCCACAAACTCCGTCCCGCCGTAGTACCTGCGGGGCAGGACAGGGCAGGGCTAAAACCAAACTCAGGACTCAGAACGGGCCCTGTGACCAGGCTGGGGACAACCTGGGGTGATGCCCCTTCTGTGCAGCCACAGCAGACGTGACCCTGCTGAGACTGTCCCATGCGTGGCCAAGGACAGAGGCTGAGAATGTCACAGCCTGTCCTGGAAGAGCCTGGCTGCCAGCATGAGGACACTGCTTCCTTCCCTGAGGTGAGGCCTGGCAGGATGGGGGGTTCGTCTCCCACCCTGCCAGGGTTTGGGTTGGTGGGCCTTAGCCCCAGTCCCGTACCTCTGTCCTGGGTAACCCTCAGAGTATTTGTTGTTCATGCACGATCCCAGGGCCTCCAGGACTGCTCGGCTTGCAAAGTTCTCCGATGCAATTAACTCCAGCCCCAACCTCTGCCGCTGCTTCTCCTTCTTGATGATGCTGTGCACCTTTGGGAGAGGAGAGAAATGGCTTCAGCCATGCTGGCTCTGCACGGAGATGTGGGCGTTCCACCACAGCAACAGGGCTTGGAAAGGCGCTGGAGAACAGAGACGTGATCCCTTCTTGGTGCAGCTGATCCCGACCAGTCACAGAGAGGGCACAGAGGATGGAGGGGTTCCAGCAGCTCAGCCTTGGACCCTGCCACGTCCTTGGCTTGACAAGGCCAGCATCCCCACGGCTGTTTGGGGGATGGATGAAGCAGCTGGGCGGGAGCCAGGAAGGGGCTCTCACCTCGGGGTCGTTGGTGTCCAGCGGCTCCATCACCATCTTGTTATGGGAGGCCCAGAGCTCGGCGCTGGGGAGGCTCTGTGTTGAGCTCGCCATGGTGCTGCTGCTGGGTCTGAGTCACCTGCCAGGAGAGCAGGGAGCCTGTGGGATGGGCTGGGTGCCTCCACATCTCCCTGTGTGCTGCCTGCTGCCATCCCATGTATTCCCTGAGAACAGCCATGGGCAACCTCTTGGCTGCTTTCCCTTGGGCAAAACCCCAGCAGGTCAGAGTCCTGCCCCAAACCCTGACTGAAGCATCCTGTGGAGCTGAGAGGCCCTGAGAGGCAGCAGCTCTGCCTCTGCTGGGTTCCATGGCATGGGTGATGCCCAGGCCTGGCAGGAGCCCTCCGGCCCAGGTGATGCCACTGCTGCTTTTGGAGAAGGAGTAACAGCCCAGCTGCTGCCTTGGCAGAAAACAATTCATCTTTTTACTCATTAACCCTGCAAGGACGGGTGAAGGTCCGTGAGCAGGTTATTAAGCAATCCCACACGGTTTCCTCGTGCCAAGCTGCCAAAGTCCATTCACACCGGCCGTGCTGGGCAGGGATGCTCAGCCATGCCCTGGCCCAAGCCCAGGCCTCACTGGCAGGGTGGGAATCGGCCAGAGAGGCTGGGCTGAGCAAAGGGCTGCGAGGGGAAGTGCGCTGGCTCTGAGCAGGACGCAGGTCCTGCGTGTCCCCCCAGCACAGGCTGCTGCAGCACTCACTGTGGAGAGCAACAGAGCTGCCCTTCCCAGTCAGGATGAGACCCCCCCCATGTCCCCTCTGATGGTGGACACCTGCCACCTCACCTGGGGAACCCCATCCCCGAAGCTCTGTCTCCACCTCGTTCTGCACCCCCAGTATCCCGCCTCCATCACCTCCCACAGCCCGAGATCCTGGCGGCGCGCCCCTCTGCCCTGCCCCGCGTGGCGGGGACCGGCGCTGCCTGGCCGCTGTGCCCCGCAGCGGGACGCCGTGCCCCGGCCCTGCTCTCCGCAGCCCGCACAGCCCCGTTCGTGCCCCGGTGCCGGTGCCGGTGCCGGTGCCGCTCCTTACCCGACCGCGATTCCGCTACCGCGCGAAAGCGCGCGCACTTCCATAGCCCGGCCGGGCCCCGCCCCCTCCGCGCCGCGACCAATCAGCGCCGCGCTCCGCCCCGCGTTCGGCGGCGGGCAACCCGCTCGGGAGGCACCTGAGCCAATCAGCGCCGCGCTCTGCCCCCTCCCCGCCTCCCATTGGCCCGCGCAGGGGCGGGGCTGGCGGCGCGGCCCGCACGTGGCGCCCGGGGCGCGGGTGACCTTGGCCGGGCCGGGCGGGGCGGGGGACAGCCGCTGTCACCCCCCTGCCGCCACCCCTCCTGCTGCCACCCCTGTGCTGCCACCCCTCCTGCTGCCACCTTCCTCTGCTGCCACCCCTGTGCTGTTACCCCTGTGCTGCCACCCCTGCTGTGCTGTCACCCTTCTGCTGCCACCCCTGTGCTGCCACCCCTCCTCTGCCGCCACCCCTGTGCTGCCACCCCTGCTGTGCTGTCACCCCGCTGCTCTCACTGCTCTGCCGTCACCCACAGCTCCAGCCCTGCCTGCCGTGCCGTGCTTCTCCGCCAGCCCTGCGGTGTTCCCAGCGTCCCGCCACTTCCCCCATGAGCCGAAGGATGGGACACCCCAACACGGTGCAGCGGGCAGGGACATTTCCGGGCACCCCCAGAACCCCCAGCCAAGACCGTGTCTCCAGGACAGTGGGCGTGCCAGGCCCTGGCACAGGCTGGGCACCTTGCTGCTGTTGTGGGGAGCAGAGCTGGCCCTGTCCCCCATCACAGCAGGGCGCCCCGGTGCCCAGAGGGATTTCGGGGTGCTCATGAGGGAGAGCAGCCAGGGGGATGAATGGTGCAGGCAGGAGAGCGGCCGTGTTTTCTCCCTTCATCAAATCCGAGTCAGTGGGTGGGCTTGGCCAACCCGCCCTAGGGAACCTGCACCCCCTGGCGCTTCAGGGGTTAAATCAGCACACCATAAATTGAGGAAGAAGATTAGGGAATAAGCGATCCTACTAAATTCCTCGTGATCCCAAGCCATGGGAAAATGGGGCGAGGCAGCGTGAGTCAGCCTGGAGAGGAGCAGCACAAGGGGAGTCAGTCAGGAGGGTGAGCCCACCCGCTGTGGGCAGAGCAGCCAAGGAACAGCGCGCACAGCCCTGCCAGGACCTGCCAAGGCAAGTGCCAGGATGAACAGGAGAGAGATGAGGACACGGGTGGGCTCACCAGAGGGTTGTGGGTGGGTAAAGGGCCAATGGTTACACTTGGATATGGCTCTGGTGTTCTGCACCTCCCTGGAAGGGGCTCGGTGAAGAAATAGTCTGTTAACATCATTGTTGCCAGTCTAGATAGTTTTTGCTGTCATAATTTGTTACTGGTCATCCAAAGAGGATTGGTCACAGTGGGGGGATCTGGGTTTCCATGGTTTGGCTGCTGGTCCATGCTGGATTGCTGCTGTGTGCTGGTGATGAAGGTGTTGTTCTGACACACTGACACCAACAGCAAAACTGGGGTTGGTTTCTCTGGTCGAGGTGGTTTCTGTGAGGTGCAGCTGCACATGCTATAGAGAAGGACTTTATATTAATTATAAATTAATTTATCTAATCTGGCTTTTCATACACATTTTGTGCACAGTTGCTCGCAAAGATTTTCACCTCTCTTGAGCAGCAGATAACAGCCCTGTTGTGATTTCAGCTCTTGGCTCGCTAGTGATGGACAGCACCTCTTCCTCCCCTTCCCCCTTCTCTGCCAGCTGCCCCACGGAGCAGCCTGACAATGCCACTGACCATGACTACTACTCTGGCCTGCAGAAGACCATGCACATCCTCTCCATGGTGGTGTACAGCATCGCCTGTTTGCTGGGGGTGTCAGGGAACGGCCTCGTCATTTGGATTGCAGGCTTCAAGATGAAGAAGACGGTGAATTCCATCTGGTTCCTCAACCTGGCCATAGCTGACTTCATCTTTACCTTTTTCCTGCCCCTCAGCATCGCCTACACCGCCCTGGGCTTCCACTGGCCGTTTGGGAAGCTCCTGTGCAAGCTGAACAGCACCATGGCCTTCCTCAACATGTTTGCCAGCGTCTTCCTCCTGACGGTCATCAGCATCGACCGCTGCGTTTCTGTGGCCTTCCCCGTCTGGTCTCACAACCGCAGGAGCCCGGAGCTGGCGGCCAGGATCGCGCTGGGGACGTGGGTCCTGGCTGTCCTGCTCAGCTCCCCGTACCTCGTCTTTCGGGACACCGTGGTGAGTTCCAGGAACGTCACCAGCTGTTACAATAATTTCGCTCTGTCCGATGATTACACGTCGGAGGCCACGCGCAGGCTGTGGAGGATGCGGCACAAAGCCATGATCATCACGCGATTCTTGTGTGGGTTCCTCATCCCCTTCATGGTGATTCTCATCTGCTACGGTGTCGTGGCTGTCAAGCTGAAAAGAAGGCAGTTGGCCAACTCTGCAAAGCCCTACAGAATCATCATTGCTGTCACAGTCTCGTTTTTCTTCTGTTATTTCCCATATCACGTCTTCTCCTTGCTGGAAATATCCAACAACTCTTCCAGCCACGAGATGAAACTGGCCCTTTACATAGGGATCCCCTTGGTTTCCAGCCTTGCTTTCTTCAACAGCTGCATCAACCCCATCCTGTACGTCTTTGTGGGGCCGGATTTCAAGGAGAAGTTTCGCCAGTCCATCCTGTCGACCTTCGAAGGGGCCTTCAGCGAGGAGTCGGTCCTGGGCAGCCTGACCAGCCGGCGCAAGTCCAGGTCTGCTTCGGAAGCGGAGGTCCCGAGGGTCTGAGCAGGTGCTGGTGTGGAAGGGGCCGTTCTTTTCTCTGCTATTTCCCTCATTTCGTAGCTCAAATCGTGGGACTGGGGACTGCAAGTGGCTGCACATGCTAACGAGGTGTGATTTTGTGTTTTGGAGATGTCTCGAATGTGCTGTGATTTAACACACAGTGGGGATGGAAGAACTCTCGGGAGCTGCAGCAAGGCGGGTCAAAGGAGCAGCACTTTACTCCTTGTGCCATTTGACTCTCGTGTATGGAACCTTTATAGAAAGAGGGTTAAATGCAATGGCTGGATGTATTTTTGTAGGGGATGGAACAGTGAGTAACACACTCATCTTTTCTCTCCTCAGACAGGACAAATCAGTGGTCGTGCTGCTGTTACTCAGATTGGATGTATTTCTGAGCAATGCTAATCTCTGTGTTTGACATGCTCCCAGCCCTTAAATAGCAGAGATCTGCTACTCTGTGCTGTTGGTGAATGAATATTGACCCCCAATAAACTTGTGTAAAACATACCCATCCTGTTGTGTTGCCTGTGGGATAAAACACTTGGTCCAATCTGACCAAGCAGGTTCATCTTTGGTAACAGAACTAGCAGATAAAAAGATTAAATACCTGGAATTTGGAAACAAACCACTGGTATTAGCAGCAGCTCTATGTGTGTGGCAGACAGGACCTGACCTGGGTGTGAGGATTTGCCTGGGGCACATGGATCTGATTGCCAGACCATGGTTGTGGTTTATCTGGGTTTCAGACCTTTGGGTACATTTGAAAACCCGTGGTTGGGACTTATGCTAAAGAAGAACAAGTGGCTGAGCTGAGTCTGGCCAAGCTTCATGTTTGCAAGCTGCCCAGGATGAAAAAGGTGAGGACTTTCTTACAGGCTTCATAAGCCTCTGGACCTCTTAGATTTTTTTGAGTAGAAAATGTTGGTCACGTAACAGGGAATGACAGCACTGAGGTGTTGTCATTCCCAACCCATCCTTGGCAGCTGAGCGAGCAGTGACTGTGTCACACCTCCCTCTCCTGCCCTACCCAATTTACCTGTAGATTAGTCCAACCTACCAATTGTCCTGTCCATCCTGTCAGAAACCTGCCTTGGAGCCTCCCTGCTCCGGTGGCTGGAAAATCTCTGACTCCCAGCCGGACTGTAGGAATTTACACGTACCTCTGTTCTGCATGGAGGACATTACGAATGAGAGCTGTCACTTGAACGTGTTGGGGATTAATTATGGGTCTGCTGGGCCATGCGGTATTGAAGGAAGGTCGTGATCCTAAAGGCACACATGCACTTATCCTCACATTCACGCACAAACCCGCCGAGAACAGGGAATGTAACACGACCATCATATGTCAAGCTTGAGTGAACAGAGAGATTTAACCTTTGCCACAAATTGCTGCCTGTCATACAGATAAAACCGCAATGTTTGCCATGCAGCACGCAACTCTGGGGCTATTTACTTGCTCCTGCTGGTAAACTACAGCATCGATTGCCACGTCAAGGTTTTGCAGACCCAGGTTTGCTCTTCCTGATTTTCCTTATCTGTTTGCAGAGTCCACATAATTCCTTGTGACAAGAGTCTCTGTGAGTGTTGGACCAAGGCCTTGGACTCCTGTCTTGTGTCTCTCCTCAACCCTGGCAGCCTTGAAGGTCAGCATTTGAAGTGTTGACCTGCTTTGTGGTAGGAAAGAAAGCAGTTTTCTGGGTCATTTGGAGATCCAAGGTGGTGCAGATTCCCATGGGACAACGTGGTTTAAGTGAAGCAGAGCATCTGGATGAGCTAAGGAACTACCACTGGAAAAGCCGTAGGTAATGGAGCAGGATGAGCTTGGGATAGAGATGGATTTGTCATCCTGGGTCTGATCCCTGCCCTTTGTGCAATGGGAAACCGTGCTGGCAGCAAGACAGGCCAGGCTGCCAAGGGACTGCTTCCAAGATAAATCTCCCATTGTATCGAGTTCCCTCATGTTCAGACTACCTCATTATCACAGGGATAATTGTCAGCCCCTCATTCCCAGCTGGGAGGCAGTTCATTCTCTCTGATATTTCCATTTGCCATATGCTTAGCTAGAAAAGCTTGAATGAAAAAAGAAAAAAGGGGGAAATACTTTCTGACAGGCAATCAGAGGAGGCTGAACGGCTGCTTTGGCATCTGTGCCCCCCTCTGACGCAGCTCTGCTGTCAAGGCTCTTTCAGATGCCATGGGAGGAGTGGAACAGCCTGAACCCCCAAAGTATTTGCAGTCATTGAGAAAGGTGCTGAACCCGCTGCCCTGCCGGGGTGAGGACTCATTGGTCCTGCAGAGGGGCCGATCCGACAGCCCCTCCCCTGCAAACAGCGGGCTGGGATGGGCAGAGGCACCGCGGTGCTCGGGGTGCAGGCACTGAGGTGTGTGTGGTCCGGGCTGTGCGTGGGGAGCCTTAGCTGAGAGAACAAGGAAGTTTTTAGCAAGCATTTAAGTCGGGGATCTCACCACGAGCAGCTGTTGCTGCCTTGCTTTGGGGGAGAGACCACTGCGGGTGACTCTAGAGGCAGGAGAAGCTGCAGAGATGTCAGGGAGGAAACCAGCCAAGGAGATTGTGGCAAGTGCTAACAAAAGAGGAGAAAGTATTTTCTCCCTGGGACCTGGATGCGATCAGGGAGATAAAAAACGAGCTCAGAATAGTTATGAGGAAAGGAGGGAGTGGGAGCTATGACAGCCTTGAGTACCATCAGCAGGATAGTGAATGCAAATGAATGGGAGGGCCACTGCAGCAGGTGAGGAAATTCTCATTAAGAAGAGCTTAATGAGACAATAAAAGCCTCTGGGAAGCCTCACAGTCCCCACGCCTCTCCTCTGGTGAGACTTTCCTGGTGAGTAAAATTTTTAAGTGTCCCAATCTTGAACTTGGGGGATTGACTTGTTTGATAAGGTCAAAGGTAGTGCACAGAGGTCTGAGAGCAGAACCTCTTCCAGAGCTTGCTGAAATCAGGCAGGAAATAATTCAGTGAATTAGAGGAGAGATTCTGGTAGAAAGCTTCTCTGTGAAGGAGATGTTGGTAATAGTGTCAGTAAGTGGGGTAGGCTGAAGAGGCCTGAGTAGGACTCAGCCTTTTTTTGGAGCAGCTGGATGAGGGTCCCACTCCCAGTATGAGCATTAATCTGCTCTCGCTGGTTCTGGTCAGAACCAAACTGGGGAGGACACACAATACTCTTTGCTGGTTGCACTTTGCTGCTTCCCTACACCTCTTCCAGCTCCTTTTTAATGTATGAGCCAAGGCTGGTGCTAAATCTTTCTTTGCACCTCACAGTTGTGCGTGTAAAGCACAGGACCTGCTCTCATGTGCTGAATTCTGCTTTAATCTGCAAAGATGCTCTGCAGTGACCAAGTCAAACCCTTGCTGTGCTCACTAAATGCCTGCACGGGGCACGCTGCCCGTGTGCTCTTTGGACAGGAGCTGCAGCTTGCTGAGGCAAATGGCAAATCATGCTGGGACCCAGTCAGTAGGACAAAGGAACAGAGCGCTAATCCGTGTTTGTCGTGGACTGTGTAGCTGTTCAGATTCCCTAAAATGACATGATTTGACCGTGCGGTCCAACCAATTTTGCCTAAAGGGCAAACCACATCTGTAAACACCAGCGATGGGCGTGAACAGGATCTTACACAGACTTTGCAGGACAGAATCTGTGAACCAAACAAGAGGCAGCGCTGCCAGGTTTTGTTTCAGGGCAGTGGTTGTCCAAACCCTCCCCCTGATATCCTTCTGTCTGTGCAGGGCCTGTCACACTCCAGGTATTCCCACAAATCTCTTGTGCCCTTGGTGGGAGGCTGGTTGGAGATAGCCCCGTGGCTGTGCTGGGGCTGATCTGTTAAACATTACAGACTGATCCGGAACTGGGAGCGCAGTTGGAAACAGGGAAAAAAACCCTGAAGGGAGCCCTTCAGACAGAGCTTTGTGACTCAGGGGGAACAGGACTGTGACAAATGAGTCTGTGCCTGTTTCCCACAGACAGCCAAGCAGTAATATTTGATAAAGCATTGAGTGCTGTCTGCTGCCACAGCCCCTCACACAGAGAAGATGTGTTTCCTGCTCCAGGACCTTTATTAAAGCACTTTGCTTGCCAGACGTGGGGAATGCTATTTCCAGATCGCTCCCAAAATATGACAAAATTACACCTCCCTCCATCAATTCCAAAATGCATTTATAGTTGTTTTGAGTTCTGCCTCCCTAGCTGGGTAGTATCCAAGCAGAATCTTCTGGAAATTAGACACAGTTGTCCCCCAGGCAATAAAGCTGAAGGCAGGGGAGCAGGGAGGTGATGGCTTTTGGTGTGTGCTCAGTGTGGAGGTGTCTGTGTGCTGCAGAACCTGCCTGTGGGCTCACAGGGGCTGTGCAGGGTAGAGGAGGTTTTTGGGATGCCTTCATTAGTTAGGAGAGACCAAACTTATCCACAGGGCTCTGTCAGGATGAAATCAGAGTGTTTCTCTGGTGCACGGTGTCTGATAGTTCTCACTACCGGGTGGTTTGATAGGTGACATTTAATTTTTTTTTTATTATTTTTTTTTAACAGAAACAACTCCAAACAAACCAACAAAAGCCAACCTGGTTGAGCAGTGATGGATGGAGCTCAGGAGCTGGGGTGACAGCAGCGTTTATCTTCTCTCAGGTGATGGATGCAGGCTGTCGTCCAGCCCAGTGCAGGATGAGCAGTGCCCTTCACCTTGGCTGGACAAGGTGTGGTGTGAGGGAGTTTTTTTTTTTTTTTTGCACATCTCTGCTTGCCAGGGTCACATCTGGATGAAGAACAACAAACCTCTGTGAGCCAGTGTGTTCACACCCAGAAAATTTTCAGAATTCCTTAGATGGCTGCCGATTGAATCTTTGTAAATGAAACAAAATCCATGTGCTCATCTTGGAGCAAGTGTTTGTTGAACTCTTAGCGTTTGGATAGAGTATTGTCAAATTAACAAATCCCTCTCCCTTGGGAGCTGAGATTTAAACTGGTGTTCCTCTGATCAGGAAGACAGAGGTGGGAAAGAAATTGATTTTTTTGCTTTTTCTCCAAGAAAACAAAGGCAGTAGCCTTATTTAAAAAAAAATCAGAAGACAGGATCACTTAGTTCCTGGTCCTGTGGTTTTCCTAAGCAATGTCAGGAATTTGGGGCAGCACAAATCAAACAGTCAGCAAATTCTGAGTGTCCTGGGGTACTGAAAAATGCTTCTGGGGAAGGCTGCTAATTGCATTAAGGGTCAGTGCTTCACCATGTGTTGTTTCTGGTTGTTCTGCATTAAACTGCTCTGCCACGCCAGCCTGTAGCGGGATCCTGTGAGGGAGACTGATGCTGAAAGAAATCTTTGCTGCTCTGTGAAGAGGCCAACAAATAGCTCACCCCCCTTCCTTTTTGTCCTGAAAACCCTGAAACACAAAAAGAACCTGCTTGGGTCAGTGATCCTGAATAAACTGTGTGGAAGCACCAGCCTGGAAGCAGAAAAACATGGACTGGGAATGGTGGGGGTGGCGAGGGACGGATTATTCCTTTACACCCCAGTGTAATTTGGAAGAGGATGTAGGAAAGGCAGAGGATCACTGCAGCATCTAAGAGGCTTGATGGCCTCTCTGCTCACAGATTTCTAACAGATGTCCTGGCTTTCTGAGCCTGCAAGTGGAGTGCTCAACATCTGCTCAGTGGCTGCACATTAAATGGCTTTTCCTTCCCCAGCTCTGACTCTGATGAAAAAAAAAATCAAAAAAGGAAACTACCAAGTCTTGGAATGCATGAAGCAAGAAACAAATGTGAAATCTGGGGAAAACACTGGGCTGTGAATATTTGAAGTGGAAAACACAGCTTGTAGTGGCAGAAACATGGTTTCAAACTATGAATTTAATGTTGTCCATTCGTAGGCATGTTTGGTGAGCTTGCCTGTGGCTTTCCCTCCTCTTTTATGTTAAGGCCAGCATGGGCAGAATATCTGCTGGGATGATAAGCCTTGCTCCAGTGCACCCTGCTGTCCAGGAATAGGCAAATTTAATAGCTTTTTGTGAGAAAAGCTGCAGTAGAAAGTACCTTTGTAGCTTGATGCTAAATGCTAAAATTCTGATCCACAAAATGCTGCTTTACTTGGGCATACTGAGAAGTGTAATTTAAAACAGGTTCTAACTGCGCAGTCTGGGGGAAAAACATGGTGTTTGGGTTTTGTATTTAAAGGAGGGATGTGTGTCTGTGTGGGATGACTGTAACTTCCTCAAAGCAGTTTTGTCATGGGTGTCTTGGGATAAAGATTTTTTTGCCTTTTTTCTTTTTAAGCAGGGAGACTGAAATAAGAGCCTTATTTCGGATGTCAAAAGAATCTTTGTGCAGTTCAACCGATGCATGTGGCAAGGAGAGTCCTGAGAGGACTCTGGATAAATCATGTGCGCTTTTGACAAGGAACTGAGAGGCCACGGATAGTTTCTGTTCTTAATTTACTTTGCAGAAATGCCTCTTTTTCTATAAACACTGCTGATGGCAAAGGCCAGATGGTAGCTCAGTGTCCGGCGGGGATGGAGCCATCCTTTCATCCCTCTCTGGTGGGGATGCAGATGTGGGAGCTCCAAAATTATGTGCACATCACTGTGTTATTCCTCATGGATTTTGCACCATGGGCTAATTTTTGGTGTGGGGGGGCAGCTCAATTGTGGTGTTGGGGTCCCCCCATCATCCCAGCTGGGATTCAGATATGTACTTCTCTATTTCAGCAAAGGACAACAAGGTTCATGATGGATCTAGAAAAAATGTATTTTATAAGGGATGGCTGAGCTGGGTTTGTTTACTCTGGAGGATGCTCAGGGCCCTTATCACTGTCTTCAACTCCCTGAAAGGATGTTGTAGTGAGGAGGGGGCTGGTCTTGGAATGGCCTTAAGCTGACACATGGGAGATTCAGATTAGATGTTAGAAAAATTCTTTTCACTGTCCGTGTGGCCAGGCATTGGCATCGGTACCCAGGGAGGCGGCGGAGTCACCATGCCTGGAGGTGCTGGAAGAGGCACCCGCTGTGGTTTCGTGGTGCGTTGACAGTCGGACCGGATGATCCTGAAGGTCTCTTCCAACACTGACGGCTCTAAAACCCTAAAACTCTGTGACTCCGAGCCCCCGGCGCGCTGCCCAGGAGCACGGCGGGCGGAGGGGGAAGATGGCGGCCGCTCCCCTCAGCGCGGCGGGGGAAGGGGGGGGGCGTCGCCTGGGGCCCGCCCCGCCCGCCCGCGCTCCCTCCCTCACGCCCCGCCGCCATCTTGCCCGCGGAGCACCGGAGGGGCTGAGCTCCGCCGCCGCCTCTGCCTCTCCCCCTCCTTCCCCTCCGGCCGGGGCCGCCTTCTCCCGGGGCCGGGGGGCCGGAGCCGGCAGGTAAGGCATTCAGCGAGAGGCGCTCCCGCCCGCTCAGCCCAGTTCAGCCGGCCGTGTGAGGGCAGGACATCCCCCTTCCCCGCACGGGGTTCGGACGCCTGAGGAACGGGCTAGGTCGCCCTTCCCTCAGGGGATGGAGACCCTCTCCTGGGCGGCCCCTTGTCGGGGTTGCTCGGGCTGCCCGCAGGTCCCACAGGTGAGGGGCAGCGGCGTGGGGCTGCGGCGTGCCCGGGCCGCTCCCGGGGCGGAGGGATGGGAGCCACGGGGAGCACGGGGCCTGTGTCACCCACCTGGAGCAGCCGGAGGACGGCAGGGAGGTGTGGGCTGGAAGGGTCTGTTAGCCCACGGGCATCGGTGAGTGCGGAGGGACGGGAAGATTCCCTGTGGGGAGATGGGTGAGAGGGTGCAGATTCCCTCCATCCCATGGGCTCCGTTCCTTATCCCATCCAGTTATTCCTGCCTCTGTTGCTTTCTGTGTGGACATGCTCAGTTGATGGAGGCATAAAGCCATGTGTGCCCAGTAATTGTTGTGCTCATCATGATGTGTCTGGAATTGTGTGCAGCCCCAAAGGAAATGCAGGTGTTTGTGCTGCAGCCCGTTTGTGCTCGTGTTCATCTTGGAAGGTTGGCCCACCTCACACCAGAGGGTTATTGTCCCATGTGTCCCTGTGGAGTCATGCCTTTGCACATCTAATAAAGTTTTGTGAGCTTGCTTTCATCCCAACACCTGTTTGAAGGTTGATATATCCATATTACTCTTGAAATGCAACTTCCCTGCCCACACACACATCGCCAACTTTTAGCTGCTGAAGTACATCCCCAAGAAAGTCCTTGACCTATAAAAACATGAAGAGCAGCAATGTTTGCTGTTGCTTGTAAATACATCAGGATATTGTGGTGTAAAGGGCACCCTCAGCAACAGTTGGGAGCAAACAACTCATTTTTTCAGATCTCTTAATCAGCTCCTCATTTCCCTAATCTATGGAACAAGGAAGACACACAACTGGATAAAAATACACCTTGTGAATGCTTTTAGGAGCACAGAAAGTTGCCTGCACTCTGTTCCCATGCAGGCACACAAGCAGGGTGCTCTCAGGTGCTGTTCTCAGACCTAAAAGCATTTCAGGTTCTTCGCTCTGGTGGAGCTGAGATGGATTCTGAACACCGTCATGAATATTTGATGGATGATGGTCGTTAGTTGACAGCTGGGAGTTGCAGAGAGTGAGTGAGCAGCAGAGCAGAGAAACACTGGCTCGGAATGGGGGTTTTTAGGTATTCCATTTGAGAGAGATACTGGTCATGCTTTGGGGGCCCCTCTGGTTTTAGTGCAGTGAAACATTCAGGCGTGCTGGGGGCTGAAGCTGTCGGTCTGTGCCCAGTTCTGATGCTAGGCAGGCTTTCATTCATGACAGCTCAGCCTTGGCACCGGCAGATTTGTTGTTAGGAAGTTCCTGCCTTGACTTTGGCTCTTCACAAGAGTGAATCGGGTTCCTCTGGCAGAGTTAAACTGAGCCAGACTGTCTGGTTGTAAAGGAGCTGTGAAGGAGTTTCATTACAGACCTAGCCAGCTGTTCCTGTAAATACAAAACTCTTCTTTTAGCTGTTGTTTTGGATTACTTAGAAGTTGATACATCATCAGCTTTTTCTGACCAGTTATGTGTGACTATTAGATAATCCTGTTTCTCAGCAGGGAGGTGTTTACCAGGAAAGAAGTTACTGATTTTGCTGTAATTTCTGTTTATTTTGGTTTAAATGATGCTGCTCATATTTCATGTTTCCAGTCTCCTACATAACGCTGAAATAGATGATGAAGGATTGGATTATTTATGCAGCAGGATTTTGAGTTGAATGCTGCTTCCATCTATCCAGGCCTACTGGTCAATGAAATTTTTTTTTTTTCGTTTTATTTGCCTAAAATTTTATAGTAAAAGTAACCACGAAAATGTGATTTACGAAGAATAATAAAAACGTGGAATCCCATCGAGTCCTTGGTGGGATTAGTGGTTTGTGCCTTTATTTGCAACAAAAACCAAATGATACTGATTGCCTCCTGATATTTTTCTCCTGTTTTCACAGGAGAAATATTGCTTTCAAAGAATGACAACAGCTGCTTCAGCAAGTGGATTTGCTGTGCAAGAGGTCATTATTTACAGCTGCCAGCTTTATTGAATTCTTCCTTACATTTCATCCTTATTTGTAAGTTTATAAGTTACTGGAAAGTAATGGCAAGAGACTCAGCTTTGGAAATGGACTCTTCTAGCCAGGGCCCAGGAGCTCTTTTTCAGCTCAATTCTACCCCAGACTGTCTTTGTGAGTTCGGAAAAGTCAATAAACGTTGGCTCAGTTCTGGAAAATGAACTGGACAAGGTGATGGAAAAAAAGTATCAGTGTTACTGGATGGTAGCCTGAGGAAAACAGTTAAAAGGAAAAAAACTCGGTGCTAGAACGTTCTCTTGGGGGATCTTTGGAGAGCTGTAGGGAAGCTATTCAAGTGGGGATAACGGATTTTAAGGATGCTGGAATATCCAGGGTTCTGGGAGACTACACTTTCTAAACAGAGAAAATGTGTGTCTTGTTGTGTTTTGTTTTTTTTTTTTTAATTTAAATTTAGATGACCTTTGATCTCTTGCAGTCTTTTAGAAGCGACAAAACAACTTAGGGTTGATGTTTTGTGTGCCATCAACTGAACTTGGGGCCATCATGAATATCACCAAGGGTGGGCTGGTGCTGTTCTCAGCTAATTCCAACTCCTCATGCATGGAGCTGTCCAAGAGGATTGCTGAGTAAGTAAAGCCTGCAGGGATCTTGCCATCCTGGGGTTACTCTGGTGGGATTTGCTTTACTGGACGCTCGATTTCCCTATTTAAGCAAAGTTTCATGGGAAAACTGCCATGATGTGGAGTTTGTTCTATAGGAGAGGAGATTTCAACAGCTCAGTAACAGCGAGAGTAACTTGTGTTTGCATTGTTCCGCAGCAGGCTGTGACTGGCTGCAGCATTTTATAGGAAACACGTGGGAGAATTAATGTTTGCCTAGTTTAAATCATCATGGCAGAAGGTTTTACTCCTTGGAGCGGGATGTTTTCAGGCAGGAAAGCTACATCCCTCCTGCTCTCTGCATATTTTGGATGGGAACATTTCTTTACCTTAAATCCATGAAGAGCTGTAGCAGAACTTTGAGGATTTAAGTACATTTTTACTCTGCTAATTAGGATGCATAACATTACTGGGAATATTAGGGTGGATTCTTTCCAGAGGCTTATTTACCCAAAGTTAGGTGTGATAGGAGGAGAAAGGGGGTGCAAAGGAGCTCAGGTTGTGTGTAGAAAGAATTTGGGCCTGAGGGCAGAGCATACTCTGGTCTCTTTGTAGTGATGGGGTGTGGCTAATGCTGACAAGGAATAAATACAGCAAATATTATTCTTCCATTATCCATAAAGTAATGCTTGCTACTCTTTCCTCTTCACTCTGCATTGACTTTTTTTCTGTAGATAAGAGTGATTTAAAAGCAGTATTTTCAAGTGTTGTGCACATGTATGTTGCCACGTGTGTGTATATATAGATAGGGCAAGAAATACATTAAAAATTACAAAATGTTTCATGATTTAGTATTCCAGCATTTTTTTCCTGCTCTTTGTTCTGAGTTTGACTGGAAAATAAGTTTAGCCTAGTCTGCAGTGCAGCTTTTGGAAATTGTAGGTGCTTTTTAAAGAGATGTTGACTGTAATTATTGGTTTTATGGTTTGGGATTTTCTTCCCTCGGTTTTCTCCCGTGGAATGCAGCCTTTTCAGTGACTGTTGCATTAGATGGGATTTACATTTGATTTGCCCTTCCTCTCCCCTTATTGATTCTGCCTTGTCTCTGTTCCTGCAGGCGCCTGGGAGTTGAGATGGGGAAGGTTCAGGTTTACCAAGAGCCAAACAGAGGTGAGCATTTCATTAGCAAAACTGGAAATGCACCTGACACTGATTTGAATGTGTTGGTTCCACTTTTCTTGAACTCTAAAAAGAGTTTTGCTCTTGCAAATATGACATGTTTCTCTTCTTGGCAGAAACACGAGTGCAGATTCAGGAGTCTGTGAGAGGAAAGGATGTGTTTATCATCCAGACAGTTTCAAAGTGAGTAACTGTTTAAAGAGCCTGTCCATAGCAATGCTTCTGGTTTTATTTTTAATCACCTTTTGTGTTTGTGATGTAGTGTGAGAAGCTTATATTAACTAGATAGAGGCTTGTGGAAGGTTTTTGATACTGGTTTTGTTGGGTTTTTTATATGTACACAAAGACAGCTTTGGCATAAAGCAGCTTCTACAATTTTAATTTTTAGTGACTATATCAATAAAGCCTTCCCCTTGGTCTCTAAGTGTATTCTTTTGCTTATTTCAATCTCTTTAAATTCTTCTCAGCTCCCTGTCTCTAGCACCATCACAGAGTTAAGATGTAGGAGGAACGTTTCCTGGGCAATGTGTCCTGTGATTCAGAAATTCCTTAATTTCATGTGAAAAGAGCTTTACAGATGCTAAGACTTTTTTTTTTTTTAATGGCAGCAGAAATGTAGATCTTAGTTGATGACCAGTTCTGTAAAAACGTGCCCTCTCCATCTCTGCTGGGTGTGAATTTTGTGGTGAATACGGGATTTTTATGCAGCAGCTACAGAAGCAGATGTTTCTCCTTGCAGGGATGTGAATACCACGATCATGGAGCTCCTGATCATGGTGTATGCATGTAAAACCTCCTGTGCCAAAAGCATTATTGGAGTGGTTCCTTACTTCCCCTACAGCAAACAGTGCAAGATGAGGAAAAGGGGCTCCATTGTCTCCAAATTGCTGGCCTCGATGATGTGCAAAGCTGGTAAGAGTGTGGCTGTCCTTAAATCAGAGCAAGGGGGGCTTCTGCTGTCAGCTTCCAGGTTTAGAGGGATCTGTACACAAGTTTGGACTCTGTTTAAAAATAACTGCCAAGCTTTTCATGTGTTTAAAACCTGTGTAAAAAGGAGAATGTAATTAGACATGTTTCCAAATTATGAGTTCATAAAAACCCCAAATTTCATACACCCATTTTACACCGAGTTGGACTGAACTGGCAGAATGAGTCTGCTGTGCTGAGCTGCTCTGGGCTGTGGTATCCACCTCTCATAACACCATCCTTTGCCTTTCTTACAGTCTGGAACAGTTGTGCCTTGTCATTTCTGTCTTGTTTTTTACTTGCTGGATGAATGCACTTTGTCCTTTACATTTGAGACCACGTGGGAGAATGAGATTATTCATTTTCACAGCCTTCAACACATTTTCTACTTCTTTCCTTTTGCTCCCATCCCTGGGAAAAAGCAGGCAGCTCTAACAAACTGTGGGATCTGGGAAAAAGCAGGCAGTTCTAACAGACTGTGGGATCTGGGAAAAAGCAGGCAGTTCTAACAGACTGTGGGATCTGGGAAAAAGCAGGCAGTTCTAACAAACTGTGGGATCTGGGAAAAAGCAGGCAGTTCTAACAGACTGTGGGATCTGGGAAAAAGCAGGCAGTTCTAACAAACTGGGGGATCTGGGAAAAAGCAGGCAGTTCTAACAAACTGGGGGATCTGGGAAAAAGCAGGCAGTTCTTAGAAACTGTGGGATCTGGGAAAAAGCAGGCAGTTCTAACAAACTGGGGGATCTGGGAAAAAGCAGGCAGCTGTAACAAACTGTGGGATCTGGGCTGTTATTTTGAGAGCAGTGGTTTTTGATTAGGAGCTTGGCCCATTTTTCAGGAGTTCAGACCTAGTGAGCGTGCCATGGTCTTGCTGTGTGACACGGGACAAATCAGTGCTTCCATTTTGTCCCGTTCCAGTGGAGAGGGATCTTGCCTGCCTCAGTGTGGCACTGCAGAGTCAGTTATGTGCAGTGTTCTGGGGTTCTTTTAAAGCCTCAAAACACGTTAATGCCAGTGTGCTTAAGAGGGACTAAAATTTTTTATGTATTTTCACTCAGTGTTCTCATGCAGCTTAGAAATTTTCTGGACAAACTGCAGTGAAACTTAGAAAATAAAGTGTCTTTTCTCTTTTACTTCTCCTGATGTGCTTCTCTGCATGTCTTACTATTTTATTTTAAAGGACTAACTCATCTTATTACCATGGATCTACATCAGAAGGAAATTCAGGGTTTCTTCAATATTCCCGTTGATAACTTGAGAGCATCTCCATTTCTACTCCAGTACATCCAAGAAGAGGTGAGGAAGGCCTATTATTACAGTTGGGTTTTTAAATTATTTTTTGTCATGTCTCAGGGCATCTGAAACAAATCCCTCTGAAAAGATTCACTCTTCAAACTGAATTTTAAGGGGAGAAGGGTCATGTTGGGGCAGGGAGTGGTGTTGGGAGCTATTGGTTCTTCTCTTCCCCACATTTAACTTTTGCTTTCTTGAAGAGCTGGTGTTTTCTTAGCCGTGCAGCAGTGCTGGTTTTTCTCTTAGATATATTCCCCTAACACTGAAAATTAATTAGCATTGCCTTGCTCTTGTTGTCCTCTTCCTTTCCTATTTCCAGTTTCCTTGACATTTATAGGATGGGCTGCTGGTGTGGGCATAAATTTAAATCTCATAATCAGAAACCCTTTGGAAGTTGTAAAATATGAGAGAGCCTATTGATTGTGCTCTGACAGTCAGGCTGGTGGGTGGAAATCTCACTCGCTGTGAGTTCAGCCTGCGTGTCTTGACTTGAGGAGCTTAACTTGGGATGTTCTGTGCCTCCGTTTCTCCATCTTATTTTTATAAGGGTTGGGAGAAGTGCTACTGGTAGATTGGCCTGCACAAAATGTGCAAATGATAATTGTGGGTATGAGATGCACGTTAAGCCTCTGACTAATGGTGATCTGGAATAAAGCAAGTGCTTTCTTCCTGCTGAGAGAAAAGGTTTAGCTCACTCTTGCTTTTGAATCCAAGCTGTTTCTTTTCATAAAGATAGGAATGCCCCAATTTAAAAAACAAAACACGCCCCACCCCACCCCCTTGAAGAAACCCAAACCAACATGGTTTTGTTATGACAGTATTAAAATCTGTTTGAATTCCTCATTATAACTTCATTTGCTAATAGAGTCAAAGGGGATGGCAGAACAAAACTCCAGGCTCTGGCTTTGCCACAGTCATTCATCTGGTGTTCCAGGAAAGGAGTATTGCACATTGTAAGCACTTCCTAACTGAAAAAAAGAACAAAAGTGGAAAACCAAACACACAGGCACAAAACAAGTTTTGCCTTTTGACCATAAAACTGTGGTTTATTGTCAATAACATGGTCATGGTCCTGATTCGGTCTTGAAGCACATTTTGATTCCTGACCTTTCAGTGGTTTACACAGAATTGTTGCAGCTTTGAGTCTGACACTGCTGTGCAATCTAAAGAGTAGTGACCATTTGGAGAGATCTGAAGTATGTGTGGAGAAGTTTTAAAGGATACTTTCAGTTCTTCATCCCTCTGCTCATCCGTGAGGGCATTTTCTAAAAGCAGATTTAACTGAATGGATCTGCTCACATGGGATCTGTACTGGCAAGTACCTTCACCAGCCAGATCTTTTATAGTATCTGTGCTTAAAACTTTGATCCTTTGCTGCTCAGGGGGAGTTCAGGATTCATCTCCAGTTCCTGCTGGCCACAACTTGCTGGATATCCTCCACTGGGAATGCCAGAACTTTCAAAGCTGTGGGAATCATGATGGGATGTACTGAGGAGCACGAAATGGAGTCCAGTTGATAGGAATGAAAGTCACTTATGAAACATCTCACTGAAAGTTAGGAGGATGAGGGCTTGTAGTTGTTCCCCGTTGGAAATTTATGCCTAGATGTGAAGAGAATCGCTTGCTGCTCTGGGATGAAGACAGTCCAGTCAGTGAAATTGCTGTGATATAAAAGAGCTGGGTGTTTAGTTTGGTGTGCTTGGCAAATCACAGAATCACAGAATTTCCAGGTTGGAAGAGACCTTTAAGATCATCGAGTCCAACCCATGTTCTAACACCTCAACTAGATCATGGCACCCAGTGCCACATCCAGGCTTTCTTTAAACACATCCAGGGATGGTGACTCCACCACCTCCCTGGGCAGATGATTCCAGTATTTGACCACTCTTTCTGTGAAAAACTTCCTCCTTAAATGTTGGATACTTCGTGGCTTCTCTTTCCTTTTAGCAGGTGCTAATCCCAGAGTGACACAGCCCTTTGTCACACGGACGTGTTGACACCTCAGAGTCTTTGGGATGACATTTCTGGCTTTCCAACTTCATTTTTGAAGAGCTGAGAACAAATTTGTCAGTTTGGCAGAGGAAAAATGAGGCAATGGTGTCTGAACTAGATCAAAGCCTTTATTATGTCAAGTGACAGGCCCTGCCTTGTCCATACCTTCCGTCATGTTAATCTTTGTAGCCTCTTGTATAACTCGGTGTTTGTAAAGGACAGAACATGCTGAATTCCCAGTTTATAGGTGGAGTTACTAACATTGTGGATTATTAATGTTGCCTGACGTCCTCAGAAAATGTCTTATTTTCTATTGGTTGAACCTGTGCCCAAATACAGAACTTTTTTTTCTTTCCCATGCTCACTTCAGGTAGAGCTTTTGGAAACAATCATCCAGTGCAGTTTGTATATTGTGGATCAGGTTGTGGAAGATCTTACTTTAGCTGTGTTTGCAGAAACCCCAAGTCTTTCTGTGCTCTGGAATGGGTATTTGACATCTGACAAGGTGGTGAGCTGTGTGGCAGGGTGTCATCCCCACAGATCTGTGAATTCCAACCCTAACAGATCGATTTGCAGTTGTTTAGTGAAGAGTCTTCCATCCCTTAACACTGGCATTCTGAGGCCTGGACCTTGCTTGGCTCAGGACTGTGGTTTTTGCCTGGAAGGACAGACAGGCTCTCAAGCTGCTCTCCGTGGAGATGGATCATCCCAGGGCAGCGCAGTGGAGGGAAAGGCTGAGTTTGCAGCGAGTGGGGTAAAATGAGATACAGAGGGAGTGTGGATGGTGCAGTGCTTGGGAAGTTACAAGCCAGATGAATCTGATGTGGAGTCACTGTTTGCAGGGAAAATGGAGGTGAGGATAAGAAACTTCGGAGAGGTGGGGACTAAAATGCTGGTTAAATGGGGATCAGGAGCCTGGAGTGGAAAACCAGTGTGAGCTGGGGTAGGGGCAGCAAACTCAGGAGCAGGCTGTGCTTGTGAAGCCTGACTGGAGCCCTGTCAGGCATCAGAGGGAAACCCAGACTTGCTGGCCCCATCCCCCTGGTGCTGTCAGCACTTGCAGCAGCATCCCCTGTGCTGAGCAGAGTTTGCAGCACTGTGAGACTGAGCCTCCAGGATCAGTGCAGTGACTGTGGAAGTTTTATCCCTTCTGATGGTCCAGAGAAAGAGTCAGTGTGATTTGATGGAGAGGTGTGACTTTTTTTGAGGTACTCTATAAGACAATAGGAAGTTGTAAAAATGCTGGGTTTTAGTGATGAAAAACAATTTAGGTTGAGCAGGAAACTTTAATTTTGATGGTTTCCTGTTTCTTTCACCGCTTGTGGGTGTAACCCTGATGTCCTAAAGCAGTTCCTTTTCTATTATCTGTACTATAAAATGGGGTTTATAAAAGGTACAGTTTGAAGTTAACATCTGAATTTTCTAAACACGTGTTTTTACTGAGCTGTCAACCCTGATCACCTACCATGGATTCTTGAGGTTGCTTTCTTAGGTAAAATGTTCAATGCTAAAAATTCTGGCGAAATAAAGTTCTCTGATTCTTACTGAGTTTAAATTTGTCTAAAGATATGAAGTGGACATTGCTATCTGTTATTTACTACAGATACCAGACTACAGGAATGCTGTAATTGTGGCCAAATCTCCTGCGTCTGCAAAGAGGTGGGTAAGATCTGCTCTCTTGCCTTGGAGCAGGAAATTTCTGTCGGGATTTTGTTCTTAGGATCAAGCGAAGGACAAATTCTCAATAATTAGAAGATGCAGCCTTCACACTCCTCCCAATTCTCCTCTGCCAGCTGTGTAGTTTTGACATCATTGCTGTAATCGTAATAAATCTAAGGAGAGTTAAAAAAAATCATACAAAAGGATGTGGGAAATCAGTGCAGTGCTTATGATGAAGAAGATTTTTTATCATGTTATATTTGTGTGCATTTACGTTATAAATCTGCTGCTGTAAATGAGGAAAAGTGGCTGGAAGTGTAATGCCATTAATCCAGATGAGTTTCTTACCGTGGGCATAAAGAACATGGCTGATAGATCCTAAACACAGATGGTGAACCTGGGTTTGCTGTTGGAGATGGTTGTGATCGTGAAGTCTCTGCTGGTTGAATGACTGTTCTTAATCCATGAAGCTCTTTAGTTGACCGTTCCTAAACTCTGGAATTACGGTGCTGTCAGCAGGTGCTGTGAGAGCTGGGTGATGATTTAAGAGAGGCTCTATTTGCTGTGGTGACAAACCAAGAGTTTGTTGAAAAGAGTTTTGGACTTCATGCCAACAAACTGTGATACTCTGCGTTTTCCTTATTTCCTGTAACAAACCACCTTTTGTAACCTTTTTTACCCAACAGTACTTTTTGTGATTTCTTTTGTTTTGGCCAGGTAATTTTACATTTGTTTATTTTCCATTTCTTTTCCACGGTGTCAGTATTGCCTCTTGGGTGGAGGCGAGTGTTTGTTGCAGCATTTTAATGCTTCTCCAGTAATTGTCAATGCCAGCAGATAGATGGATGAGTTGCACATCACGCAGTGATTTGTGGAGGAGAGGATCCCAGAAGTGCATTGTTTAGCTTCTTCACGTGTTCCTATGAGTATTTCAGGACAGTACGTGAAGAGTTACATTGCATTGGGAGAGGGATAATTGGATGTTTCATCCTAATCCAGGCTGAAAACAATCTAGGAGATGCTTTTGATGAATGCCTGCTTGTGAAAAAGAACCTTTGTGTGCTGAAGTTCAGAATGTCTCTGTGGTTTCTGAGCTCACTGGGAAATTAATAAACAATTTGGCTGTTACTTTGACCTTTATTCAGTTTAATACTGCACTTGAAGGTAATTAATATGTTTTTATTGATAGGATTATTCCTGCTAAGTCATAGCTCTTATTGTTTGTAATAATAATTACCTGTAATTAACTACTTGCAAAAATATTGCAACTGGATGATAACCACAGGGTGGAAGACTCTTAATTTTTAATTAACTGAGTATCACAATGGGCAAATCATTCTCTGGGCTTTGTATTGTTTGGGTAGTGAAATGAGGCTTGAGGACAGAGGAGGTGATTCAGGCACTGGTCTGAGGTGCTGATGGTAGAGCAGAGTGAATCACCCTGCGTGTGCTGGGCTTGCTCGGACCAGAGGAGCCTGGGATGGGTGCTTAGGCAGGATCCCAAACCCTTGGCTGTGCAGGGTAAGGTGGGATGGATGTGCTAATTGGGATTTGCTGCTTCCAGTATCTGGGATGCAAATTCCTATTTTCCTGACTCTCTGCTTTTCCCACTCCCCCAAGTAAGCTTACACTTTACAGAAATTTCTAATTTTAGTTGAAGAAATACTGCAGTGTGAAGGAACTTCATGTCAGCTAATTAAAAAATCCAAGCTGTTCAACTGCCAAGTGTGGCTTGCCAGGCAGAGAGATCATCTGGATCCCCTTTTCCACAGGGTATCTCAGGTTATGTGTCAGCAGGTCAGGGATGTTGTCTTTATTTACTGCTAAATAAATAGATGAACCCTTGTTTTCTCTTTTTACAGGAGTGGGTTTTTTCCTATTAAATGCAGACAATCCAGACATCCCGTTACTGTTAGATGTGTCCTGCTAAAGCATGGGATCCCTGAAGGCTGGGAAGTGTTATTTTGGCTCTTGGGCAGAGCAGAAGGGAGTAGTCAGCATTTTGTGACTTGCAGCATTCGTCCTGTTGCTTTTAGGCCCATATGGGCACCTTGAAGGTCACTCTGACTTTACCAAACCCGATAAAAAACATCCTGAGGGGCAACTGATTCCTGCTACGAATTCCCCTAAAATCTTAGGATCGTTTGACTTCCCTCTGAAACATTAGAAATGAAATAGGTTAGGGTTGTCCAGAGGGGAGTTATTTGAAATGTAACCTTCCCCTGGTTCTTTTAACCCTTCCCTGCAGGGCGCAGTCGTTTGCCGAGCGCTTGCGGTTGGGAATCGCCGTGATCCACGGGGAGGCTCAGGATGCCGAGTCTGACATGGTGGACGGGCGGCACTCCCCTCCCACGGCCAAATACGTGGCTGCTATCCACCCCAGCCTGGAGATCCCCAGTAAGTAAGTGTGTGGGGGAAGGTGTCACCTGGTGGTTTTGTGGGTTTAGGGATTGGGTTTGGCAGGGATGGATTGGCTGAAAGGAAAGGTTCTTCACAGAGGGGAAAAAAAAAATCATCTTTCGTAGTGGGGAGAAGATGATTCCTGTCACCACATTTCTCCTCACAGAGAAAAGCAAGGCACAATTCTTCCCAAGATTATTTCTGGGTTTCATATTCCCTGAACCTCAGAGAAAGGAAAAATCATTCTTATCATTTGCTGTGCCTTTGTTTGTGCCAAAGTAGAATGCAGTATAGAAATTGTTCACCCAAAGCGATGGTGTTTTATTTCCTTGGCCTGTCAGGGCCAGGAGTGTCTGTGGTGGGACTGTTGGCTGACAGTCACAGTTCTGTGCAGTTGTGTGCAAAGTTAAGTGCACAACAGATTCAGTTTAGATATAATGTAATACAGTGGAATATAATATAGAATTAAATAGTATAATAAAATAATTCATTAGCCTTCTAATAAAATAAAAGCAAATACATCATTTCTCTCCCCCTCGTCGGGGGTTCCCTGTAAATTCTATAGATTCCTTCTTGCTTGATTGTGGATGTGACCTACACCTGCACCACCAAAACTGCAGGGCATAAACGCAGCGTGAGTGTCAATGACCTGAACTGGTTGTGTCTGCAAGCCTCTCTGTTTCTGTGCTGAAATTAAGAATTAATTGAATTGGTAAAGAATTCAGGTATAAATTAATATAGTTAATATTTTAATTAAGCTTTAAAAATATTTATGTATTAGAATCCTGCTGGTTTTCATTCAGTAATGATGTTGAAATAGTTGCTGCTTCATGTCTCTAACAGTCGTGACCCATCAGACATTTCCATAGTTCAAATAAATTATATAAACTTCTTTTCTTTCTCCTTTCTACCCCTCTGAAAACATCTGCCATTAATCAGTGCTGATTCCCAAGGAAAAACCACCCATCACAGTTGTTGGAGATGTAGGAGGAAGAATAGCTATCATTGTGGTAAGTGAGATGCCATCAGTTCTCATAAATTGGATTAAACATCAAAGTTGTAGAAATCAAGTAGCTGTTCTGTATCAGCACTAAACTTTGGCTGCTGGTGGACTTGTGATAGCACGGGGCAGCACTGGGACCTTGTTTCCATGAGCAGAGCAGGTGGAATCCTGTTCAGTGCCTACCTGAAGGGGTTCAGGTGCTGCATGGACACCACAGGAGGAGGGGACAATCCCCCTGCTCCTACTGCCGAGTTTGGAAATGCCGTGAAGCTGAGGTGATGGACGTGGGCTTGTTGGAACAAGTCTGGAGGAGGCCACCAAGATGATCAGAGGGATGGAGCAGCTCTGCTGTGAGGAGAGGCTGAGAGAGCTGGGATTGTTCAGCCTGGAAAAGAGAAGGATCTGGGGTGACCTAACTGTGGCTGTGCAGTACCTGAGGAGAGCCTGCAAGAGAGATGGAGAGAGAGTATTTGTAAGGGCCTGCAGTGACAGGACAAGGGGGAATGGCTTCTGACTTACAGGAGAGGAGGGTTAGATTGGATGTAAGGGAGAAATCTCTCCCTGTGAGGGCAGCTGTGGCTGTCCCATCCCTGGAAGCATTCAAGGCCAGGCCATGTGGAACTCTGAGCAAGCAGGTCTCGTGGGAAGTGTCCCTGCCCGTGGCAGGGCTTGGAATGAGATGATCTTTAAGGTCCCTTCCAACCCAGGCCATTCCATCATTCCTTGATGCACGTTTCTCTAAAGCAGAGTGTAATCTCTGGGTTTGTCAAGGAAAAGAGCAATTTTCTGATGGTTTGGGGTTTGTTACACTTGGCAAAGCTGTGCTGTCAGTCAGATGTGCTGTGTTGGTCTGTCTGACGTGGTGACTCTGGGATTTTGGCAGGATGACATCATAGATGACGTGGACACCTTTCTGGCTGCAGCTGAGACCCTCAAGGAGAGAGGGGCCTACAAGATCTTTGTCATGGCCACGCATGGCCTGCTGTCCTCTGATGCTCCCCGGCTGATCGAGGAGTCTGCCATCGATGAAGTGAGTGCGGGGTCTGAGCTCTGATCCAGGGATTTGGGGCTTGTCAAGGCAAGCCATTTGCTGCTGAATTGGTTGTTGACATATACTGGCATTAAGGATTTAGATGGGAGGTTCCTGGTTCAGGCTTTCTTACCATGGAATTGTGTGCTGGGATGTTACCATCCACATGTCTTTATAGCAGTGGGAAATGTGGGAAGTGGTGAGATGCTGGATTGTCAGCATATCAGCACACCTTTCTCTTCGGTGGGTGGGATGTTTTTGTACCTCCTCTGGATCTGTGTGGCAGAATGAACGAATGAATGAAAGGAAGGAGGGACAGTGCCATTAGTATCCATGGATACGTGGAACCTGTGGCAGCACATGGCTCTTCCTGTGACTGTGACCCTGACAAAAATGTTGTTTTGTCAGCCAGGGTGGTTTTGTGGGATCTGTAAAACTCCCTTTCACCTTTCCAGTATAAAAGGTGGAAAACGAAAGAGCTACGTCTTCCTGACCATTTCTTCTTCCTGTAGGTGGTTGTAACAAACACAATTCCTCATGAAATACAAAAACTTCAGTGCCCTAAAATCAAGACTGTGGATATCAGCATGATCTTGTCAGAAGCCATTCGCAGGATCCACAACGGGGAGTCCATGTCCTACCTTTTCAGGAATATAGGAGTGGATGATTAAAGCTTCTCCCTCTGAAGAAACACCGCGGGCCAAACTGGAATCGACCAGAGAACGAGCTGTGAAGCTTTGTGCTTACCTTAATATTTCCATTGAGCCACTTCTTGTTTCCTCTTGGTTTAAGTATCAAGGTAGAACAGTTTTTAAGACAATTTTTTTTTCCTTTGCAGGGTTTTTTGGAGTGGGTGAGGGGGGGGGGTTGGTGGGAATAAACGTTTTACAAAAAAACTGTTCTCTAGTTGCTTTTAGGTTAGTTGCACTATACAAGATGGAAAAATCCCACAAAACACTTGAGGCAAGAATTTGGCTTCTAAATAGAGCATTCCTTTTCCAAAGCTGCTTGCTACAAGTGCTTTAAATGATAATAAAATGAAGTGACTGTATAATATTTGCATTTTAAAAGCCAAAAAGGTTGTACTGTTGTATGCAGTCCAGTGATTTTGTAGGAGTGCTTTTATAGAAAAGCATATGGAATATGCACCTGTATTTATTTTCTGCGACAAAGAATAAAGACTTGTTTTGTGTGAGCTTTCTAAAAATGTTTTATGTGCTGCTCCTTTGTCTTCTAAACTGTGTCCTTAAATATGGCAAGGGGTCTCAGGGAATCGCTCGGACCATGGCACAGATTCCCAGAGCAGCTGTGGCTGCCCCTGGATCCCTGGAGGTGTCCAAGGCCAGGTTGGATGGGGCTTGGAGCAGCCTGGGATAGTGGAAGGTGTCCCTGCCATGGCAAGCCTTTGGAACGAGATAATCCTTCCCAACCCAAAGCATTCTGTGACTCTTTGACTTGGGAATATTGTGGGGGTGTAGGTTCCAGCTGGTAAAATCCTCATCAGCTCATCACAGGTAAACTTGAGGGGGGGGTTTTGAGGTTTCTCGCCTGCCCTGAATGTGTGGATGAGCTAAAAAATCCACCACAGTGCAGAGCTGGACTTGTCCGGGTTTGTTTCCCCAGCCCTCCTTGGGCAGGTGTGGGTGGAATGGCCGGCTGGCTGCCAGGCACAGCTCCCAGCCCCAGAGACTCCGAGTTCCTCCTCACCTGTTGCAGAGAAAACTGTGGTGGAATTGATGAGCATTTAGAGGCTGTTTGGTTTAATCTTTCCATCACGTCCTACAAATGACTATAAAGCTTTTGGCGTGTTCAGAAGTGAAAATTAACCTTTGTTGACACCGTTTCTATGTTGGAGACAAACTTCCAAGGACTTTGGAGGGTTCGTTGACTTGAAAGGATAAAACCAGGTGCTTTCCTTAACGTTAATGGATACAGCAGGCTGATTTATTGACACGTGTGGGCACTTGGGATGTGTTAATGCAGGTCAAATTCCGGCTGAGCGCTGAGGGGGAAGGTCGCTTCCTCTCGGGGCTGTGCAGAGCTGCCGCGGCTCCTTCAAAGAGAGGAGAAATGCTGACCTGACTCAGCGATGGGCATATTAATTGCACCGTGTTTATTTTATTAGTGAGACCTTGTGGAGGTGTGCTGCCACTTGGGAATGAGCCAGACAAGCGTCCAGCGCAGCAAACTGATGGCTAAGGACCCAAACCAAGGGATTCTGAGGTGGTTTCCTGTGCCTGTCTCACGTGGGCCTTTAGAGGAATTGCTGTCTTCCTCTCTCCACAGCTCCCCGACAGGAGGGTGCAGGTGGGGGCTGGTTTTACTCCCAGTTAACAGGAAGAAACAATCTCAGGTTGTACCAGGAGAGGTTAGGTTGGATATTAGGGAAAATCCCATGGGAAGGATTGTCAGCATTGGCACAGACTGCCCAGAGCAGTGGTGGAATCACCAGGGATTTAAAGGCAGTGTAGATGTGGAATCATGGTTGGACTCAGTGATCTCAGGGGACTTTTCCAGGCCAAATGATTCCATGATTCTGTGATCTCTTCTGTGGGGGTCTCTCCTGGTCAGCCCTTGCTGCCATGCCAGGCTCCAGCTCAGGCATTCACCCAGCTCCTGGTTGATCTTTGCTTTAAAACACAGAAACCCCCAACTTTGCCTGGTTTCCTGCAGTTAGACCATTATGATATTGATGAGGGCTCAGGAATTTGGGAACAAACTGCACCCATGAGGCTGGGCTGCTGCTCCTTTGGCTGTTGATAGAGGGCTGGAGAGGGAGGGAAGCACGTGAGGCATCACTCAGACATGTTTCAACCCTGCCCGTCTGTGAGACACTGAAATCAGGAGATTTCAGCACTGAGATCAGCCCCTGCTGGGCTGTTTATTGATAAATGCCCTTGGGCTGCTAAGGAGTTACAGATTCAGTCACCCTGTGAGGCTGAGGATGAAGAAGGAGGCAGAGGAATGAAGGAGTTAAATTCCACTGCTGGATCTGTTACTCCCTCACAGCAGATCAGCATTGCTGACCTTGTTGTTGTAGTGGTTTATTTTTCCTTAAATGTTGGTGTGGGAATAGGGGTAAGAGCCTTTTGTTCCTTTCTGCTTTCTTGTTTGAATAGGATTTCTTTCCAGGGCTGGAATATTTTCTGCGTGGAATATTTGAAAGCTTCCATAATTTTCTCGTCATTTCCTCTTGTGTATTTTGTGGGTTGTGCTGTGTGGAGCCAGGCTGAGAGAGCTGGGGGTGCTCATCTGGAGAAGAGAGAGGTCTGGGGACACCCCAAAGCTCCTTCCAGTGCCTAAAGGGGCTCCAGGAGAGCTGGAGAGGAACTTTAGACAAGAACCTGGAGTGACAGGACAAGGGAGAATGGCTTCCCACCACAGTGGGCAGGGTTAGATGGAATATTGGGAAGAAATGGGAAGAAATTCTTCCCTGTGAAGGTGGAGAGGCCCTGGCACAGGGTGTCCAGAGAAGCTGTGGCTGTCCCTGGATCCTGGAGAGTGTCCAAAGCCAGGTTGGACAGGGCTTGGAGCAAGCTGGGTCAGTGGAAGGGGTTTGGAACAAGATGAGATTTAAGATCCCTTCCAATCCAAGCCATTTGGGATTGTGTGACTTGCTCTGTTTTGTATAAATCCTCTGCCCCTTTCACCCCCTATGGAAAGGCTCCCACAGCCTGGGAGCAAGGTGGAATTAACCACAGAATTAACCAATTAACCATCTCCCCCGCAGCCTCTGTCTGCTGGGTGTGAGCAGCTCTGCCCCTTGTCTATGACAGGGTGTTGAGCCGAGTGCCCTGATAGCAGTGCTGATAACAGCAACAACCATCAGCTACAGCAGGCTCGGCTGAAGACTCTCCAATTGCATTTATTCTGCCTCGCAGAAAAATCCTGGCCAAAGCCGTGTCCCATTAGCCAACCTGTCTGCTGGGGATGGCACTGGGACAGGAACATCCTCCCTGCTTCCCCCTCTCCAGGTGCTTCCTTTTGCTGTTCGTGGCTCCAGGTACCTGGGGTGCAGCCACCGTTTGGTGTAATTAAGCTCGAGTTGCAGAGCTCCCATTAATTATCGAGTCTCCTGTCTCTTGGCTTCTTGTCTGGGAGACTTGGGTCCCAGTGACTTGTCTGGGTTTTAGGGAAAGGGAGCTCTGTGCTGGTCTTTCCTCCTCCCAGTCTTCCTGCAGGGTGAACAGGAGCACCCTCGGTGCTGTTTCCTTGCTGGGAGTGACATGGCCTGGTGGCCACTAAGTACAGACAGAGCTCTGTCCCTCTTGTGACACCCTGGGCACAAGGACATCAGCCCCACTGAATCCCCCCTGCTTTCTCCACTGCTTTCCCCCCCCCTGCCCACCTCCTCCTGCCAGAATTGATGTCCTTGGAGCTGCGGTTCCCTTCTCATTGCACAGAGGATGCTGGAGTTTGTTGGGTTTTCCCACAGGCTTGGGGAGGGATCTGTGGGGCCAAACATCCATCTCCACCATCCCCTCATGCCCCTGGGGACTCCAACAAAACCATGGCTGTCCCAAGTTTGTTTTTTTCCCCCTTTTATTTCTGTCTGATCGTGACAACCCGGCTGTTGGTCCTTCTCCTCGCACAGGGCCACCTCCAGCGGGGTTTGTGGCCAGCACAGCAGCGTGGGGCCCCTCATCCTCCTGGAGACAAGAAAGTCAATCCCAAACCCAGCAGGGATGTCCAGACGATCTGAGTTGTGGGAGCATCACGTTCAGCTGCCTGAATTTAGTGTGCTGAAGGATTTTCTTGCTACATCCACACACATCCCTCATCCCGCATGGGGGCTCTTTGGCCACACTTTACTTTCAGTAACAACGGGGACATCTGCGCCCTGTTGCTCCAGTTCTGACCTTATTTTTTCCACCTCCTTTTCCTGAGTTGTCCCCTGAGGAGGCACCTGGGAGCACCTGCAGCTCCTCCTCTGCTCCCCGCAATCTGTGCCTTGCTCTGGGCCAGCAGCGAAGGCTCCGGGTGGAATGTCACAAATGTGTCGTGTGATTAAGATAATGAGCTCTGTCGCAGCAGATGGGCCATTTCACAGTCTCGAAAGGCTTGGGAGGAGCCGCGCAGGGGGTAATTAACACAGCCCTGCTAACTCAGCTTTCTCCAGTGTCCTACGCTGAGGCTGGAGTCAGCTCAGCTCCTCCAGGTGCTCAGGGAAAAGGAGATTTTGGAGGCGAGGTCCTAATCCAGCCCCTGCAGGCCCTAACAGGGACATGGCTGGATAGGTCACCCATTCCCAGCTTCCCCCAAAATCCTTGGGTCCTGGAGGAAAAAAAAGAAAAAGGCATTTGGCTTTTGTGATGCTCACGGTGTTGATGGGAAAGGTCCAGTCAGGAGCTGAAGGGCTGAGGGAAGCAGGTTCCTGCTGGCAGAGGTGCCAGGGGGTCTCCACCATGTCCCCATACCCAAAAGGGTATCAAGAGTATCTGAAGCCATTTGTGGGGGTAAATGTGCCCTTGAGGGGGAACCAGGGCTGGATCAGGAGCAGGGACAGGGTCTAGGACTGCAGTCGCTGTTGAGCTGCAGCAGTAGCCATGGTGTTTTCTGTCTCTTTCCTCCTTCCTGAAAGGCAATTTATGCTCTTCTGGCGCTGGCCTGGGTGTTTGTGCCTGTCCCCATCTCACCTAGGGTATGTGCAGCTGCCCTGAGCCTGCTGTGGGGAGTGTGGCCTCGGACAGCTCCCCACTCCCAGGAATCCTGTGGGACTCCTGAGTTCTGCTCCTGAGTTCTGCTGTCCCCTTCCCTGCCAGGACCACCCCAGGAGGATGTGGGCTGCCCAGGGCAGTGATGGCTCTCCCTCCCTGGCAGACTGTCACAATTCCTGAGCATCTCCACAGAGGTGTGGAGGGGAGAGGAGCTGGGTGTACCTCTCCAGCCTGGTGCTCCTGCTCTCCATCTCCACCCAAATCTCGGGGAGCAGCCTCGCCTTCAACTCTGTGACCAACCCAGGACTTATTTCCAGCTATCAGTGGGTTATTTTGGGGTTCAGACCTTTGGTTATACACCAGACTGGGGGAGAGCATCTACTGCAGGATGCTCCAGGAAGAAGTGGGACAAAAAGTGGGAATTTGTGGGCAGATGCTCTGCGCCATCCCATGAGTTCAAAGATGGATCCAGCAGTGATGGCCCTTCCCAGGGGCCCTGTGGATGTGTGGCTGTGTGTCAGGACTCCCAAACCTGCCCTGTAGCAGAGGTTGTGGGTGAAATGTGCTCAGAGGTTGGGCTGCACTGCCTGGGTTTGTCTCCAGTCCCTGGCAGTGATGCTTTCCAGCATTCCCAAAGGACCTGGGACAGCAGGGACTGAACTGGGAATGTGTTAATTCCTCTGGGGCTCGTGGGTTTTCTGAGGAAAGGAAGCCTTGCTGCAGCTACAGGATATTCCAGCCCATAATACAGTGCATGGAAATCAGGCACTTTTCCACAGGGATGTTTCCCCTCGTTTTTACCTCATTCACAGCTCCCTGTATGCAGCCTCTGCTCACGCTGGTAACCACGGGAAGAGTTTATCCGAGGTAAAACAGCTCCAGAGCCTGTGATACCAGGTCTAGGGCAAGCAGGAGAGAGCCTGGCACAGACAGCCCTGGGGGGCTGGAGACAGCGAGACAGAGATCAAGAGCAAAGAGCTGAGAAAAGCTGGAGAGAAAGAAAACCTGCCGCAGGGAGCAGTCCTGCTCATGGAACAGGTGGATCTGACCTGGGCTCTGCTGGGGCTGAAAGAAATGTGCTTTTGCAGGAGGCTGGCTGCAAGAAAAGTGCTTTTGCAGAGCAGAGGCCGACGCGGGAGGTGCTCAGTGTCTGTCCCTGTGTTCTTCCAGCATCTCTGGATGTGCCGTCGCTCCCTGCACTGCTTTCTGCAGCCCCAGGCCCTGGGCTGAGCTGTGGGGGGATGTCTGGCTGTCCCTCCGAGGGCTGTGGGGGATGGAGCAGCCCAAACCCGGGCTGTCTGTGCACATCCATCAGTGCTTCATGCCAAGGGAGAGGCTGGATCTGCCTGGGACAGAGCCCAGCGCTGCTGCTGGGAATCCCCAGCTCCAGGAGAGCCCTGTCTCCCCTCCTGAGCTGCTCTCTGACCCTGGGCAGGAGCCTTTGGGTTTAACAGGCAGGTGACAGGGACACAGCAGCCCTCTCCACAACCTCGGGCCTTCCAGAGTGGCAGAGGTGGCACTGGTGACTCTGGGGCTGCAGCTGAGCCCTGTGTTTCCCCCACAAAACCACGCTCTGTCCTGCTGGAGGGCATCATTCCACACAACCAATATTCTTTATATCCCAGTCATATATGGTGTTGAAAAATCCCACAGCACTCTTCCTGAAACGATCTTTTGGAGCACAAGTTCAGTTTGCAAGTTTGGACAGCGACGCTCGGATTAATCTCTGATTGTCCTGCTATCCAGTAAGCTGTCGAAAGTCACTCCCTCGTGTGTCACATCTCCCAGAGATCCAGGAGCAGCTCAGGGGACGGGCTGCAGCCCGTGTGTGTCTGTGGTCCCTGGCTCTGTGATCTGTGGGGCTCTCACACATCCCTGCTGGCATTCAAAAGTAGAGGAAGCTGGGATGGGATTTGTGCTGGGATGGTTTGTTTTTGCTGGTCTGAGTTTGAAGGGGGAGATCACTGGTGGCTGGAGTTTGGAGGAGGAGATCACTGGTGGCTTGAGTTTGGAGGAGGAGATCACTGGTGGCTCGAGTTTTCAGTCTCTTCCCAGGCATTCCCCCGGTCCCCTCTTCCCTCACCAGATGACGTCCTGTCGCCCTGATTTTTTAAGATTTTCTAAGCCTTCTGATGTTTACATTCTTGTAACAAACTTCCTCACACACTTTCTGTAAATAACTCACTGTTTTGCATTCCTTTATGGAAGAGGAAAAGTTTGATGGACTGTTGGTTTGCGCAGTGTCATTGGAGAGGTGGCACTGTCACCCTCCAATCCACTGCCACTTGTAGAAAACTATAAATGTTGGGGTCAGAAAATCAACGTTCCCCTTTTTCCTTCACCTTGAGAACAGCAGAGTGCGTGCCATCATTTCGTGTCCTGCAGTGACATCGTCCTGCTCAGCCATGGGGACGTGCTTGCTCCCCTTGTTGTGCAGCCTCCCCAGGGCTTTGCCCAGAACGGATGGATGTCCTACGAGCTCCTCCTCAGCTCAGGAGGTGGCCGTGGTGTCACCTCTTGCCTGACACCAGCAGAGCCTGCTCCAGGGGGAGCCTGTGCAGCTCTGCGGGCCCCTCTCCACCCAGCCTTGTGTTTGGAGCTCCATGGGCACTCCCGAGCTGCTCCTCCTGAGCCTTCCCTCAGCCAGGGCTGTCCTTGCTTGGGTCTGCGGAGCTTTCTCTGGTCTCTGACTCAGGCAGGACGCAACAGCAGAGGAACCAGGCTAATGAGGGGATTATCTCGGCATCTGGCTGCATTCACAGCAAATCCGGCAGACAATGGCAGGTCGCAGCAGCGGGCTGGGATGAGTGTCTGCAGACACACGGGGCGTCGCCAAACCGGCCCCATGTCCCCATCCCTGAGGTGGCCACGATGGGAGCGTGGGAGGGAGGTGTGAAACTCGGGGCAATTAGGCAGGGCTGTGTCCCGAGGGGTTTCTTTGGTCCTTGCTGGGGGCTGCCTCAAGCCCAGGGTGATCGGGGCTTTTCCTGCCCCCTCTCCCTGCAGATGTTGTGTTCACAGGTGCGTTTTTGCTCCACGTTCTCCCAAGCCGAGACGCTGCATCAGGGCTGCTCCCTCAGCTCTTCTCTCTGGCACAGGGGATGTCAGACCCTCCTCTTCTGGAAATCTCCTTTTGCTGCACCCCAACCTTCCACAGTTCCTGGCGGGGTGCAGCAGGGCAGCCCAAAATCCTGCTGGGAGATGGTTTCCCACCCAGCTGGGAACATGTGAGGAGCTGCACAGGCATCCCAGCCTTGGCAAAGAGCCCCTGGAGACTCCTCTGTACCCTGGGGAACTCGTTCTGCCGAGGCTCTGGCTTCAGCAATTGTTAATCCCAAGCTGTCTCCAAAGCCAGCTTTTATTGGGAAGGCTTTAGCGACAGTTGGGCAAGAACAAGTTTCCAGGTGAGGTCACTGGTGGAGGCAGGGATCTCTCTGGATTATGAAGCCCGACTTCAAAGGCTTCTCCTCTCCTCTTGAGGTTGAAAGGACTTATTTTGTGAATAGGTCATGCCTGGTTTTAATTAGCTTGTTTTTGTATTTGGGATGTCTTATTAATGCCTCGGTCACATGTGCTTTTATTTTTTCCCACCCTTGCAGGATTACCAGGAAGGGAGGAGGAGACTCCTCTGCTTCCTCATAGCAAAGGCTTCGACTCATTTGCAGACGACTGCAAAAATGATTAAGCATTGAGAAATCCAGGAGAAGCAATGATGAAATGTCTTGTCCAGGGCTGAATCTTCCAGCTGGGCTGTGGGGAAGGGTTGCTGAAGAAGGGGGAGAAAATCAGGGGGGGAGAAAAATTCCTGGCTGGTGCTGACGTGGCAAGTGATGGATCCCTCTGAGGGGCATGAGGAGCTCTGGAAGGCACCAGGGATGCTTGGCTGGCATTGTGCTGGGAAAGCTGAGGCTGTTTTGGGTTCCCACTTCAGGCTGTGTTGGGAGGAGGTGGCTGAGAGCCCTTGGCTGGGGCTTTTCTGCCTTGGCACTGGGACTTGTGCTGGGTGAGGGCTTCAGCTGTCCTCTTGGAGGGCTGCTCAGGGGCATCAAGCTGTGGTTGGATTGCATTTCCAGTGGGAAAATGTTTGAGGAGCCACTGGTGGAGGTCATGGGGTGGCTGCCCATGAGTTGGTTCCTCTTCAGGAGGTCATTCCGGGGCTGGATTCCTTCCTGGTGTTGACAAGGCCAATCCCAGGTGCAGCTGAGGACAGGCAGTGCCTCCCTTGGGAATGCCTGGCATGGCTGTGGTGTAAAGCCTGGCCCAGATGCCACGGAAGAGGCCCTGAATCAGGATCCCCAAGATCATGGTGTGAGTGCTCTTCTGGCTGGTTTGATTTGATGTCGCTGAGCTTGTGTCTAACGCTGTGGGCTCAGGTGCTGGGGAAGGGCTTTTGTGTTCTGCTGGAGCTGGCTACGTGCTCCCCTCCTGGGCTTTGGGCTGCTGGAGCCCTCCTGGGCAGCTCGCACCTCTGCTCTTCCCCTGCATGATCCTGCAGGGCCCGTCTCCATCAGCTCTGGAGCAGGGCAGGAGGAGGGCAGAGCTGGGCAAGGAGGGGTGACATGGGAAAGGACACCTTCCTAATCCCCAGAGACCGCTCCCACACGACGGGGCAAGACAGCCCCGCTGCTGGGGGAGGCTGCTGGGAGGTGTGTGAGGAGATGTCAAATCAGAGCTGCTCTCTGGGCTGTGGGAACCCGTCTCAGCTCGGGGCCAGGGCGTGGAGTCAGCTCTTCTTGCCTCTTCCTGCCCCTCCTGGCCTCCTTCCCTTCCCCAAACAAGGTTTTTGTGAAGATGCCCCAGCTGAGTGCTGGGGATGGCTGAGCTCAGCTCTGGGTGGAGATGTGGTGGTGGCACTGCCACTGTCACTGTGCCAGGTCCTGTCCTCCCACGGTGTCATGGCTTTTGCTGAAGGAGGTGTCCCAGCTCTGGGGCTCTGCTTTATTCCTCATTTCCACAAGGCTGGGAGCTGCCTGCTCTGCTCCCTGTGCCTGGGGAGGGTGGTCTGTGACACTGCCACCCCTTGGGGTTCAGGATTGGCCTGGTGTGTGCCACAGGGGTTCAGAAAGGGCTCCGTGGGGACCTGAACGTGGCTTTTTGGTATTTAAATGGCTTATAAAAAAAAGAGGGAGACCCACTTTTTATATGGGCAGATAGTGATAGGACAAGGGGGAATGGTTTTAAATAACATAGGAGAGATATAGATTGGATACAAGGAAGAAAAATCCTTCCCTGTGGGGGTGGGGGGCCCTGGCACAGATTCCCAGAGAAGCTGTGGCTGCCCCTGGATCCCTGGAGGTGTCCAAGGCCAGGCTGGTCAGGGTTTGGAGCACCCTGGGACAGTGGAAGGTGTCCCTGCCGTGGCAAGGGGTGAATGTGATGGTCCTGAAGATCCCTTCCAACCCAAACCATTCCAGCTTTCTGTGTCCCACTGTCCCCACAGAGGTGGCTGTTTCCCTGCTGGGTCACTCCTGCAGCAGCCCCTGGGTGCTGGATGTCCCCTGCCACCTGTCCCAGCTCCTCAGTTCCCTTCTCCACCCACAGACACAGCGAGGGGGGTTGCTCAGCATCTGCTGGCCTCCAGTTTTTGTCTTCCATTGACACACACTCCTTATCCTTCTGCTTTTGTTGGATTTTTGTTCCTGGTGCTCCTGGAGGGTTTTTAGGGGGTTATTCCAGTGGGGTTTGTGTCCCTGCCCCGTCCAGCCAGAACATGATCAGCTTTCTGGAGCAGGTGATGACTCAACCCACGACCTCTCCTTTGTCATGGCACCTTTTTATTTCTAATAACTCCTCCCCCAGCCCTGCTTCAGCACTTTCCTGTGTGTGTTCCTGAGCTGGGCTTCTCCTGTTGCAGGATTATTATTGTGGAATCTACTACCTGAGAGCCCTTGCCCCGGCTCCTTTCCCTCCCTCTGGCCCTGCCCTCAGTGCAGCCTGCTGCCCTCCCTTCCCAAAGCTTTCAGGAATATTTCTTGGCCCTGTTTCCCTGCCGTGGGACCAGCTGGTTTTGTGCAGGGTCAATCCGTGCTGTGGTTCTGTGATCTGGAGCTGATGGAGCTGGAAATTGGGGGTTCCTGGCTGCCAGCCCCACTCTCAGCCCGTGGCCCTGTGCCCCTGCCAGCCCTTTGGGTTTTGTTGTTTTGGCTGGGACCTTCCCACCAGCAGTGAATCCTCCCTCCTTATCTCATCCCAGCCACCCAAAGGGTAAACAATCCAAAATGCATCCACAGCAGCCTGGATTGTGCAAGGCTTTGCTTTCAGGCAGTCCCAGCTGGGGTTTTCCCTGCCCACAAGGCCTGTTGTGATGTGAGCTCAGCCAGGTGTGACCATGGCGTCACCCTGAGCATCCCTCCAAATCCCAGCAGGCCGGGGGTGCTGCAGCCCTGCCTTCCCCGCGGGTGAGGCACTGGCTGCTGCTTCCATTTTTGACCCATTTTTCGAAATTCTGCCACTTTTGGGTGCTTTTGCTGCTGTGCTGAGTGAGGGATTGAGAGCTTGGGATGGAGAGGGACAAAGCATGGCCAGAGGGGACCCTGCTGAGCACCAGGTGCTGGAAAAAGCAAACTGCAGGGCTGGCAGGAGAGCTGAGGGTGCACTAAGGGGAGATCTAGGGATGAAGGTGACATCAGTGTCCTGGATGTGACCTGGGGCTGGCTGGCGTCCTCCTGATTGTGTGGAGGCGTGGGGCTGCATCCCTCCCCTCCAGCCATGCCTTGGCTCCCGTTTTGAGCCCCTGGTGGGGCTGCAGCCCCTGTGGCTCCCAGCTGCTCCCTGCCACCCCGTCTGTGAGGCTGCTGTCCCCCCTTGGCTCCAGCTGCTCCCCCTGCCCAGCGCAGCTCCCTCAGCACAGTGTCAGCAGGACAAGGTGACAGGCATGTCCCTGCAAGCTTGGCTGTTTCACTGGGATTTTCTGACTGCTCCAAGCCCAAATCCAGCTGTGCTTCCATCACTGTGCCTTCGTCCCGTGCAGGGGGCTGGCAGCTGTCACCTACACACACAGCAGACACCCCTCACGGTGCTGGCAGTGAAAGGTGAGAGTGGGGCAGCACAGATCCATTCAGAGGGACCCCCCCTTCCCCAGGAGGGTGGTCTTGGAGATAAATATTCAGTCTGAGCAATCTGGTGGCCAAGGTGCCCAGCAGGACCCTGGTTTGCAGCAGTCACCCTGATAAAATCTGTGGTGCCCCCGTGTCCCCTCTGCCCCTGTGAAACATCCCCTGGTGACATTCCTGGGGACACCACTGCTGCACAGGTTTGTGTCTCACTCTGAGGCTGACCAGGGGTTTGACAGCAAAGCAGAATTCCCAGTCCTGCTCCAGGAGATTGGGTGGGGTCTGCAGAGAGGATCCCAGGGACGTGCCTGGCAGGAGCTGCTGGGGGAGCAAGGTACTGCTGCAGGGCTGGATGTGGATCCTGGTGCCCTGCTCCGGGCTGGAGTGAAGGTTCAGCCCTTCCTGAGCCCCCAGCACTGTTGTGTCTCCCCTTTTCCTGCCTCAGAGCATCCTTGGGAGGCCGGGAGCTTTCATCAGCCTGGTGCTGCCATCGGGGCTCTTGGGCCTGAGGAGCAGGAAGCAAAAAGTCAGGTCCCAGCTTCAAAGGCAGGTGTTTAACTACAGAGGATGATTTCTAGAGGCTCTCCTGAGATGATTTCCAGCAGCTCCCGGGGGAGGCTGTGCAGGCAGGCAGGTGGGAAAGGCTCTGCCCAGAGCTGGGGAGGTGGGAGCAGCCCCAGCAGAGCCCTGGACACTGCAAGGCATCTTTACAAAAATCAGATGAAAGGACAGAGACTTTCTGGAGAAGGGACAGTGGCATTTAACCACCCCAAGAGCAGCACAGAGCTGCTGCAGGCCCAGGAGGGCTTTGCCTGTCGGGGCAGATCCGAGCAGCGGCCGCAGCGCCCGGGTGTTGGGAATTGTTTGGAGCTGTCCTTGGCCGTGGGGCTCTCTGAGGATTGTCTGCCGGGTGCAGAGGAGCCAGAGGAGGAGGGCAGGCAGGCAAAGCCTGGAAAATCCCCTGGGGGAGCTGCAGAGCCTGGTTTGTTTTGGCTTTGCTGCCTGCGAACGTGGCGCGGTGTTTTGGGGAGCTGAGGGTGCCTGGCAGAGGGGAGGATCCAGGGCAGCCACAGGACAAGCTGCTGGTTGCACAGGTTTTCCCCAGGTCTCAGGAGGCCTCGGGACCTGGAGGTGGGTGTGCCCCAAGGGCGCTTGCTTTGCCCCAGCTCCTGTCAGGCACAGCTAATAAAGGACTCTCAGTAGAATCCCAGAATGAATCGGGACCTTGAATCTCATCTCATTCCACCCCCGCCATGGCAGGGACACCTTCCACTGCCCCAGGTGGCTCCAAGCCCTGTCCAGCCTGGCTTTGGACACTTCCAGGGATCCAGGGCAGCCACAGCTTCCCTGGGAATCTGTGCCAGGGCATCACAGGGAAGGATTCCTTCCCAAAACCCCATCCATCCCTGCCCTCTGTCAGTTTAAACCCCCTAGGCTGAGCACAGACCTTGGTGGTGGCTCTGGCATCACAGATGAGACACACTGGGGCCATCCTGCCACGTCCCACAAGGATTTATTGAACCCCAGCAGAGCCCTGGTGCACCCCAGCCTCTGCAGCCCGGCTCCTGCTGCCTGCAGGGCTTTTCCCCGCTCCTCCTCCTTGGCAGGCGTGGGAGCTGTGACTTGCTGGGGAGCACCTTTGGGAAGGGAGCAGGTCTGCAGCCCCAGGCACGAATAATCCGTGCTCTCAGCGCTGCTCTGTGCCTCTGGAGAGCCTCTGTTGGTGCCCAAGGCCCCTGCAGAGCCGGGAGCAGCCGGTGCCTGGATAAACCCAGCGCTGGAGGGGGGCCAGGGCTCCTTGTGCAAGAGCAGGAGGAGCTCCCAGCGCTGCAGGGGGATGGATTGAGGGGCAGTAGGGTGGGTGATGGCCCTTTGCCAGCTCCCCAAAAGCCCCAGGTCAGGGGGATGCTCTGGGGGGGAGGACAGGCCTGTGGGGTGGCCCTGGAAAGGGGAGAGCTGTTCCCAGGCAGGAGGGGACAGTGGAAGAGGAGGAAGGCTTGGGAACTGGGATTTGCTCAGGTTGGGCTGGCTGGTGATGCCAGTGCCTGGTGTCTGAGGGATTTGCACTTGGTCTGAGCACAGCAGCACTGGTGGGGAGGGTCCTGTGGGAGGGAGATTGCCCAGGAGCACATTCCCACCTCATCCTGCTGCTCCGGAGGGGACAGAACAGAAGGGCAGCCCTGCAGGGATGGAGGCATCCAGGATGAGACAGCAGCACCAGCTCTGGGGGATCCACCAGGGATGCTCCTGGGTCTTGCTTTGTCTCTTCCCTCTGTGAGGCCTCTGGAGCCTCCTCTCCTCTCCTCTGCCAAGCCTCAGCAGCTGCCCTGGGTTTGGGGGTGCCAGTGCCCCACCCTGCTCATCCCCCCAGGCTGCTGGGTGGGTGGGAGTGGGGGGAGCGGGGTGGGTGCCTCCCATCCCTCCCTCCAAGAAGTGATGCCTCTGGCTCCAAAATTCTCCTGCTGGAGGTACTGGGGGAGCTGCAAGGAGGGTTCAGCCCGTGCCCCCCAGGAGCAGGGAGGCAGTGGGGAGCCAGGGCAGAGCCCAAGGCTGGTTGGCAGCGCTGAGGAGGAGCACGGGGCAGCTGCCAAGGGCTCGGGGCTCGCTTGTGAGGGCTTGTTCATGGCACATACTCCTTGTCAGGGCTCAGGCTCAGACCTTGGCTCCCACTTCCTAGGAAAAATGCAGTGAAAAGGGGCTTCTGTTCTTATTTTTCTTTTGCTGGTTGCTGGAGGTTTGGGGATGGGAGCACAGGGGGGTGCTGGGGAAATGCTCGGGGGAATAGAAAATATTTGGCTGGACATTTGTTCCAAGGCACCTTGAGCTGCAGTTTATTGAGTCCAAGGCCACCTAATCTTGCATTTTAATAGTCTTAGGCGAGGTTCTCCTGCCGTGGGAGCAGGGAGCTTTAATGAACAGGTTGCTTTTTTACAGTACAAGTTTAAAAGAGGTGCGTCCCTTGAGGAGTCTTTGTCCCAGGACACGAGTCACCCTCCAAAGGGAGGGCAGACTGCAGTGGGACCTGCTGTGCAAAATGGTAACAGAAGAGTCTCTTAAATAACCAGAAGAAAACACGATCATGGATGATCCCTCCTTTTCCAGGCAGCATTCTGGGATAAGGAGCTGGCTGGCTTTTGCCACAGACTGCTGGGTACCAGCTCCCCCAGTGATGCTTTCCAGCTTTTAACGAGGTTGGAGGTCAGCCCAACCTGGAAGAGACTTATTTAAAGGCCGTGCCATCCAAGATTGTCCCCAACACTGCTGCCACCTGCCAGGGCGAGTGCCACGCACCCCTTCCGAGACCTGGTCTCTGGAGCTGTGCCCTGGGCAGGGATGATTTTGGGCTGTCCATCGTGGCCACGTGGTGCTGGTAAATGTAAACAAGAACCCCCTGCCCCAAGGAAGGCGGCGCCTGGGCTCCAGCAGCTCTGCAAGGCCACCATCACCAGCTCCTACTGCTCCTTCTGGCCCGCGGGCTCGGGGGGTGGCTTTTTGGAGTCCACGGAAGCACCCTGGGCACCTGCAACCCTGTTCTTGAGGTGCTTGGACTGGGAGAGTTTGGAGAGCGGGATGCCCAGGGGTGTCCTCATCTCCTCAGCTGCCTTCTGGCCCTCGGGCAGGGAGCTGAAGCGCTTGCCCGGCGCTCTGCCCGCGTTTGGGGGCGCGTGGCCGGGTGCCGCGGGCTTGCTGGGGCCGAAGGGTTTGCTCTGCCAGTAGGGCTGGCTGCCTGCAATGGTCTTTTTGGGTTCCGCTCCCTCCCCTGGGTACTTGGTGGCCCTGAGGGGTTTCTCGTGCGTCGGGGAGCAGGAGAGCTCCTTGCCCGGCTCTCTGCCCGCCGCGGTCCTGGGCCGGTAGCGGTAGATGGGAGCGCCCTGTTTGGGAAAGAGCAGAGACACAGTGAGCTCTGGCTGCTGGAAGGGCGCTGCTCCCTGCAAGGCCACCTCGTCACCTGTGCTGAGTGGACAAACCCCTCTGTCCCTTGGTCCCTTGCCCAAATTCAGTGGCGGCTCGGAGCGGCCTCAGATCTGAGCCCCGGCTGCTCGTCTGACTCCTGGCTCTGGTACCAAACACCGGCGCTCCCCAAGCAGCCCTGGCAGTCTGGAGGCTGTCCCGAGCCAAGCCCCTCCTGCCTGGAAATCCAGGAGAAGGCATCTCAGCACAGCAGCAGCCTGAACACCCCCGTGAATCATCGCAGCCCTCACGCCAGCCCCGGAGAGCACTCAGTCAGCCAGAGCCAGCCCGTGGCACTGCCAGCATCAGATAAAGGATGGAGGGCTGGGAGAGGAGCTGGAGCAGGAGACAGCAGCGAGCTGCAACACCACTGTGGGGGTGGCTCTCTCAGCTGGGTTGAGACACACGTTTGGGTCAGGGCTGAGCACCATTAATCCTCATTCTGGCCTGGGTAAGGTTGTCACACATGGCTGTGGCCACCAGATGTTTATCTCCCCTTTGGGTGTGCCCGTGCCGTGGTCTTGAGGTGCAATGGCACCTGTGCAGAGGTACCAGGGGAGGGGAGATCTGGAGGGCCAAGGTGCAGATGGCCGGAGGAGCTGAGGCCAGCAGGCTGCAGAGCTGGCTGTGCCAGCCTGCCCTGCCTCTGCAGTGACCCTCACCGTGCTGCTGCTGGCTGGCAGGCAGTGCCAAAGTCCCAAAGGCCTCCCTGGCCCTGGAGCTGACACCTCCTGCTTTCACCAGGAGGGTTGTGTTGAAGAAGTTTAGCTTAGGCAGTCTGAGATCGATTTAATTAGGTGCTTGAAATCAGTGTTAAGGTCTGAGATGGCTTCAGGTGAGAAGGATTAAGGGTGATTTAGCTTTTCTCCCTCTGAGCTCATCATGTGCCTGAGCTGGGTGGTGGCTCCTGACATGCTCTGGCTTTTGGGAATAAGTTAAACCATGGCTTTAAGCAAGTATCCCACCCCAGGAACTGGCACCCTGTCCCTCCTGCCCACCAGCAGAATGAGGCTGTGCTTGCCCAGGAGAGCCTGAATCCTGCTGGGTGCTCAGCACTCCTCTGGAGGCCTTTGGAGAGACTCTGAGCTCTGTGAAATCAGCAATTCCTGCAGATGTTGCCTGTTTAGGAGGGGTGGCTGTGTTGTGGATGGACACGGCTTGGCCAGAGCTTTGAGGTGTGATGGTTTGAGTGGAGCTGTGGGAGGAGGAGGCTGGACTCGGTTTCCGTGTCATTGTGGGCACTCTCTGGGAAGGAGATTGGCTAGAAGGGGCAAGAGGGGTGGATGGTGGTGGGGAATGGTGGCTCCTGGCTGGAGGATGTGCTGCTGTGGTTGCACTGGGCTTTTTTGGTGCTATGGTGTAACCCCAACCCGTTACTGGTCTGGAGAGAAGCCCTGCTGTGGGCTGGGTGCATGTTCACACTGCGTTTGGGCCTGATGCCCAGTGGCTCCAGCTTTTGGGATGCAGTTTGGAAGGAAGTTGGAAGGAAGAGGCTGGTGTGGAGTAGATGCTGGTGCTACTCAGCTCTCCACAGGTCATCCTCCAGTGGTCACTCTCTGCTAAAAACCTGAGCCACGCCAAGGCCAGCTCCACCCTGGCCAGACCCTGTTCCTCCCCATCTGCCAGGGATGGGCAGCAGGGTCCTGCACCCAGGTAAGGGCCCCCCATGTGGCTGTGGAACTGCTGGGGTGGGGATGTTCCCTGTCACAGAGCGGGGCTTGTCTGGAAAGCTCTGCTCTGCCCAGACCCAGGGGCTCTGCAGGTGGGAGAGGGGCAGGAGAGGACCCAGGTGTCCCTCCTCCTCCTCGAGGTGCTGTGCATCCAGCTGTGAATGGGGTTGTGTATTTAGGGAAGGTGATTTCCAGAGAGAAATTGGTTTCCTTGACATGCGTAACATGATGTTTGCCCTGAGTGAGCCTCCACCTGTGTTTTGGGCTATGCTGGGCAATGGGCCAGCACCTAAGAAATGTGGACCCAGAAAAAAAAATATTTGGGAGAATTGGTAGTGATTTCTGTCAGATTTGAGTTTTCAAGAGTTAACCAAGGGTTACTTCAATTTATTCTTTTTACACATGAGAGAAACTGTTCCCTGCGCCTCTCCACTGAGTGCTGGCTTTCCTAAGCCTGATGCTGTGCTAATTATCTGCCTCTCATCAAAGGGCCAGAACAAGTTACTGCAGGAACACCAGCGCAGCCGTCCCCAGCAAGGTGGCACCTGGGACCTGGGTCACAGAGCATCAAAGAGCTCGGTGCTCCTTGCCCTGCAGGGCTCGGGGGTATTTGATGTGCAAGGATGAAAGCTCTGAGCTCCCTGTCGCTGGCTGGGAAGGGAGAAGCAAGTGGACTCTGGGATAGTACATTTAATTCCCTGTAAACACAGATTAGATGCTCAGCTGGGGTAACCTCAGGCAGTTTCAGTGATTTCAGCTGCTGGTTTAGCCCTGGGGGTTTGAATGCCCCAAAAACAGCGGGCGGGGAGCCTTGGGAAGCCGGAATGCTTGGCAGAGGTGCAGGAGCTTGCAGAGCTTGGCTGGAAATCGGGGGATGGCAGCGTCATCACCCCCGGGTGGGACGATGCTCTGCCCGTGGTGGGGATGCTGCTGTGACCTCGTGGGGTTCTGGCCTGCTCCCCACGGAATTGCAGCAGGGTGCTGGCCCTGCGTGGTGACAGGGTCTGGCGTCACTCATGGATCAGCCGCAAAGCTGCTGACTGCGGCACTCGCCCGCAGAGGTTGCTGTCCCTGTTTCTCCGCTGTCTTGCTCTGCCTAATTATGTGTCCGAGCGCTTTCCCTTTGATGCTAATCACCCTGGCAAGGCGCTGGAAAACAAGCCTGAGAAGGACACGCCTGCATGCACAGTCTGTCCCCAGCTGGGTGTGATGCCACCGCTGACGGGCTGCGGGTGGAGCTCAGCGGGCCCCAGCACATCTGTACAGCTGTGCCTGGAGCTCCACCCCCAGCCCAGTGCTGTGGGACAATCTTTAATTACCAAAACCCTCCCCTTTAACAGCCGTCCCCACTGCCGGACACCAACAGCTGTGGCACGGCCACCGTGTCTTTGGTCACCTCTCGGGTGACCATGGCCACGTGCAGGGTGTTATTCTCCTTTATGGGAACCTGATCTCAGCACCTAGGACAACACCAAAGGTCGGGATGACACCAAAAAACTCAGGATGACATCACAGCTCGGTTGAGCTGACTGGGTCACCTCCGGGTTTGCAAACCACCTTTGTAGGGTGGAGAAACAAAAGGTTATAGCAGAAAGTCCTACCTGGGCAGCACTGCTGGGGTAGGAGCTGTTTCCATCCAGCATGGCGCGGGGCAGCATGGGCCTGATCTCCACGGCGTTGCTCCTCCTCTTCGTCATGTCCTCCAAGCGCAGGTGCTTCAGGGAGGGGAGGCTGCCCAGGGGGCTGATGAAGGTGCCCCGGCTGATATGAGGGTCACTGAGCTTCCTCTGCATGGGAAGGATCTCCCCGTTGTGGGTGACGTCCGAGTTGGTTCTCCGGAGGGGCCCGTAGCGATCCCTCACCTCAAAGTACTCGTCCGAGATGGAGGAGGCGTTGGAGCGGCGGTAGCTGTGGTCGGCAGAGCTGCTGGAGTAGCTCTCCTGGTCGCTGAGGGTGATGTACTCCTCTTCCTCCTCTTCCTCCTCTTCTCCCAGCCCGTTGTGGGTGCAGGGAGGCCCTTTGCCCTCCTGTGGAGCTGCTGCTGGCCGCTCTGGCGGGACACGGCAGGTCTCCTTGGCAGCTCGGTTGGGTTTCTCCTCCCGCTCCTGCTTCACGCTGATGTGGTCAGCCAGCGGTGGCTGAGTGTCACCCTGCAGGGCAGTGCTGCTGTCACAGCTGGTAGTGACTTTGGTCATGAGGACGCCGACAGGGACGGTCCTTGGCTTTGGAACTGGAGGCTTGACATCCTCCAGTGCCTCCTCCTGTGGCTTCAAATGGTGGCCCAGAGGTGAAGAGGCAAACGTCCCCACTTGCCTCGTTGTCCAGCTGAGACCTTCGATGGGAGTGGTCGTGGGGGCTGCAGGAGCTTCCACGGGGGGCTGTGGGATCTGTCTGTGGCTGGGGGACAGCAGAGGCAGCTCCTGCTCCGAGTTCTTCCTGGCCTCCATCTCCCTGTTCTTCAGCATCTGCCGGTGCTGGGCGCTGGCCTGGGAGACGTCGCAGACTTTGATGCGGTTCATCTGCGACAGCTTCACGTTCTTCACCTTGGGGTCGATGATGTTGATGTAGCCCAAGACTTCGCTGCCGGGCTCGGGGTCAGGCTCCACCCAGGTGGGCAGGTAGTCAAACATGTTGGCTTTCTCCAGGTTCAGGAGGCCGGGGTGGATGAGCAGGGAGAGGTCAGCCACGTCCCCGTGCCGGTCGCCGCCCTGGCCCTCAGGAGGGGCTTTGCCTTTGTTGTCACTCTTCTGGTTTTTGTCCTGGTTCTCGGATGAGGTCTTGCTGATCTGGTCGGCGCTCTTGGCCTTCACCAGGGCGTACTTGGGGTTTATCAGCTTCTTCACCACGGCGTTGGCGGGGGTCACCGGCACCACGGAGGGCAGCGTTACGGGCTCGGGCTCGGGCTCTTCGCCCATGGAGATGGACTTGAGGCTCACCCCCTTGGACATGAGGTAGAGCTCCTGGAACTGCTTGTCAAACGCCTCCACCACCTGGCCCGAGAGGACCGTGATGACGTTCCGGTCCGTCCTCGCCGCGGACCAGGTGAAGCTGGAACAGAAACACATTGGAGACTCTCAACCGGTAAATGACACCTCTCCCCAGGCCTGGCCTTCCCTGGGGACTGATGGTGCCAGCAGGGACATGATCTCACTGTCAACATAACAATGGGATTGACAAAATAGCTCCCATCCCAAATCAGAGTGAAGGGTTGGAGTCCTGAGCACACTGGGACTTCATGTAAAAATAAAAGGAATTTGCAGTGGGGTCAGTTTAGTGCCTTAGTGTTGGCTGCTTTTGCTGTCTCAGTTTGGGTTAATGAAGAGAAGTGTCTCATAAGTGGAGGTGTTATTTGTTATGGCCAGAAAAGAGAAAACATTTCAGCTCCATGTTTATAAAACTTGTCTTTTAGACTCGAAACCTGACCAGGGCTGGTCGGTTTCTACCTAAGAAAGTTTTCCTTCGAACAAACTGGAAAATACTTTGTGTAGGAAATTGACTGGGAAAGCTGAGCTTGGTGTGAGAGTTGGAACTACTGTGGTTTGGTGCTCTGGTCCTTCCTTGTGCTCCTCAGCATGGAAGCACTTTGTGTGTCCCACCACCTCCAGGAAGGGTGGCTGTCCCAGACCTGGCCGTGCAGGGAGTAGTGGGAACCCCTTAGGGCCCACTCCAAATCTTGGGAACTCTCCTCCCAGTTTGGGATGAGGAGAGCAAATCTGGCTCCTGGGGCCTTGGACCACAAGGGTTGACATTGATCCTTTGACCAACACCTCCATGGGGCGGGCGGGAGGATATGTCACTGAGGTACCTGTAGGAGCCACACATGGCTCGATCCCCGTCCACAAACATGAACTTCTGGGCCAAAGCCCCCTTGAACTTGGTGGCCGAGCGGGTGAAGAACTCCGTCCCGCCGGTGCTGCGGACGCGCAGGTTCTGCAGGGCAAAGGCAGAGGTGTGGGCAGGAGTGAGGAGCTGCTGGGACACCATCACCCACCCCTCCAGGAACACCCTCTGGATGCTCCACAGCCCCTCTGAGGAGCAGCAATATTCCTCATGGCCAGCTCAGAGGAGGCCACAGCGATGGGGAGATAAAATAACTCGCCCAAGGCCACCGCGGGCTCGGCTTGGAGAGTTTCCTGCTCTGCCCATGTGCTGCCAGGCTGGGTTTGCCATCTCCTGAACTCGCTGTCCGTGGGCGAGTGCCGCGTGGGGCTGCTGCCAAGCATTCCCCAGCTCCTGCAATCTATGCAAATGCCCCCATGGGAGAGGAGGCCGCACACCTGCTCCCAGCAGGAGACCTGCAGGGCGTTTTAGGGGGAGCTGGTGACCCCAGCACAGCCCACATGGACCTGCTGGCATAGGTTTGTCCTTCCCCATGCTCCCCCTTTGCTGTGCTCCTAAATTTGGGCATCTAACCCTGCTTTTAGGGGCTGGTGGGGAAACATCTTTTCACCCTCAGGAAACGAAAGCTGGTGATGTGGGAGCAGGTCCCTGGAGTGGAGCTGGGTGTCCTCCCCAGGGAACGCAGTGGTGCAGGGGCAGCCCTGGCTCTGTGAAAATGTTTTTGTTCTTTTTTTTATCCCCAGGCTGGCTCCTGTCTCCGGTGTCTCCATGGAGGGCACCGGCACATTCCTCGGCAGAGCAGATAGCATCTCCCACAGAAAGGGGCTCCTTTTGGGTGGGGAGAAAATATTTTCTTGAGAAAGAGCCTGCATTCCTCCTGTTCCTGCTGGGATGTTGGTAAGGCTGTTGCAAAAGGCTCTGTGTCATCGCTGGGTCATGCCCTCCATGGCTGTTTTATTGTATGTTTTGTTTTGTTTTTTAAAGAAAAGCATCAAAAATATTTGTCTTCCCCTCCTCCAGCCTTTGTCATCTGCTTCCCTGGCCTCTCCTCTGTCCCTGGACACCATGACCAGGCACAGTCCTAAGCCCAGGTGTACCCCTAGTCCCTGCTCCCCCACCCCTGGCAGGAAAATTCGGTGTAGACGATGTGCAAGCAACAGCTTTCCTGACTGTGTTTCCAGGGAAGCTCCACTCACTGAACAGAGAAGGCTTAGGGGGAAATTTTTTGTGAATTTCATGTTTTTCTTAGCAAAAATGCTACGAAAATGCTTTTTGCCTGCTGGGGCTGGGGCGAAACTGGTGCTGAGCATCCCAATCTCTGCCAGGGTGCTGCACTGAGGGGGCTGGGATGGCAATCCCCACCCTTGTCCCTTGTTGTCCCTACCCATGGGGCTGCTGAGAGAGCAGTGACCCCTGTGCCCATCACCCACCCGGAGCTGCCCCTTTGCCCAAACCCAAGGAGCAGCTCTGGGTGTTTCTCAGGCAACAACGCTCCCGGTGCCGATCCCTTCTCCTGCTCCTATCACTGCTGCTGAGTAAAATCTGCTTCTTTAATCCCTGCCGAGGCAGCGGGACCGAGCAGCCGGGCGGGGTGAATCACCCAGCCTTGCCCAAGCCGGTTGCTAATTGCCACCGAGATAACGAGGGGACGTTTCGTTAACATCTCCTGCCTCAAGAAGCAGCTCCCAGACTCTGCCCTACTTTCCTCACCTCCTCCTGCACCCCGTGCCAGCGAAGTGGCTGCAATATGTGGCAAATCCCAACTTCTAGACATTTGCAGAGCTCTGCAGATGTTCTCCTGCTTTTCCAGTCCTGCCACCACCGGGCTGCTACTGCAGGAAAGCACCGGAGCGCGTCAGCGCTGGCTTTTCTGGTCTGGAAGCAGCAGCAGCCTGCGGGATGCCAGGCCCTGCAGGGAGTTTGGGAAAAGCTGGGCTGTGTTTGTGTCATTGCTGGCCAGGCCGGCGGGCACGGCAGCCGGGCAAGGGGTGAGGTTTGGGGGGTCCCTGAGCCCCAGCTCCCCTCTCCTCCTGCCAGCCAGGTGTGCGGGTGTCGTGGCTGCGACGTGTTCCTGCTCAGCCAGGGGCTGGTCCTCACCCACCCTAAGCAAATCTGGGGATTTGCCCGGGCACGGGCGCTCCCGGCGGGCGTTTGGCAGCGGAGCAGCAACGTCGCCTCTCTGCCAAGCAACAGGCCAGGCCGAGCCGTGGTGGCCAGGAGCGGGGGGCTGCAAGCCCCCCGTGGGGCTGTGGGGCTGCTCTGGTGTGTTTGCATCCCGTGCTGGGGATGGGGGCGTCGTGCCCAGGGCAGAGCCTGGGGCTGTCCTGTGGCTGGCATGAGGGTCCCTGCTCTGGCTGCTGCTGCTGAGGCTGAAACAAGCCCCTGTGCCCCCTCTGCCCCTTCCTTTGAGGAGCTCTGTGACAGGTGATTTTCTCTGCAGCCTCTGCTCGCACTGGGATGTGGAAGGGGAATCCCAGAACTGCTCGGGTTGGAAAGGCCCTTAAATCCCATTCCAACCCCCTGCCACGGGCAGGGACACCTTAAACTAGACCAGGTTGCTCCAAGCCCCATCCACCCAACCCCTGCACTGACAGCCATCCCCCTTGTGCTTCGCCTTCCCTGGTTTTCCAGGGGACTTTGCACAGGAGGGATTCCGTGTGCATCCATGGCCGGGCAGATCAGCCCCTCCAGCGGGCACTGCCCAGCACGGTGGGAGCAGCGAGGGCATCCTTGGCAGCTGCCAGGGCCTCAGGCAGCGTGGGAGCCTCCCTGCTCTGCTCCCGGCCCGTGCTGGGGCGGAGGCTCCGGAAAAGGGGAAAATCGAGTTTTTAATTCCAGCCTCTGACTTGTGGTGGCTGCTGCCGGTCCTGCCCCCGGGGCAGCAGCAGGCAGGGAGCTGGTGACAGCATGGATCCAGTCCTGGCACAGCATCTGCTGATCCCTCTCCCTCCCAGCTTGTTCCTCCTCGCAGGTTTGCCCTGGGCTTTGCTGTGCCCACCCTTGTAGGGCTGCACCCCTCAACCTGTCCCCTGTCCCAGTCGCAGCACTGGCTGGGCACCAGCAGCCCCCTGGGTGTTCTGCTCCAGCTTTGCTGGGTGTAAATCCACGTCCCATCCTCTCACCCAGCCCTCCATGCTGCTCCTGAATTTGGGCATCACCTCCGGCTTTGGCTACAGCAAAAACGGACTAAACTCTTCCCAGCTGGGGGTTGTGGTTCCCCAAGACAGGAGGGAGCAGAGCTGATAACTCTGATTATCTCCTGTTTGGAGGAGGTTCCCTAGCTCCAGACCCTCGGGTCATCCCTACCTTCAAGTGTCCAGCGTGCATGTGGGCTCGCTCACACATCTGCAGGAAGTGCTTCACGTTGGTCTCATCCAGAATGATGTAGACTCCCACTTTCCTCTTGAAGCCGGCGTCCAGGAGGTCCTTGAAGATGTCCACGTCAGTGAACATGTCCATGACCACGGCAATGACCTGGAGAGGTGACAGAAGACATGAGTCTGGGTGGCCAGGGACAGCCCAAGGTACGACCAGAGCTTGTTTTGTGAGAGGCAAAGCAAAGAGCTCCCTGTAGGAGGCTGGAATTTGGGCTGGGGGAGCCCAGGATTGCCCCCAGGCTGAGGATGGAAAGTCCTCCCATTCCTCTGCTGTCACTGTGGAAAGTTTGATCTCCAAGAGGGGTAGATGTGGCACCTGGGGACACGGTTTAGTGGTGGCCCTGGCAGTGCTGAGTTAATTGTTGGACTCGATGGTCTTTGGGTGGTTTTTTTTTTATTCCAACCCTGCCCATTTCAGTGGTGATCCATAGCATAACCTACTGATGAAAAACCAGCTACTGAGGGTGAATCTAACTCTCCTGCCTTCAACAGGCTTCACAACATTCAGAGCCCAGTTTGTGGCTGAGAGGTTTGGCCCTTTGCTACCAGCATTGCAGGGAGCACCAGAAGGGGAGACCTTTGATGCACAGAATTGTTGAGGTTGATAAAGGCCTGCAGGACCATCAAGCCCAGCCATTGAGTGGTGCGTCCATCTGTCCTGGCCTCACTGCCCAGCCTGGGGTGCTGCTCCTCCTGCACAGCATCCCTCCTTCCTCGCAGGCTGTGTGGAAGGAGCGGAGCCAGGACAGCAGTGCCAGCACGCTGAGCAGTGCCAGCTGTGTTTGTCACACGGCATTGTCACTTGATACCCACAAGCTGGAGCTGCCTTTGGACCCAGGGCGTTTGCTGCTGCCCCAGCCACGGCTGGGGCTGATAGGAAAATGGATCCGGGCCACGCTGGGAATGTCACCGGGATGTCTGCCTGTCCCCATGGCTGTTGATTTCCTGGTGATGGCATCACCTGTGGTGGTGAGCAGCAGCTCAGGGCAGGCAGAGGGGCTGGAGGCAACGCCAGGGCAGCTCCGCAGGGATTTCTGCCTCCCCTCATCCCAGGGGAAGGGTTTGGCATCAGGGCGCTGGTTTGTCACTGTCCCGTGGCTGGAATTCCTCCCATCCCTGGGGCTGTTCCTGGAAGGTGCCCTGGGCTGGGGTAGGTGGGTGCTCTTGGCCACTTGCCCTTCCAGGAGGGCCCTGCTGGCCATGGCACGTGGCTGAGCCCGGGGGGGACACCAGGGAGACCCCAGGGTGCTCCTCCCTCCCTCAGGAAGGGGCTGGGATGGTGCAGGGTGCTTGCACACTCAGACACATCCAGTCCAGAGCTCTCAAAGCACCCAGCTGCCTTTTAATTAGCTCTGTGCCACAGGACATGGAGAGCTTTAATTAAGCAGAGGATTGTTATGACACTGCTGGCTCTTCCCTTCCTTCTCTGCAGGCGATGGGGGGAAGAGCAAGGCTGTGTGGGAAGCCCTGCTGTCCCTGATGCCACCCTGGTGTCCCCAGCCCTGACCACACAGCAGTGTTTTGGGAGGTGCCAACGAGCCAGGTGAGGGGGCACTTCATGGCTTTGCCACTTGATTTTAACTGAATTCCCATTTTTCCTCAGCCCAGAGCCTCCCCCCAGGCTTTGCTGTGAAAGGCTAAACCCTCACTCCTTGTGCACCCACTCCTGTGTTTTGCTCATCCGTGTTGTCCTGGTGGGGAAACTGAGGCAGGAACCAGCAGCTGGATTTGCATGGATGCAAAGTGGGACGGGTTCAAAGCTGCTCTGGGAGCTCTGTCCTTGGATTTGCCGTGTTCAGCAAGAAACTGGGGAGGAGCTGAGCTGTGTTCTATGAGTCCTGGGTAAGGGACACCTGTGGTGGGACAGTGTGGGCTTGGTTTGGTGGCAGAGGGTTTGGTGGCAGAGGGTTTGGTGGCAGGTGACTTGGTGGCAGAAGATTTGCTCCTGACCCTGATGCTCCATGCCCATGCCACTTCTCCTGTGCGCTGTGTTTTCCCCAGGAGAAGTTGAGCACTTGTCAAATGGGGATGAGAACATCACTGACCCTCATTCTGAGGGAAAAGAACATTTTCCCTCCGTGGTCCCAGCAGTGCTGAGCCCTTGGCTCGCCGCTCGAAGGTGCGAGGGATTTGTGCAGGGCCGTGGGGAGGGCACTGTGCCCCATGCCCAGCCCAGCCCACACACTGCCCGGTGGCCCAGGGGGCCAGCTCGGGCACGGGGAGGGAGCCCAGCTCTCAGCCTGCTGCCCACGTTTTAACCCAATTCCTCCAGCTCGGCTGGCGCATCCTGTCGCTGCTCAGCTCCTGCTTCCCTCCCTGCTGTGTCTTGCCTGCAGGACAGGCTTGGCCCTGGTTTGTCACCGGGATCTCACTGCAATGTGCCCGCACTGCCCTGGCATGGGGCGGGAGAGCGAGGACGGCGCTGGCAGCGCTGCCCATGGGGGGACTGTCCCTGTCTGGGGGAAATCTGCTGCTGGGCTCCTGGGCTGGAGCCCTGGGATGCCAGACCCTGGCCCAGGGGTGACCTGCAAAGAGGGGAGGCCTGTCTGCTCTGCAGCAGTGAAATCCTGTCTGCTCTTTGCTTCCCAGCTTGGGGAATGGCACAGCAAGCTGGGAATGTCTGCAGCAAGCTGTGCCATCTGGCTGTGAGGAGCCAGCCTGTCCCTTGTCCCTGTCACCTCTGCCAGGGCAGTGCTTGGTGCTGGACATTCCCCTTCCTGAAGCCCTTTTGCTGCCGTGTCATCCCAGGAAGCTTTGCCATCCCTTTGCCATTCTCCTGGAGGGTGCAGAGGGAATCAGCCCTAAATCTACAGCTGGAGGTTCCCAGTGCCACGCGGGTGAATTTTTCCTGGCTAGGCTCCCAGGAGCTGCCAGAATCCATGGGACACAGCAGGTGTGCAGGTGCTGGGTCCCAAATCCCCCAGGAGCAGGGAGCTTTGTATCCCCCTGGATGCTGGGCAAATGCTGTTGGGATTTTTTTGGAAGAGCTTTGATGAGCACCTAAAGTGCAGGATCATGTTTTGTAGAGGAAGTTGCAGCTCTTTATTGTCTCACTGTGAATCATCAGATAATGACTTTTGGGGTGCACCACGTGGGCATTTAATAAATTAGGCAGGCACCAAGGCACAATTAGAGGAAGAGTGTTGGGATGGAGGAGAGGTGGGACAAGTAACATTAATAATTGCTCTCCCCTGCCGACCCTTTCATCCAGGAACAGCAGAAGGTTTTGTAAACAGTAATTAATAGGGCCTCCCAACCTTCGCTGGAAGTTGCTCAGGGTAATTACATCACCACAATCCCAAGCTGGAACCTCAAGTGAAGACAGGAGGTCAGAGTCACTGCTCTCTCTGCTGGCTCTGGGCCAAGGTCAATGTTTTCATGCTCTGGTTTCTGGTCAGAGAGAGCCAAGAGGGGAAGAGGGAGATCTTCCTTCCTTCCGCCATAGAATCATTAGGGTTGGAAAAGGCATTCAGGATTGTCAGCTCCTTGGACCCATCACCACTCGTCACCAGCCCTGAGCACTGAGTGCCACATCCACAAATTCCTTGGACACCTCCAGGACGGGGACTCCAAAGTTCTCTGGGCAGCCCTTTCCCGTGCCTGGCCACCCTTTCCATGAAGGAATTGTTCCTGATGTCCAGCCTGTGAGCTCTGCAGCCTGAGGGATCCGCAGCAAGGAGGCCACGCCATGGCTCGGCCTGGTGAAGGTCTCTGGGGTGAATCCCCCACCAGCTCTGCTTGTTGGCCACAAAATGGGATTTTCAGGGACCTGGGCACAGGATCCTGCCTCTCCTTTCTCCCATTCATTCCCAGCAAGAGGAGGGGATCATTTGCATCTCCCTCTCTGGCACGCCTGGGTTTGAGGCAGCATTTGGCCTCGTTCCTGCGAGCACCAGGGCTCCTCTGACCCTCAGAGCGGCCTCACATCCCTGGGATTCCTCACCCTGGGAGCCTGTGTGACCTCCCAGCAGCAGCACGGCTCTCATGGGCTCTGAGCTCTGCTGGGCCAGCACCAGGGGACTTTGCTCTGCTGGCCATGGGACAGCAGCTGACACGGCGGGGTTTGGGGCTGGCACCGCGGGCAGAGCGAGCGTCTGGGACGGCGTCGGGAGCAAGGGTCGCCTCTGGCAGGGACTGTGAGCCTCTCCCAAGCCTGTGCTCCTTTGCACGTGGTGGAGAGCACTCGGGCAGGGATCTCCCCAGTGAGGACAGAGTACATGGACAGTGTGTGTGACACTGATAGTGGCAGCAGGACGGTCCCTTTGTCCCTCAGCCAAACCCTTTCACCTCTGAGCTGCTGTGAAGACCTTGAGCCCGGGCAGAAATCAGCAGGGTGGTCCAGCCCAGTGTCCCCCACCCTTAGGAGCACCCACAAGTTGTCACCTGGGCTCCACTGTGTGACAGCAGGTTCAGCTGCAAGGACGTCTGTGCTCAAATACGGGATGGGAGACCACGGAAGAACCCCACTCTGCTGGAACTCCTGCCACCCCAGCCCCTGCAGCACGAGGCACTCGGCCATCTCTACGTTTCCCGAGGCACCGTAAGCTCCAAGCAGGCTCCTGCATGTCACCAGTGGTGTCACCGTGTCTCATCCCACAATCAGGGCCCGTCTGGAGCGGGAGGCAGAGCCCAGCCCTGCTCAGGCCAGCAGGTACGGGTGATGAGCACGGCAGCATCAACCGTGGCCACGTCCCCGTGTCCTGGAGAGGCTCCAGGGGAGGTGGGGATGTGCCTGACTCAGCCCTGGGAGCAGAGCAGGGTGTGGGATGAGTCAGGAGGAGCTGCTGGCGTGGGGCAGGTGGGAAGCGGTGAGTAGGCAAAGGCAGGCGGGAGCTGCCAGCCCGAGTCAGCGGCGGCCGGAAAGACCCGAAGATGAGACATTATTTGTTGTGGGGTTGTTCTCCCATCCTCCATCCCACGGGATGTCAGCTCTCCCTTCCCTTTGCCCTCGCTGCAAAGTGCTTTGGCGGGGAAAATGTCGCAAGTGAGGGCAAGTCACCTCGGCTTTAGTGAGGTGACAGTGGCCAGAGATGGATCCTGCCCGCAGCGGGGCAGCCCTGACACCCCCAACAGCCATTCCCGTGATCCTGCTGCCTTGGATGTTTTGGGAGATTCATTTTTCTGCCTGAGCTGGCCTGAAGAGGCTCTGCTGGCTGCATGTCACAGGATTCCCTCTCTCCTACCAGGATCTGCAAACCCCAGCACTATCCCTGGAGCAGCCAGGTGAACCTGATGCATGCCAGGCTGTCCCCTCTGCTCCACAGCTATCCTGGCAGGGTCTCCCTGTTTCCCTGCTGGAACATCCTCTGGCTTGGGAAGCTCCTTCCTTGGAGCTGTCGTGGTACTGGATGCACAGCTTCAAAGCACCAAGAAACCAGCAGGTACCAACCCCTGCTGGGATGGGAAACACCAGCAGCGCCTTCCCACCTCTGCTGGCCTTCAGCACAGGCCAGCATCTCCCTCCTTGCCTGGCTGATGGCTCATGCATCCCCACTCCCTGCTCCTCGGCTTGGCGCCACGGGGAGGACAAGTCTGGACCCAAACCCCTTCAGCATGTGCCCAGCCTTGTCCCTCCCCTCACCAGCTCATCCTTGTCCTCTGGGCGCCAGGATGAGCCAGCCTGGAGCCCTGCAGCCATCTAGGGGCAAACTTGGCCCTCATGTGGGTCAGAGCTAGACCAGAAGCTTTGACTACTTTGCTCCAGGGTCACGGGCTGGATGGGTGGTGGACACAAGGACTGAGGCCGGGCCATGACCCCAGGGTCAATGCTGGACAGTTGGTGGACCCAGGACCTGAAACTGAACACAATCCCAGGTTCCTGCGTGCTGTCACGTGCTGTCACACCGGGAATAACGATTGTGGAGCGGCTGGGACCACGGGCTCCCAGCTGGAGAACAGCTCAACCCGTTTTTCTCCCCAGAAGTTTTGCCCAGAGCCCCGCAGGGAGCCTGGGATGAACAGTGCTGCCGCGTGGATATTGGGAAGGGCTGTGCTGCTCCCAGCAGCGCTGAACCCGGCTAGCAGCATCCTCAGCAAAACCCAATCCCCAAATATTGCTTACAAGGAGAAACCCGCACGCTTGGCCCCGCTGCCCGTGCCGGGGCAGAGCTCCCCGCAGGACAGGGATTGCCAGGCTGGGCAGGACTCGGAGCACGACGCCCCGGGGCCAATCCTGCCCCGTCCCCGCGGCGCACCTCACCTTCTGAGCCTGGCAGATCATCTTCCTCACCACCTCCTTGATGTGCGCCTGGCCCTCGATGGGCGGCTGCATGTACACGGTGGCCCTGGTGACCCCGCGGTAGGCGATGGTCTCGGGCCAGCCCAGGTCCAGCTGCGGGATGGAGCGGTCCGACCTCTGGGGCCAGTACTCCAGGGAAGGGGCCACGTCCTGCTCGTCGCCTTGGCTGTTCCCGTCGCCCTCGCTGTCCCCGCCGCTGCTGCCGTGCCGCGGGATGTACTCGGAGCCGGGGTCGTACGTCTCCAGCGTGTCCAGGATCTTCTTCAGCTCCAGCTCGGACAGGAAGTCCCTGATGTTCTCCCTCTTCAGGACTTCATAGAAGGCGTCGGGGCCGCGGGAGGCCAGTGCCTCCAGGGCCAGGCGCTGCTCCTCGCTGTAGAAGAACTCGGGCTTGGACTCGCTGGACCTCCAGTTGACGTGGCTGTCGTCCAAGCACTGCACCTGGGAGAAAGCCATGGTGACCCCGCTCGCCGGTCCCCTCTCCCGAGGGAGCTCTGTGCCCCCGGCGAGCGCCGGATGTCGGCAGCAAATAGGAATTAATTATTCTCCAGTCTTTAAACACACGCTTTGCTTCGCCCTGCCCGGCTCAACGCGCAGCTCGGGGAAGGCACCGCTCCCTTTGCCAGCGGCTCCTGCCACGCCGGAGCTCTTCCTGCCGGGGAGGAGGCTTTGCTTTCTGGCTTGCTCCGGGCTCCCGGCAAGGAAAACGCGGAGCTTCCCCCAGCGGGGGCTGCGTGGCGGAGCAGACAGCCCCAGGTGTGCCTACAGCACCAGGAAGGTCCTTCACCCCCGCGTCCGCTCCCTCCTCATCCTCCGCTCTCCCAGCGCCAACACCGGATGAAATTTAAAAAAAAAGGGGGGAAAAAAGGAAGAAAAGCGGCTTAATGCAGGGCAGCGAGGAGCAGGATGTCTCGGCCGAGGAGCCGTGCCCGGTTGCGGGTCCCGGAGCTGCGGGGCAGGCGCGGGGGTGCTCTGCGGGCAGCGCGGTGCCCCAGCCTCCTGCGCATCGCCCCGGCAGCGCACTGCCGGGCCCGGACAGGTAACAGCAAGAAGTGAAAAGAGGAAAAGGAAAAGAGTGATTCATCCCTCCGCCCTGCCCCACCTGCAGTCACATGCTGCCTTCACACATTCCCTGCCCAGCCCGATTAACTCTTTCGGCTGATGCGCCCTCGCACCTGCGGAGCCGAGCCCGGAGCCCCCCGGAGCTGAGCGTGCGGGAGGGTCCTGGGCGGCTCCAGAGGGCTTTGGCTGTTTGTTTGTTTTGTTTTTTTTTAAATCCCTCCTCTGAGATTCCCCCCTCTCCCGCTGTGCCGGCTGGTAAGTCAATATTTTCCAGGAAAAGAGCTCTGTCCTGTGGTTAACCCCTCCTGTGCTGGAGCTCGGAGCCCGGGTGGTAGCACCGAATGGGAGCTGCCAGCACGCCTCAAAGCTGCACTGAGGCAGGTTTAGACTCGATATTAGGAAGCATTTCTTTGTGGAGAGGGTGTTCCAATCCTGGAACAGGTTTCTTAGAGAAGTGGTCAAGGCCTCAAACCTGTCAGTGTTTAAGAGGCATTTGGACAATGCCCTTAATTTTTTTGGTCAGCCCTCAACTGGTCAGGCAGTGGGACCAGATGATTGTTGTAGGTCTCTTCCAAATGAAACCATTTATTCTATTCTGCTCTGTCCTGTCCTGTCATGTCCTGTCCTGTCCCTTCTGCAGGGTTTGCAGCGTGGTCACAGTAACGTCACCAGATCTGGCTGTGACAGATTTCATTAATAACTGTGAGATGGACAAAAAACCCCACCCTGGATTCACCAGCTGGTGCTCACAAGCCCAAAAATGTGGAATCTCTCTTGAGCTTTTCTCTTGGAAGCTCAGCTGAAGACGAATTTCAGGAATTGGGGTCAGATCCTTGCACCAATGCAAAAAAAGGGAAGTGCCATGGGCTGTGTGTCTGTCCCTGGTGTTGGTGTGGCTCATCTGGATTCACAGCCGGATAAATGAGGGCCCTGCCTGAGTCAGGCTCCCGGGGCAAAGCCGCCTGTCTGGCCGGGTGCTCGGCCATCAAAGTGCTCCTCTCTGCAGGCACAGTGGCCCTGCTCGTCCCACAGGGACAAATCCTGCGTGGGCTTGTGCCCAGCCCTGGCCTGGCCCCTGCAGGAGGTGGCTGGGGGACACAGGGATGTGACAGCAGTTTGTTGGGATCACGGAATCACTAAGGTTGGAATGGATCACCGAGTCCAAGCCAGCACTGCCAGCTGCAACACAATACCACGTCCCCAAGTGTCACATCAGCTTGGGGAAGATGCAGGTGTTTGGCTCCCAAAGAATGCCAGCTCAGGAGGTGTTCCAGGTGCAGCTGGTGACTTTGTGGCTGATCTTGCAGGGATTTCCCAGTGGTGGGGTGACATCCCCACGCCGTGGCCTGCTCAGTGACCGGTGCAGCAGAGACTGAGGCAGCTGGAACCAAACCTGGGTGTTTCAGGTGAAATCCCAGCGCTGCTGGCTGCGATGGGGACAGCAAATGGGACAGAGGTGAGCACTGAGCCAGCAGCCAGGACCTCTTTGGGTGTGATGGGAGATGGCCCAGATGGGTGCTGCAGTGTGGGTGTGTGGCGTGGCAGGAGCGTGTTGTGGTTTTGGCCGCCTCAGCCGCTCGCTCCAGGTGTTTTTATTGTGCCAGGAGATTTACAGACTCTTGCACGGGGTGTGTGCACTAATGATTTATTGCATGTGGGGTAAATGCTGCATCCCAGCCATCGTGTGCCGCCGGGGGCGGATTGGGGTGGCAGAGCCCCGCACCTGCAGCATCACCTGGATCCTCACCCGGGTCCCCATCTCCCCATCCCAGGGGTTTCTTCACCCCACGTGGTGAATTTAGCCCTGAACTGGGCGCAGCCCCTGTTTGCAGGCTTGGGCTGCTGTGGCTGAACAGGTTGGTCCTCATCATTCCAGGCGTCCCCAGGTGGATCCAGCTGGACAGGCAGCACCCGCTGCAGACACGGCCCCTTCCTGCGGATGGAAGCATTAATTACAAGGCCCTAACGAATTTTCCATTTTTAGCAGAGGGCCTAAAAGTGAGGCAGTGGGGTATGACACTGAGCTCTGCTCCTGGCTCGGGGGCTCCTGCTTCCCACTCACTCCGAGGTGCCACCAAGTGTTCACTGGTAGAGTTGAGGCCTGGGGCAGGCATTTCAGCTGGAATACAACACCCAGACACCGCCTTGCCCTTCGGAACGTTTTCCACCCTCCAGCCACTAGCGATTTGCATGGAGCCATGCACAACGTGGTGTTTTAGAGAGGGGAAACTGAGGCACGGAGCGCTGATGGCAGCTTTGCTCAGGGCTGCTGCAGGAAGGAGTCACTGGAGCCTCAGCGCTGACTCTGACCTCGGGGCTGAGTCCAGGCTGGGCTTTTTGGCATCCTTGGGATGTGCTGAGCACGGCCTGTGGTCTGCCCACAACCGAGTCGTGCTCCCAGCACGCCCCACGCTGCTGTGTGGAAAGTCCCAAGGTGTCACCAGTGGTGTTTGAGACAAACTGGGAGGCTGAGGGCTGTGCTGGTGGAGGTCACCAGGCAGGAGAAGCAGGGCAGTGCTGCCAGCCCTGTGCAGGGATCACCCGTGCTCGTCCCCGTGCTCCTGCCTGGGCGGGTGCAGCCCTGAGAGCCAGGCAGCCCATCCATATTTATGCCTGACATTAATTTCCATCCATTTCAATATTTTATGAGCATAACAATTAAAGAAAAAAAAAAAGAAAAAAAGAAAAGGGTTCAGCGCTCGTTGAGACATAGAAATAATTGGGTGTTGATGGTCCTGGAGCGGTGCCACGCAAACCCCAGGAGCTGCTGGTGCTGCCCATGCCCAGGAAATTGCCACAACGGTGCAGGAACCCAGCTGGCCCCGTGGGTGGGGATGGGCAGTGCCTGCCCCGGGGCTCTGCTGCCTCTGGCCGTAGCCCCGGGTCCTGGTGGGGCTCTGGAGACCCCCCCGGGGCAGCTGGCACTGGGTTGAGCTGGGAATGGATCCAACCTGCCCCGGGCTGGGGGTGGCAGCAGGGGGTGAGGGGTGGGACGGGTCCTGCAGTGGTGGAGCTGAGGGTGGGAGGAGTGGGCGAGGCAGAGGTGGATTTTCACCTCTGGGGTGGGATGTGCTCCTTGCTCCTCCAGCCGGTGTGCTGCCAAGGCGTGGGCATGGTGAACATGGCAAAGGCAGAGGGGGCATGAGGGAGGGAAGGGTGCAGGGCTGATCCCAACCCTGTCAGGGCTCTCAACACATCATTTTGCTCTGTGCCCCAGTCTCTGTGGCCTGTGTGGACCCTGAGGAGTGCACCCGTGAGTGTGGGGCTGCTCCAACACCACCTGCCCCAGGCTGGTGCTCGAGCTGATGCCCAGGGGTAGGTGGGTGCCAGGGGTGACCCCATTCCCACCAGGATTGCTGCACCCCGGGGCTGCTGCCAGGGTTTGGATGTTTGGGGGTAGCCCAGGGGTGGTGTGGGAGGGTCTGTGTTTGGGGTACCCCAGGGATGGTGTGGGAGGGTCTGTGTTCAGGGACCACCCCAGGGATGGTGCGGGAGGGTCTGTGTTCAGGGACCACCCCAGGGATGGTGTGGGAAGTGGCAGAGGGCAGTGGCAGAGGGCAGAGAGCAGTGGCAGAAGGCAGTGGCAGTGACAGTGGCAGAGGGCAGTGACAGTGGGCAGTGGCAGAGGGCAGTGGGCAGTGGCAGTGACAGTGGCAGTGGCAGTGGCAGAGGGCAGAGGCCAGTGGCAGCGGGCAGTGGCAGTGACAGTGACAGAGGGCAGTGACAGTGGGCAGTGGCAGAGGGCAGTGGGCAGTGGCAGTGGGCAGTGGCAGTGGGCAGTGGCAGTGGCAGAGGGCAGAGGCCAGTGGCAGCGGGCAGTGGCAGTGGGCAGTGGCAGTGGCAGAGGGCAGTGGCAGTGACAGTGACAGAGGGCAGCGGGCAGTGGCAGTGGCAGCGGGCAGTGGCAGTGGCAGCGGGCAGTGGCAGAGGGCAGCGCTGCCCGCACAGCCCCGTTTGCCCCCGGGGGTGCCCGCGGAGCCGCGCTCGGGGCTCGGGGCTCGGGGCGGCGCGCTCAGCGCTGGGGAATGCCCGGCACGGTGCCACCGGCCGGGGAGACAATGACAGGGAGCGAATCTGGGTCAGGGCTCTGAGGAGGCTTGGCTGGACCAGCGGCTGCGGGAGCGGCTGGTTCTCGGCATTTCCACGTCCAGAGGGTGGGAAGGGGATGGGGGCGATGCCGGGGAACGGGGGTCCCGCATTGTCCCGCCCGGGAAGAGGGGCGCCTGTCTCAGAGCCGGCTCGGCCCCTCCCTGGCGCTGGCTTCGCTGCCGGTGACAAGGGTGTGACAAGGCAGGAGAGCTTTCCCCGGGATGGATAATGAATGTTTGCCAAGGGCTTTGCCCGCCCGGGGCGGGAGTCGCTGCTGCGGAGGATCCCGGGCAGCTTCCCCAGCGCCGGGTGGTGGGTGCGAGCAGCACGCTGCGGATCGCAGGGACAGAGCCCAGGAAATGTGCTCGGCAGAGGGAAAAAGCTGTGGAAGCCGCAGGTTTGAGGTTTTCCTCAGCGGGGATCGGTTCTGAGTAGCTGTCAGGTGGTCCCAGCTGCCCCTGCACCCACCAGGGAGGGGATCCCATCCTGGGATCACGATTTGGGCTGGAAGGTTCCTTAAAGATCATCTCGTTCCAGCCCTGAGGAAAGAAAGGGCTTTGACTGTGGGGTGGCAAAGAGCTCCAAGTTCCCAGACCGGGGGCTTTGAGCTCCAGGAGGTGGCTGTCCCCAGGCTCATCTGTCCCCTACACTCACCCTGTTTCTGTGCCAGGTTTCTGCTCAGCCAGCCTGGACACCCACAGCCACCCAGGGACCCTGGCTGTGACCTTCGGGGACACCACAGAGCTGGGTGTTCTGGGCCTGTGGCATCGATGCCATTGTCCTGATGTGTGTCAGCATTTCCTGTTCTGCCTGTTCTGCCCAGCACCCTGACAGCCCCTGGGGTGGGGGAGAGGTGCTTGGAGAGGGGAAAAATGAGGATTTGGGTGGCGTTTTTTATTTGGTTGGGATGTGATGTTTAAATCCACTGGTGCAGTGATTTGGGTGTTCTGAGCACTGCATTCTCATCCCAGGGGGTGTGGGGGGCATCTGTGGGGGCAGAAAATCCCTGGAGGGGGTTTGGGACAGGCATTGGGGTGGGGAAATGGGGGCTGTAAGGAACTAAAACTGCAGTGAAGCAGCACCTGCATGAATGGAGGGATGGGACCACATTGGCACTGCTGGAAAAGGAGCAGCCACTCTCAAGGGCAACACCCAAACACATTTTACTGGCACTAAATAAAAAAAATAATATAAAAAATATAAATTTGCAGCTATGAAGTGCACCCACAGGGTGGAATCCCCCTGGACCAGCCTTCCCTGGTACTCTGAGTCCTGGAATTCCTCCGTGGAGTTGTGGATCTTGGTTGTGTCCAGGCTGCCTGCAGCCCTCCCTGGAGCTGGGGCTTTGCTTACAGGGTTTGGAGAGGATTCAAGGTTTGGGGTTTTGGGCTCACTCCCTCTGCTGCTGTCATCCCACTGGATTGTGCCTCTGGAAAAGGTTTTATGGCCGTGGTTGAACACTCCACGCTCCCTCCCTGGGGAGCAGAGCAGCCAGCCGCATCCCTGGGCTGGGGGTCAAGGACCAGGGGGTCAAGGACCAGGCACCATCTGGGGACAAAGGGACACTCAGACCATGTGGGCAGCTCTGGGGATAACGGGGCCGGGTCCTGCCCGGTCAGCGGTGGCGTGGTGAGGGTCACTTGTGGATGGTCACCTGTGGATGGTCACCTGTGGATGGTCACTTGAAGGTCACTTGTGGATGGTCACTTGAAGGTAACCTGTGGATGGTCACCTGTGGATGGTCACTTGAGGTAACCTGTGGATGGTCACTTGAAGGTCACTCAAAGGTCACTTGTGGATGGTCACCTGAAGGTCACTTGTGGATGGGGTGGACGTAGCTCCTGGGGAAGAGCCCGACACGGCCGCAGATCTTCCCCTGCCACCAGTTGGGGTCGGGGCAGTCCAGGACCTCAATGATGTCCCCACGGAGGAAGGGCAGCTGGGAGCCCTCCTGGGCTGAGAAGTCAAACTGGGCTTGCACAAATCGGGGTCTCTTCACCTGCAGGGAAGCTGAGGGCCAGGGTTGGTGGGCGGAGAGGGGTCCCCATCTGCCAGCCCCTGGCCTGGGTCCTGATGGGGATGCTGTGCCACCACGGGATGAGGACGAGCCTCGGGATGCCTGCTTTGGGGAGACAGAAGCAGGAAAAGGGAAGAGTGGAGTGCTGGGGGAACCCCAGGTACACCCCACGGCACAAGACTCCCTGTTCTTGCTGCTGGGACACCCAAGATGGGTGCCCAGGGACCCTTGGAGGCAGCTGGCACCCTCTCCTTCCCAGGTCCTTCCAGGTGCTGGAGCCTTCCCCATCCCAGCTCCCAAAGTCCAGTTTTGCCACCTCCAGAACCACTGCCCCAGGGCTTGGCTTTGCTGGAGTGTGGCTGTGCCCTGTCCTGCCTCTGCCACCTGCCCTGGGCATCACCCCTGGCCCGAGGGACAGGGATGTGTGCCCTGCCCTGCCCTGCCCTGCCCTGCTCCTCTGAGCTGCTTCAGGAGCTCTTCCTGTCCCAGGCTGCTGCACCCTCTCCTGCTCCTCACCCTCCTGAGCCAAAGGGTGCCAGCCAGGGATGTCCCTGTCCCTCTGCAGGGACACTGAGCCTTGAGGGGGCTCACGCAGGGGTTTGGGACCCACAGCCCCATCCATGGTGGTACCTCCTGGGTCTGGTCCTCGTCCCACAGGAAGATCTGCCGCTCTTTGGCGACTGTGGTCACCCTGTAGAAATCCACCAGCTCGTTGAGGGAGTTGAACTTTTCCTCCCAGAGGAAATATTTGCCGTTCCTCTCCCTGAGCACCTTGAAGTGCTGGACGTGCTTCCCGTAGCTGCAGAAGGAGGATGGATGGATGGATGGATGGATGGATGGATGGATGGATGGATGGATGGATGGATGGCACCCTGGGGACATCCCGGCAGCATCCCCTGAGGTGGGTAAAGCCTGGGGGTGCTGGCAAGGTCGGGGTGAGCCCATGGGTCTCACTGCACCCCTCCTACCACGGTGGGGGTGATGGTGGCACTGGGGTCATTCCTGGCCCCGCAATGAGGACCCACAGCTGAGCCCTGCTGCAGCTCACCCCACAGGCAGCCAGAGCTCGGTGCCCAGCCCTGGCACAGCGGGGACTCAGGGGTGGCAGCGTGCCAGCCACGTGGAGGGCAGGTGGCTTCGTCCAGGGCCACATCTGGGGAAGGCGTGGTGAGAGCTGCAGGGCTGGGCACAAGCCAGGGGGCTGCAGAGGCTGGCACTGTGCTCCTGGGGACCCCTGTGCTGCAGGAGGATGGGGCAGGCAGGATGTCCCTTGCTGTCACCTTGCAGGGTGTGCCTGGGGTGACAGGTTGGGGCGCCCCGGGCAGGGGCAGGACCTGGCTGTGCTGCTGGTGACGCGGCAGAGCACGGCTCCCTTTCATTAGGGGCAAGAAACGTTCAATTAGGGATTAAAAGTGTGAGAAAGTGCCTGGCTGGCCTGGGGCTGCCCCCTGCTCCCCAGGCCGGGGCAGGGCAGGCGTGAGATCCCCTGGGACAGGCTCTGCCTGTTGTACAGCCAGGGCCAAAGTCCTGGGGATGCTGAGCCCTTCATCCCTGGGGATGCTGAGCCTTTTGTCCCTGGGGACGCTGAGCCCTTCGTCCCTGGGGATGCCGAGCCCTTCATCCCTGGGGACGCTGAGCCCTTCATCCCTGGGGACACTGAGCCCTTCATCCCTGGGGATGCTGAGCCCTTCATCCCTGGGGATGCTGAGCCCTTCATCCCTGGGGATGCTCCGGGCTTTGCTCCCTGGCCCGGGGGATGCTGCAGCTCGGCCCCAGCCCCTCCATCACCCACGGGGCTGTGTTTAGGGGTGTCCCTGCGAGGGCAGCGGTGCAGGGAGCAGGAAGCAGCGGGGATGGAGGCGGAGCTGTGGAGGAGAGGAAGGAGGGGAAGGTCCTGTGCGAGGCCGTGCTGGATGTGCCGGGACCCTCCTCCCTCCGAGGAGGTCAGGACAAGGCAGGGCGCTCAGCCCTTCCCCAGCACACACGAAGGTGGCCCCAGAGCGGGGGCTGCAGGGACCCTTCCCCTCCTGGCCGCTTGTCCCAGAGGCACTTACCTGACGGACAGGGAGAACTCGCCCGGGGCGCTCTCGCTGTCGCGGATCAGGAAGGCTCCCAGGTGATTGCGCTGGAGCAGCCGCTCCTCTGCCAGGTGCCGGGAGATCCTGCCCGCGTACCACCTGCGAGGGGCACCGGGCTCAGCACCCCCGGGCACCCCCGGCCACCCGGGGACACCCCGGCGCCGCATCCGCAGCCTGCGGGGTGGAGGCTCCGAGGTTCCTGGTGGGAGAGGGGTCTGCATCGGGCTCCTCAGGGGGCTGCGACCCTCCCCCGGCAGTTCCTCCCTTCCCTCCCCCTCGTGGTTCATGCCGGAATTTTCGGGGTGCACCGCGGGGTGCTGTGGGCGCGCTGCCCCCTGCGCGTCACCGACAGCCGCCACCGCATCCTGTCACCTGCGCTGTCACCCCGCGCCTCGGCCCCGCTTTGCTGCCTGTCCCCTCCTCCGCGTCCCTTGGCCCCTGGTGGGAACAGCCCTTCCAGGCGCAGAGCAGCAACCCCTCGGAGCCAGGACAAACCCGTCCCGCTGCAGCCGCAGCTCCCAAGGAGCGGCAGGAGCCGAGTCCCGTGTCCCAGCCCTGTGCCCGGGTATTTCAGGTCCCTGGGCCGGGAAGATTCTCTGCTGCTGTGAAAGTTGCCCGGTGAATGATCAGCCACGGAGTTTAGCACAGAGCCAGCCCTCCGGGTGCTGCACGGAAGAGGCTGTGTCTCGCCCATCCCGGTTGTTATCCCAAGCTGCAGAAGCAGTGGGATGCGCCCCGGGCTGCCCCGAGCCCACGCGCTCGCTCCGGCATTTAAATGTGATTTACCAGGGGCTAAGGATATATAAAACACAGCTTCAATCAGCGATGGATTAGGCTGGGCTTTAATAACGTGGTAATAGGATTGTGTTTAATGCAGTCATAATCCCAGAACGCTTTGTTGTTCCCCAATTATCATTTATTTAGTGGCAGCTCAATGTGAGGGTTGGATTTTTGGGGGTACGTGGGTGTGCTGCTGCCTCCTGTCCCCTCAGGCTCTGGTGACACTGGCAGACTGACCCCCCCATCTCTGTGACTCAGTTTCCCCACGTGTGGGACTACCCTGGCTCGTGCAGACCTTTGGGAGTTGGGATTGCTGCCCGCCTGGTGGGATGGTACTTACGGGTGTGGCTTGACCTTGATGTAGTTTTTGGGGACAAAGCCCTCGCGGCCGAACAGCTCAGCCTTGTACCAGTTCTGGTCATCTTCCATGTTGAGGATCTGAGGAGGGAGAGGAGCAGGGTGGTGTCAGCCTGGCTGCCATACCCCTGGCAGAGGGGCTGAGTGGGACCCCATTGCTGCCCCAGACCCCACAACACCCCCCAACCATCCCCTGGGGAAAAGGGGGCTCTGCCAGTGCTGGCACCCTCTGGGGGCTTTGGGGTCACAGAGCTGGAAGCTGCCTGGTGTGGTCCCAAACCCCTGCCCAGGGAAGAGGGTGGAATCTGTCCCTGGAGTAGCCAGGACACGAGCCAGGTCCCCGCGTCCCCCGGGACGGTGGCAGTGGGTGCTGACACCGCTTCCGTGTGACAACATTTTCCAGCCTCCCCCGCAGAGGCCCGGGGCCGGCACAGCTGTGAAAACAGGATCCGAAACCCCGGATCAGGGCACGGGGAAAACACGCCGGGAGGCAGGGATGGCACGGCAGCTTTGGGGCTCTGGGTTCCAGCCAGGATGTGCCCCCGTCCCCCCCGGGGGGCTACAGGAAGCCAGGGGTCTGGGAGGAGCCCCAGAGGGATGAGCACATGGGCAGGGAAGGGCTGCCCTCACTCCCATGGCAGGGCTGCTGCCCCCCAGGGATGTTCTGAGCCCCCCTGGAGCTTTTTGGGATTCCCAGGTGGAATCTAAGAGCCGACCCCAATGCCAGTGCCTGGGTGGGTGTTTGGGCACGTGGTCCCCGCTGCTGGATCCCTGGGATCTCCAGTGCCCCCCTGGACAGGGAAAATGTGTCCCAGTCCCGAGGGGCTGCCACAGAGCACAGCTGGTGGCACTACAGCCACGCAGGCCACATGCCATGTCCCAGCTGGGGTGTCCTCCTCTGAAGTTGTGCCTGGTGGCACAGGCAAGCAGGGAATGCTGCACCACGCTCCAAAATCCTCGAGGCTGGATCTTTATATCCCATGAGAGCCCCAGAAGCATCCGAGTCAGGGACAAAGAAAGCACTCGGTGTCACCACGGGCCCACTCTGTCACCTCAAAGCAACACCATCCAACCCCCCCGGCTGGCGAGCGTCCCCCGTACCTTCAGGGTGTCCCCTTTCTGGAAGGGCAGCTCGTCCTCCTCCGTCGCCTGGAAGCTGTACAGAGCCACCGACTCCATGGCCGCGGGGGTCTGCAGGAGGGCTCCGGGGCCGGGGCTGCGCGCACGGAGCGGCGGAGCCGGCGGGCAGGAAACCGCGCTGATGTCAGCGCTGCCGGGGCAGAACGCGGGCCCTGCCGCGGCCACAGCTGCCCAGATGTGCGGCGGAGGCGGGGGGGGAGCCGTGCCAGCCCACCCTGCTGCCAGGGGATCCATGTGCCCCAGGATGGCAGAGGGATTTGGCGTTTCCCCCGCGGTGAGCGGTGGCAGCGGCCGGGGTTGGATGGGAAGGGGATGGTGATGGGCTGGGCACGGGGTGAGGATTTTGGGAAGGGTGTTTGGAGAGCAGGGGCAGCGCTGGTGGGGGAATCTCTTCTTGAGGGGCTCGGTGGGAATGGTTGTTCCAGAAGCAAGAGAACGGCAGAGGCGGAAGGAGGTGGGTGGATGCACACACCTGGATTCTTTGGAATTCAGAGAACCCTCCGTGGCTCAGCTCTGAGCATCCAGCTTTCAGCACACCCGATATTGTCTCTCTGGGCTGTGGCCCCTTGAGCGGGTTGATTTTTTCCCAGTTTTCTTCTGCAGGGCTCAGGGAATAAAAATCCCTTTTAGACTAAAAGCGAGCGCTAAAACTTCCAGCTGCTCCCGTGGGCGTCAGGCACGGAGTCTGCAGGGCTCGCACGCCGGGATCATTCCCAGCGGGAAGGCCTCCGGAGCTGTTCAGCCTTCCTGTGAGTGGGCAGGGGCAGGGAGCGCATGGAAAATCCGCCAGACACTGCCTGGCTTTGCTGCGAGGAATCAAACCAGGGACATCTGCGGCGCAGTCCCTGCCCGTGGGTTTGGGCATTTTCCAGCGCTGCTGCCATCTGCCCGGGGTGGGACGAGCCACGGTGCTTGCAGGGCCACTGTGGGGACACGGGCTCGGAGATTCGCCTCTCCCAAGCCTTATTCCCACTTCCTGACTGCATCCGAAAAGCAAACACTCCCTAGCACCCCACTGAGGCCGCTGGCAGTGCCCGTGGGGAGCAGAGAGGATGTGCAGGGTGTCACTGGGTGTCACTGGGTGTCACTGGGTGTCCCCACACACGGCGAGGCACAATCCCCAATGGTTATCCTGGGACGTGCTGGGGACACGGAGGTGCTGGGAAGGCCAGGAGGGTCGGGGAGGCCGTGGGAAGAGGCTCCCAGTGTGCTCGGCTGTCACGGGGAGGAGGGGACTCAGCAAATCCCCACATGCCAGAGAGACCCAGGGCATGGGAATGCAGCAGGAAATCATCCTGGGATGAGCCTCCTCTGCCCCTCAGCAGCCCTGGGGAGGATGGAGCTGGATGTTCCCCTAGGAAAGCAGCCCAGCAGAGCTGCTGTTCCCCCTCCGCTGCAGCCGAGGGCCTGATGCTGTCCCTGATCCTGCCAAGGGATCCTGTCCCTGATCCTGTCCCTGATCCTGCCAAGGAATCCTGTCCCTGATCCTGTCCCTGCTCCCTCACCCCAAATGGACGGTGCAGAGGCCACTCCAGGCCACCCCACGTGCAGAACAAGAGGGCAGGGAGGGGTCTGGGAAGGGGTCGGTGTGGAGAAACCTGCAGCCCAGGAGTGGGTTATGGGGGTGACAGTCAGCTGTGCCAGGGGGGACCCCGGGAGCGGTTCCGGGGTTCGGATTCTGGGGCAGCTGGGAGGCTTTGGGGGCACCTTGGGGTGTCCGGGCTGGAGCCACACGGGGTCCCACAGTGCCTGGGAGGGGACACAGGACAGTGGGGTCACAGAGGGTCCCCAGGCAGGCTCAGGACCGGAGCAGGATGGGGTGCTGCCAGCAGATGGCAGCAGTGCCCCAGGGGACACTGGCGACACTGGGGACACCGGGGACACTGGGGGCAGCGCCTCCACTCCGCCTCTAGTGAGGCAGGCAGCCCCTTTGACACCCCTGTCACATCACAGCCCCTCCCCGGCCCCGTCCCGCTGCCCCGGGCAGGGCACAGGTCCCTTCTGCTCGCTGGTGGCCGCTGGTGGCCGCTGGTGGCTCGCTGTCCCTGGCTGCCAGCTGAGCACGTGTGCTCACAGTGGGGGTGACAGCAGCACCTGCCCCCCAGGAGAGGCTGGGCTGGTCTGTGGCCCCTTTTCGGGGTCGGGAGCCAAAGGCTGCAGCGTTCAGCTGGTCCCCGGTGCCCATCCCAAGTGGCTGTGCCAGCCGTGAGCCGATGCCCGGCAGGGTGGGATCCTGGGGGATGTGTCCCCTCATCCCTGTGCCCTGCACGTCCCCACTGCCCAGAGGGACACAGGAGGTGCCACGGGGTTGCTGTGGGTTGCGTGTCAAAGCTTGAACTCTGGGGTTCGGTACTGAGCTCAGCTCAGCCTGTGAGGAGATCCCAAGGGATCCCAAGGGTCACCCAAAGGATCCCACCCTGCCCTGGGTTGGCCACCAGCCCATGCTGCCTCTCCCTGTGAGCCGGGGACTTCTGTGACCCTGGGGACAGGTGGAGGAAGGTGCCAAGGGCTATGGCACAGGTGGAGGAAGGTGCCAGGAGCTCTGGTACAGGTGGAGGAAGGTGCCAGGGGCTCTGGCACAAGCGGAGGAAGGTGTCAGAGGCTCTGGCACAGGTGGAGGAAGGTGTCAGAGGCTCTGGCACAGGCAGAGGAAGGTGTCAGAGGCTCTGGCACAGGTGGAGGAAGGTGTCAGAGGCTCTGGCACAGGCAGAGGAAGGTGTCAGAGGCTCTGGCACAGGTGGAGGAAGGTGTCAGAGGCTCTGGCACAGGCGGAGGAAGGTGCCAGAGGCTCTGGCACAAGCAGAGGAAGGTGCCAGGGGCTCTGGCACAAGCAGAGGAAGGTGCCAGGGGCTCTGGCACAGGCGGAGGAAGGTGCCAAGGGCTATGGCACAGGTGGAGGAAGGTGCCAGGGGCTCTGGGGACAGGTGGAGGAAGGTGCCAGGGGCTCTGGCACAGGTGGAGGAAGGTGCCAGGGGCTCTGGCACAAGCAGAGGAAGGTGCCAGGGGCTCTGGCATTGCCCTTTCCCAGCTGCAGGGCCATTCCAGGCCTTGGGAGCTGCCTGGAGCTCCTGCTGACTCCCGGCTTGCCCAATCTGCCCAGCCCTGTTTCATCAACATCCTGTGTTTACCTGGCTGCAAAATCCCCACGCGGGAGGGAGGAAGAGGAGGGAGGGGAGCCTCTTCCCCTTCCTCTGCGGCCTGGGGAGCTTTGTTATGGACACCACTCCGGGCTCCCCAGCTCCTCTCCAGCTGCTGCCTCGGTGACCCCTTGCTCTGCCCATGGAGGGGGGTCCCAAGCCTGGCCTTGCCTCCCAGGGGGCTTTGAGCTGGGCCTGGCTGGGCAGGGAGAGGGATGGATGCTGCCCCAGGACACGGCGCCGTGCTGGGGGTTGGGAGTGCAGCACAGCTGGGATTCAGGCTCCTGCCTGGGATGGGGAACATGGATGAATCCTGTAGGATAAAGGCTGCAGCTGCCGGTGTGCCCAGGGATGGAATCAGCCCTTCCAGTGGGGACCCGGGTGTCTCTCGAGCCCCACTGAGGCCCCGTGCAGAGAGGAAGTGACATCCTGGGCTAGAAAATGCCACATCAGGGCTCCCTGATGACAGGATCTCAGCGTCAGCACTTTCCCCCCAGAGCAGAGGCCACGCTGGTGACTCCTGAGCATCAGATCTTGTGTGTGACCCAACTTCTCAGCCCACACGGAGGAGCTTGTGTCACCATTTACACCCTGGTGGAGCTCAGGACAGGGGATCAGACCCCTCTGGATCCCACATTATCCCCCAGGACCTGTAGGAAAACATCTACAGGAGGAGCAGACGCAGGGATAATTTGCCACTCTGGGTCCAGCGTGGCCATGGAAGGCCCCTTGAGGTGCTGGTGGTCTCCAGACGTGGAGCTGCATCTCCTCAGGGTCAGCAGGGCTGGCTGGGGCTGCTGTTGGGGTTTTTGAGCTGGTAAATCAGAGCAGGGCCCGCCTGCCTGTGATGTAGGTGGGTTGGGAAGTGGGACCGTGCTCTCATGGGAGAAGCCTGAGGGCAGGGGACTGGTGGTGGGACCTCACTTTCTGCTTTTGGTCCCAAAAATGGATCTGGAAAAGGACTGGAAGTCATGAAGGTTCGGGTGTGGAATTCAACCCCAAACCTACAAGAAAGGATCACTGAAGGGGTCATCCCAAACAGCCTCCCCAAGAGGGACACAGGCCTGGATGGTGGCTGGGATTGGCCTCCTGGGAAAGGCCAAAGCCTGCTTTGGTGAGGAGGGAGAGCCCAGAGAGAGCAGCCACAGGGGAACCAACAGTGGGGGCTTCCTGGGAGTTCCCAGGACTCCGTTTTGGGCTGCTGGATGAGGTCACTGGCAGTGCCTGGGCTGGGATGGGGGCTCAGGCCGGGATCGTTTACAGAGGTGTGAACCATTAACAACTTAATCATCAGCTGGAGGTTATTTGCCTCCCTGGGCTCTATAAAAGGACCTGGAGTCCATTTCTTGGCTTTGGAGAAGGGAGTGTTTTCTCTTGTGGCTGTGTCTTGGATTACTCCTGAGGTCCTGCTGTTCCCTGGGATGCACCAAGAGCAAAAGGTGAGCTGTCCCTCTGAATAGTGGCTGGGTCTTCCCTGGTGTGGCCTGGAGAGGATGGAGCTGTCCATATCCATCTGGAGCAGGTCCTCGGTGTCCAGCTGGCAGCAGATCTCGTGTGCCCCACGGCTGTGGTGTCCTAGTCCTTGGCTCTGTCCTGGGGCCTTGCTGTGGTCACTGACACACCTGGGGTAACTCTGGGACCTGCTGGGTGCCCTCATGCAGGTCAGGCCCTGCTCTGAGCTGTGGGAGGAATGTTTTCTGCTGAATCCTGCTGTGGAAATGTCCGATGGTGACTCCCGGCATGAGTAACTGTGTCCGGCCTCCAGCCTCCATCCCTGGTGCTGGGCTGTGGAGAAGCCCAGGTCCCCATGCTGAAATCTCCCAGATGTGCTGGTGCTGCAGCTCGGATGGGAGCTGGGAATGCTCTGCCAGCTCTCGTGGGTCCTCAGAATCCGTTCCCAGACAGCTGAAGCTGGAAAACCCCCCCGTGCTGCATTCTGTCAGCGCAGCACGGAGGTGCAGAGGGTCCCAGCACCGCTTTGATTCGCACAGGACACAAATGAAAAGGGTGCCTTTAAGTGGAAGCTCCACAGAAGCAGGCAGGAGGCTGGGATCTGGGTGTGGAGGCTGTTTGCTGTCGGTGTTTGCCGTGGGGGGAGGCTCCTTGCCCTTGGCACGGGCTGGAGGAACCACCCACGGGCAGGGGATCTCCACGGCTCCCGCAGGGCTTGGTGGAGGGGAACCTGGCTTTGGTCACAGCCAGGCTCAGCCTTGAACGGATTCCAAGAATCTCCCCCTCAACAGGAGCATCTGTTATTTTTCTAGGAATTAGAAAGAAAAGCCCACCGCAGAAGGCTGTGCCGTGTGCGTAGGTGAGGGGACGGTGCTGTCACCCTGCTGTCACCGCCGTGACTCACCCGGGGGGGGCTGCGACTCCCTGGAAAAACAACAACAAAAAAATAAATGTAGGGAGAAACTGTGAATGATCGCCGGCTGCCGGTGACGGAGCTCGCCAGCGGGGTAGTCAAATTTCGGTTCCTCCTTAGGGCTGGCTGGTTAACAAAGAAGTTATTAATAACCAATTAAGCCACAGCTCACGTCATGCCTTCCTCTGGAGTGTGGCAAGAGCGGCCCTGGTTCCTCCTTCGGCTCCGTACCCACCCTGCTGTTTGGGGGGACATTCGGGCTGCTGGGGATGGGGACGTGCCCAGGTGACACCTGCCAGGGCCACGGTGACACCTGCCAGGGCAGTGGGGGATGGCCAGCACAGAGGTGACCTGAGGCTGGGGCATGGCTGAGCTGCTGGTGGGAGAGGAACGGCGTGCGGCGGGGATTTGGGCAGTGCCAGCGCAGATGGTGCCAGCCGTGGGGACACGGACAGAGGAGGAGGAGGAGGAGGAGGAAGGTCCCTGCTGGCCAGCGATGTGCGCGGTGCCACATGCCGGGCAGAGCCGGATGCGCAGAGAATCCGGGCACTGTGCTGCTGCTGAAACCGCCTATTCAGGGCACGAGAGGGAGGAAGCAGAGGGAAGAGGGAGCACTGAAGGCCTCTCTGTGTGTGGCCGGACGGATGCAGGTGCAGCTGTGGGTTCCCTGGATGCTCCACGCTGCCCTTCCTCTCAGGGATACACTCCGGAGTCCCCCAGAGTCCCCAGCCCTGCTGTCACTCTGATTTATTCCTCTTGCCACACTGTCCAGTGCTGCCTTTTTTTTTTTCCCCCTGTAGGTCTGTGTGGTTTCTCTGAAGTGTCACCCAGGGTTGGGCTGTCCCTCATTGCTCTGACCTGTCTCCTCAGCTGAGTATCTGCAGGAAATGTTCAGTAATTAGGTAGCTGTGAAAACTCTGCCCAGCCTGTCATCAGCCCCAAAGGATCCATGGGAGAATGGATTCTCTGTCCCAACCCACACCCTGCTGTTCCCTTTGGAAAATCGAGCTGAATAAAGCTGCTGCCCTGGTGGCAGAGCCCTCTCAGGGCACTTTTCCTGAGTGGTGATTTTCACCTGTGCAAGGCAAGAGGAAAAACTGAGTGCAGTTTTTTTTAGGAAGCCACAATAAAACTGATGAATTCCTCCCAAGGGCTGTGTTGGGCTGTGATTTCTGACACATCAGCTGTGGCAATCCAGGGTAATTCCACTGAAGCCTCTCCAGATATCTGTGCATGCATGAGAGCAGGATCTGGCCCGTGTTAAAGGAACACTGCCCAGGGGGTTGCTCCAAGATGTGTGTTCTTGCTTTCTGGTCTCTTAGCAAATGCAGCACTCCTAGGAGGCAATTCTGCATCTTAAATAGAAAGCCAAGGCACTGCTTTCTCTTGAAGTGCTCCTGCAGAGCTGGAAACAGCATTTGCTTCAATGGAAGAGTTTGAGACCCCCAGGAAAACGGGGCTGAGCCCCCTCCCTGTGAAGCTGATGGCAAAGGAACAGCATTGCTTTGACAGGGCTCGTGATGTGAGGCACTAACGTTAGCACAGGTAATAAAAACCCTCCCCATGTAGGTGTGCTTGGCACAAGATGCACTTGCAGTAGCAAGCAAAGCATTTGGCAAAATCCTGTAAAATATCTGTTTCTACACCGTGTTCCTTTCAGCATCTGAAATGCAGATTTGTCATCTTCCTTCCTCCTTCCTCCCTGCTCTTCCTCTCCCAGGCTGAAAGAGGAACTCTGGGTTGTGCTGGTTTTTGGGCTTTGCTGGGAGGGGCTGATGGTGACCACAGGCTGGGCAGCTCGTGGAGCTGCTGCTGAGGTGGCAGCAGGGCCCAGTGGTGTGTTGTGTCCTTTTGTCACATTAAAGCCACATGGTGATGTCCTGCTGTGCTGGAGAAATGGCCCTGCTGGTCCTCCCTGCTGCAGAAACTGGGATTTCAGTGCCATTGCGTGTCAGGGAGGGTCAGGTTGGATATTTGGAAAAGGTTCTTCTCCAGAGGGTGCTGGCACTGCCCAGGCTCCCCAAGGCTGCCAGAGCTCCAGGAGGGTTTGGACAGCACTCCAGGGATGCCCAGGGTGGGGGTGTTGGGGTGTCTGTGCAGGGCTGGATGGTCCCTGTGGGTCCTTCCCAACCAGGACAGGCTATAATTCCACAATTCTGTTCTGGGAGCCAAACTGGAGCCTGTTCTCTGCAGCTCAGGGGCAGCAGGTGCCCAGTCCCCTCCTCGCTCCTCTCTCCCTGCCTTTGCTGCTCTCCCAAACTTCTGCCCTGCCCAGTTCTGCACCCCAAATGTGCCTGTGGGGTTTTTTTAGCATCCCCATGGAAACCGCTTTGGGGTTGTGGAGTGCAGGGCCTGGAGTTGGATCAGTGATTCCCTCTGTCCCCCAGCCCAGCATAGTACAGGCTCTGGCAGTGCCTGGGAGCAGGGGGCTGGAGGCACCACAGGCACAGGATGCCCTGGAAGGGCTCAGGTGAGCAACAGGGGCAAGAGTTTGATCGTGGGCAAGCTCCAGCTCCAAGTGGAGGGGACAGTGTGGAGGGTGAGGTGGCTGGAGGAGCTCAGGGAAAGCTCCTGTTTCTCTCTGAAGCAACAGGAACAGTCTGGACTGGGCACAAAGGATTGGAATCACTTGTGGGAGACCCTCAAAAACAGCTTGGCAAGGGGCTCCAGCCCCTCTGCAGTGTGGGCACCTGTGCCTTCTCCCTCTGGAAACCAGATCAGCACAAATTCTGCATCCCTGCCTGATGCCTGCTTGCTGCTCCCTCAGCTGGGATCAGGAATGCAGCCTCCAGTGGTTTGCAGCTGTGCCGTTCTTGGCTCCCCGGGGCAGAGACAGCTCAGTCAATCATTTTAGCATCTGTTTAAATCTCCCTGAGCACCTCTGGGTGCAGAAGGATTAGGGAATGTGCCAAGTGTCTGCGAGGCTCAGGGGAGGCTTTAGGCTTGAGGGTGCCAGTCCATGGAGAGTCTGGAGAAAGGAGCTTCCCAGGGATGGAGCTTTTGGGAGAAACCCAGGAGAGCTGAGGAAAACAGCACGTGGGTGCTGCTCTTGGCCTCTGCTCTGAAGGATGGTAAACATGAAGGTCTGGAGCTGGGAGCCAACGTGTGGGAAGATAAGAACATCCATCCTGTTTAAAACCAGGTGTCCAGTCCAAAATCTGAGCACTGGCAGTGTTTACAGCAAATGTTTGAGGATATAATTGGAGAGGGACTTTTCACAAGGGTGTGTAGTGATAGGATCAGGGGGAATGGCCTTAAACTGAAGGAGGGCAGAGTTAGATTAGGTATTAGGAGGAAATTCTTCTCTGTGGGGGTGGTGAAGCCCTGTCACAGGCTGCCCAGAGCAGCTGTGGCTGCCTCTGGATCCCTGGAGGTGTCCATGGCCTGGTTGGATGGGGCTTGGAGCAAGCTGGGATAGTGGAAGGTGTCCCTGGCCGTGGGTGAGGGTTTGGAACTGGATGATCTTTAAGGTCCCTTCCTACCCAAACCAGTCTATGATTCTCTGATAAGAGGGATAAGGGAGCGAGCAGACAGAATTCCAGGCCGTGTTCTCCTTGGATTCAGTAATTCTGGGCACCTCCCAAACTGGAGCTGTGTGTGCAAGATGCATCTTGGAAGAGGCACCCTTGAGTGACAGCATCTCCAGCTCCCTGCCTTCCCCCAGGCTCCGATCTCAGAGCAAAACAAGAGGTCCTGCCCTGCCTGGAGGGAAAACACGGGAGTCTCACGTTTCCCTCTCAAGTGCAAGCTGGAAGAGCTGATGCAGACACGCTCTGGAACCCTAATGAAGAGCAAGGCACGGCGTGCTTTTGTGGAAGTGCCTGTCAGTTTTCATTTAAGGGTCAGCTGGTGGCTTCTTGGAGGAAATGGCCTGCACAGCCCAGCCCTTCCTCCCCAAGTGCTGGAGATCCTGCTGAGCGCAAGGAACTTCTCAGCCGAGCTGTGCAGGTGCCACAAACCCTTCTTCCAGCCCACTGGTGACACATGAGGGGTTTTCATGGCATCGGGCATTTTGGGCTTTTTCAGTTTTCACCCTCCTGCATTGGATTATTCAGCTGATGTTTCACCAAAGGCCACTTTCAGTACTGCTAAAATCTGTCGTGCTTGTGCGTGCTTTGCACCCCGTGCCCCTCCCAAAATGCTCTGAGTGACGTGGAAGCATCTTGAGGGACAGAGGAAACTTGCTGTCTGTAGCAACTTGCTCTGCAGTTATTTTTGGTTGAGGTTATTGTGGTTTGTGTCCCAGAAAAGATGGGGCCGTGCACAGCCAGTTCCCAGCAGCACTGGTGTTTGCCTCTCACCTTTTCCTATCAGAGATGTTTGATTTCTAAAAATCAGAAGGCAACAGACCCCTTTGACTTCCTCTCGTGTTCACAGGGTCAGGGAGCAATCCTGCATTTCTCCATCTCAGCCCATAAGAATGTGGAAGCTCGTAGGAGTATTAATTACAGCCAATTATAACCTGCTTGACTGGCTGAGGTGCTCAAAAGGCTCCTGAGACTTGCTGTTGTTGAAGAGGAACATTTTTCCTTCCAAGTTTTTGAGGAGCTCAGAGCAGGGCTGATCCATGGAGCAGCTTGGCTGGGTTGTGCTAGGATTGAAGATGTTCTGGAGGAATTCTTGCCTGCAGTGCTGTGCAGTTTGTTTGCTTTGTGGAGTCCTGATGGCTTGTCATGAATCTCTTCCAGCCCAGCTGGTGAATTTTTTAAATCTGCTTGTTTATCACACAGGGACCATGTATTTACAGCTCTGCAGCATTGTTTAGGGTTTTTTACGGAGTGAAAGTTCCTGGGGAGCCCTGTTGAGGATGAGATGGGGCAGCGGGGACAAGTTTGGAGTCACAACTGTGTGTGCAGATATGAAAGTTTCAACTGGCTCTGTGAGCCTGGGAATGGAGGAAGTTACTCGCAGAAGTGGGAATCAGAAACCCAGAAACTGGGCCAGCTAATTAAGTGACTGGCTGGATGCTGTGCAAACACAAACCAAACAGACAGCTCTCAGTTTTCCTCTGTCAAGGGGGAAAGCTACCAGCTTGTCAGTGATGGGCATCCAGCTATAATCCAGGGATATTGCAGCGATGTTCCAGCCTCTCTGTTTAAAAGACACAAAATACCTGCAGCTTCCAGTACTTGCTCTGCTTTGGGGGGTCACATCTTTGTGTCTGAGAGCAAGGCTCTGAAATTTGAGCCCAAACTGGCTGTAGCTGTGCAGCTCAGCTGCCAGGGTTGGAGCTGAGGTGGCTTTCCAGGCACTGGATGCTCTGGGAGCAGAGCGCACGTGGAGGAAGCTCCCGTTGTCCCCATGATGCCCCAAATCTCTGTGAGCACCCCACTGGGGTGTGACAATGCTGATTTCAGTGTTGGCGCCCCTGGCTCACCCCAGCTAAGGGTGGATGGTTTGCTGCATCTCATTCCTGTGGGGAAGATGGTGCTTTCTGGGGTTTTGTGCTTAAAAATGAAACTCCTTGTGCTGGACTTCAGTGGCGGCCACAGGCTGGGTGCTTGGTAGGTACACATAATTTCCTCCCTCTTCTACCAGTGTACAAAGTCTTTTGCCACCCTTTCCAGCCAAAAATCCCTGTCCCAGCAGGAGAGAGGAGACCCGAATCCCAGAGGATTCTGCAGAGCCAGGAGCATAACTCATGACCTTCCTCAGAGCCAAGCCCACAGGGCGTTTTCCCTCAAGGTTAGAAACAGCTGGGAGGAGTGGGGATAATCCCTGGCCACGTGAGATCCTTGTGCAACTGCACAGGTCATCCTGCAGTTTGGAAGTGATTATGGAGCCTCTATCAGTCTGAGGATGGGCCTGGGGCAAAAGGGAGGGGCTGACTCTCCGGGTGACATTCTTTGGTGGCTGCAGGAATGAGGAGGAGGAATTCTGCTGGGTGATGTTGTCCATCAGCTCCATCCTGGCAGGAAGTCCTCTTGTTGTGACAAGGAAGAAGTCAAGAGGGATAGAACAAACTGTACCGAGCAAAAGGGAATGCTTACAGGCTCTGCCTTGGTGGCTTGCTCTGGGGAGCCAGATGGTGACAACAAATGAGCCTGACTTTGCTGGGCCTGAGTCTGCCACTCCAAGCTGTGCAGATGGTCCTAATGGGTGAGTGCTCCCAGCCTGGAAACAAGCAGCAGATCCAGGCTCTTTAGGTCAAATGCGTTCCTTGTGTCCTATAAACCCAGAAAATTACCTCCTCAGCAGTCGGTGTGGCCTTGCATGGCCCTGTCCTCTCTTTTCTGCTGATGTGGGTGCTGATCTGAGCCTCTGGTGAGCTGGTTCAGGGAGCTGAACTGGCTGAGGAGCAGCACTCCCCCCAAAAAAGTGATTAATCTTCACCACAGGTGGTATAAGCTGGTGCTGGTGGCAGGGAGGAATGAGAAGGGGTGGTGGAGGAAGGGCAGGAACCACAACACCCTGACTTAGGTCAATTAAAACTTGTGGAATTTCACCCCGAGGCTTCAGTGGGATTTAATGTAAGCAGCACAGTAGCCTTGGCTTCTTGCTGAGGCATGGGAGAAACTGCACCTCCGGAGCAGTAAGGAGAAAGGAATGAGGGAAGGTGCCCACAGATGAGAACAGCTCCAGCTTCTAAAGAAACACAACACTTGGTAATTACTAGAACTAAGCACATTTGAACGTCACTGCCTCTTGCACTGTCAGAGCACATTCATTTTGAGAAAATCAGAATGTGCTGGGCTTGCATTCTCCCTTCTCTTTTCATGAATCTGCCAACGTGTTCAGAAAAGGTCTGGTTTGAATACCCATATTAGAGGTGTATTAATTTTGAACTTGTCAAAAGGAATATTTGCATTGGAAACAGTTCTACAAGTTTGTCTGCATCACGAAGGGAACGAACCCCCTCCTGCTGGCTCTGTTCTGATTAGCTTGGGTTGCTTCCAGCTGAACTCAGGCACAGGCTCACTAGGCTCTACTCTCCCATCCTTCTGCTTTTCTCCCTTATTTAAAGATGTTTGAAGAAGCCAGGCTAAATATGATGGGAGCTAAACTCTTATTTTGGTTCTCCTCGCTTTGTAGACAAACTCTGGGAGTGTGGAAGGGCTGCAGACCCCGTGGATCCGTGTGTCTAATTGAAGCAGACAAGACTGTAACTCAGACTTTGCATATTTCAATGAAATATTCATGAATCCAGGAGAGAATAACCCGGGGTGAACATCAAGTTGTATAATCTGAATATATTCTCTATAACTGTCAGCAACACGCAGACAGCTCAGAAAATTCCAGGGAGGGTCTGTGCTTGTTGAGAAACATCTCGCTGCTTTGGATCTAAGGACAATGATGATTGTGTTTGCCCAGACTATTTAATTAGCAGATTTCCCAAATTGGGCTCTTAGGGACTGAAGTCCCCATTTACCCCATGTGGAAGCATGTGGCTTCCCGGGAAGGCTGGGAAGCTCCAGCTGCCACTGGAGTGGAGGGTGCCCAAGCTCCCGAGACACGAGGCAGTTCCTCACTCGGCTGCTCGATCCAGGCTGGAGCGCTGAACATTAAACACGCCTTCATTAGATGATGCTCGTCTCTATTTCTGCATTGATTCCTCTGAAGACCTGCAGGTTAGGAGTGGGAAGGAAAATCAGTAATGGAGCAAAATGACTGTGATTTAGAGATCGGATTGCACGCAGCCAGGGCCATGCATCAGGATAATGAGATTCAGTCTTGTTTGCTTACAAGCACTGGAGACAGAAGCAGAAAATGTGATCCACCAAGCCAGCTCTCAGGAAATGAGGAACAATAGAGTGAGGAAATCAAATTTCAAACGGCAGGGATATATTTATCGAGTTTTCCTTGGGATTTCTGCAGAGCTTTGGGGCGTTCTCTGGGCAGTGTTTTTTCGGGCAGCCGACATATGGCAGGAGGATTAGATCACTGCAGAGCACCGTTGGTTGTGACCTATTTGTTAATGCGGGGCTGGGGTCAGCGACAAGAGACAAATGCACTTGCCACTGTTTGGGGCTTTTCAAGTGCTGCTCCTGTTGTCCCTCACACCGTGGCCAGACATTTGGAGCAAACTCATTAGCTAATTAGTGGTGTGCTGAGCCCCACGTGGGCGATATTCCCATTATGGCTGTGGGACAGGCCCTCCTGAGGCTCCCTGGCAGCTGCTCTTCCCTAGGTTAGTTGGGAGGGCAGCTGGGGGAGGATGTGCCTTCCTCATCTTCTCTAGGAGAGCCTCCTGCATTCCAGACATCCCATTCCTTATCCTCCTGCTCCTGCTCCTTGCCTACTCCCACTTGCTGGGTCCACTGCCACCAGCTCGTCTCTGGTGACCAGTGACAGGACCTGAGGGCACAGCGTCAAGCTGTGCCAGGAAAGTTCAGGTTATCAGGAGAAGGGTTTTCACCCAGAGGGTGCTGGGGCACTGGATGGGTTCCCCAGGGATTGGTCATGGCATCAAGGCTGCCAGAGCTCCAGGAGTATTTGGACAACGCTCTCAGGCACAGGGAGGGATTCATAGAATCACAGAACAGTTTGGGTCGGAAGGGATCTCAAAACCCTCCAGTTCCACCCCTGCTATGGCAGGGACACCTTCCACTATCCCAGGTTGCTCCAAGCCCTGTCCAACCTGGCCTTGGACACTTCCAGGGATGCGGCAGCCACAGCTTCTCTGGGCAGCCTGGTCTAGTGAAAGGTGTCCCTATCCTTGGTGTTGTGCTGTGCAGGAGCACCAGTTGGATTTGATGCTCCTTGTGAGTCTCTTCCATATCCTGAGGATACCCTGGGAGTCTGTGAGCTGCCTTTTCCATGTGGATTGCTCTGCTGGTTATCAGGGTGGTGCCACAGCTCCTGGCTCCTGGTGCCCATCTCAGACTGCAAACCGTGGCCTTGGACTCTGGTTCTGCCAACGCAGCTGAAATGTTGTGGGCTGGGAAGGATCGGAGACGGCTCGGGTCAAGATCCAGGTCCAGCCTGCTCCAGAGAGGGACGGGGCAGGGCAGCAGTGGGAGGTGTTCTGCACCAGCTCCTGGCTTTAAAATCACAGGACACATGCAGCGACCTCCTGTTGCTAATAGGAAACAAGAGACATAAATCCACTGCCACGAGTCTGCTCAGGGGCCACCAGGAGGGAACATCCCTGTGCAGTTTGGGCAGAGCTCTGCTGGTGCAGCTCTACCACTCATGTACCTGCCCAGGGCAGCAGGAATGCTGCACTTGAAGCATTAACATGGATATAATAATAAAAAAATAATTTATTTTACTTGACTGGTTTGTTTTACTCGCACTAAGGGGCTTGATTTGGTTGATAGAGAAATGTTTTTTGGTGGAAATGTGCCAGCTGCAGGAGGTTTTTGCTGGGTTTGCTGATTTGCACACTTAATGATGTAGACAGACACCTGGGATGGAGCTGGGAATGGAGAGGAAGCTGCCTCCTGCTCTGGAGAGCTGTCTGCCCAGATCTGGAAGGAACACAGGCAGGAGAGAAGGCAGTAGGAACAATCCTGTTCTTCCCATTTTATTTTAACCAAGAGCTTTCTTCTCCTCCTTTAGAGCTGTCAGCACCTGATCATTAGGATTAATGAACGTGCCCAGAAACATTGGGTTTCCATCATTGCTGTTTTCTTGCAGAGAAGAAAAGGGGGAAGCATTCTTTCAGCTCCTGCTGATACCATCAGATGTGTGCTGATCCTTTATTTTTTTCACCCAGAATTTAATCCTGCCTAGCTCAAGGTTAGCAGCTAAGCCAGAATCACAGCTTGCTGCAGAAGATTCGGAGCTTCCCAGCTCCCAGATGGTGTTCAAGGCATTGGAATGTGCAGCATTTCTAAACAAGTTGCTTTTAATGCAGCTCACCCGGTGTTTCACTGCAGTCCCCGTTCTTCTGTATTTAAACCTCAAATCTGTGGCAGATTTGATAGTGGCTCCATGGGAGGATGGGCTGGGCTGTAAGTGGTGGATGCTCCATCCATGGAAGTTTCTAAGGCCAAGTTGGATGGGTTTTGGAGCAGCCTGGGACAGTGGGAGATGTCCCTGCCCCGTCAGGGTTTGGAACGAGATGATTTTTAAGGTCCCTCCCCAAACCACTGTGGGATTTGATGAAGTTTGCAGCACTCAGCCTGACCTTCCTTTCACTTAAAAGCAGTGACTCATAAACTGGATTTTGCTCCACATTTCTGTTTTCCTATGCTTTTGTAAGGCACGATTCCTCAGGATTTGGGGTTTTAAATAACCAGCAGCAGTGCCCTGTGCCAGCAGCGATCCAAGCAGAGCTCTGCTATCCAGCTTCTCCCCTGGCCCACACCAATCCCGACTGTCTCCCGAGCAGCCATGTCCCGTTTCCTTGAATTGTCTCCCGGTTTTTAGATGGGAACAAATATATTCTACATGGATGGAGGACTACAATGGGAGCAGTACCCTCCTCCAGCCCGCGTGCCGGACGCAGGTTTAGTCATTATCCCAAGGGGAAGGACGTGTGCTCCCACCCACCCAGACCATCCGGCTCCTCCTGCCACGTTCGTGCCTCTGTGTCCCTGCTGAGCTGCCCTTCATCACCCAGCGTGGTGACCCTGATCCACAAATGTGTCCGTAAAGCGTCCCCTTAGCCATAAATGTGGTTATTTTACACTGGCATCTGCAGCGGGAGTATCTGCGCTGTGTGAGGCAATGGGAGCTGTGCCAGGGAGGTTCAGGTTGGACATTGGGAAGGATTTTCTCATAGAAAGAGCGAATAAATATTGGAATGGGCTGCCCAAGGATGTGGAGGAGTCACCAGCCCTGGAAAGGCTGGATGTGGCACTCAGCGCCATAGTTTAGTTGACAAGGGGGTATTTGGCCACAAGTTGGGACTTGGTCATCTCGGGTCTTTTCTAAACCAATTAATTCTATCATTCTGCTTTGGGGGCTGCCAGCCCACACTGGACCTCGATTTTTGGGGGGCTACCCTGCGCTGAAATGTGTTTCTCCTGGGGGCTGTGAGTGTGGGGGGGGAGTGTGTTCCCCAAGCCTCCTCCTTCCATAAAGGCAGCCCCAGACCTGCTTTAAAGCGTACCCTGATCCATAAGTGTGGTTATTTTGTACTGAGAGTAATTAATTTGTATTTTTTGTCCCGGAATTTTGGGGGATCTCTAGCCCTGAACCCAGTTCCTCCTGAGCTCTGTGAGCACTGAGGGGGATCCCCGAGTGCTCTCCTTCCATCAGACCCAGCCCCGGACTCTCTCTCTACAGCATCCCCTGACCCATAAATCTGGTCATTCTGTAATGACAGACTTATTTTGTATTATTTCACACAGGTTTTTAGGGGGACACCCTGGGCGCTCTCCCATCCAAAGCCGCCCGTGCCCGGAGGCCGATCCTGCCTCGCTCCGCACCGGCGCCGGGTCCGGCTGCGGGGAGCCGCGCCAGGAGGGAGGGAAGGAGGGGAAAAGGGAGGGAAGGAGAGGAAGAGGGAGGGAAGGAGAGGAAGAGGGAGGGAAGGAGGGGACGGGCAGCGCCGCGTCCCCCCCGCCCTCAGCGCGGCCGCGCCTCGGGGCCGCGCGCGGCCGCCGGTTCCGCCTCCTCCCCGCGGCCGCCCCGCCATGTTGGATGGTGCGTGTGGGTGTCAAGCGCAGCCCGCGGCCGCCGGGCACCGGGACACCGGGACACCGCGCCCGCCCCGCGCCCGCAGGTCAGCGCGGCTCCCGCGGGCCGCGGGACGGGGAGGGGAGCGGGCGGGCGGCCCCCGCGGCGCCGCCTTTCCCCTCGGCGGGGCGCGGGGTGGGCGCGGGAAGGGCCCCCGGGGGTCCCCGCGGGGAGGGCGCGGGGCCGCGGTGGCCTTTGTTGTCGCCGGTGGGTGGCTGGGCGGGCGGCGGCGGGGACGGGCCCGGGCCCCCGCGGCCCCGAGGTTGGGCCTGGCTCCCGATGGGCCTCCCGGGGCTGCGGGGGATGGTGGGGCCTGCGGGCTCGGGGGGCTCCCGGCGGCGGCGCTGGGGCGGGGGGGCTCCGGTCCGACCCCCGCCCCGGCGTTGTTCACGTCCATCGTGGCGGGGCGGGGGATATTTTGTTGTATTTTCAGTAATATCGTTGTTTGGGAGGTGTGTGTTAATGCTTTTAATGATTTTTAAGGGTCTGTTTTATATAGGGGGTTGGAGTGGATGGTCTCCAGAGGTCCCTTTCAGCCCTAATAATTCTGTGATTTTCTGTGGTTCTGTAATATTCTCTCTCTCTATATATATATTTACACCGGTACATACTTATACGTATATTTAAAAAAAAAAATTACCTGCAGTACCTGTGATGCTAGAGATTAGGGTTGGGTAGTCAGAGAGCTGTATTACATTATTGCTGTGAAATATATTGAAACAGTAATTATCACAGGCTGCCCGCAATGGAAGTCCCCTATTTTAAAGCCGTAAGGCTTTAATGTAAATGTTAAAATATTCATGTTAAGATTTAAAGCTCTAAGGCTTTAAAACTGGTAGCGTTTGGTCTCAGTTTTATGGGTGTGTAATGCTTCCCCCTCCCCCATCTCAAGACACTGATCTGAAAAGCCAAGTGAGATTTTAAATTTACAGCAGTTGGACATATTTCTTGTTCTCATCTCTTAAGAAAATAACCTGAATTATCTACATGCTCATCCGTTTTCAACAGGAGGCCTAAAAGACTTGTTAGGATTGTGAAGCTGTTGCAGATGTTACAGGCTGTAGAGTCTGACTTGAGGAGTTCAAAATGCAAATCAGGCCACGAGATTAAGTTTTATTATTCTCCCCACTGAAATATGTGTTTTATGGTAATTCAGAACTCTTGCATAATTCCAGTGTGTTGCTGTGTTTGTGAGACACAAGGTCATAGGAAATTGTATTGCTGGGGTGTGAAATGTGGGATGAATGATTTTTTTAAAATCAGAAATATATTGTAATGGTATCTTTAGCAAAATGCAGCCTGTTTAGGAGTTACTTCTAAATATGTTTGTCTTGGCTGATTCTCAGATGTGTTATTTTTGAACAAACTCAAGTGTAGAGTTTTATCGGGAGGAATCAAAACTTTTGATAAATTTTCCTTTATAGGCTGGAAGTAATGGTAAACTAGCTCGACAGAATTTCAGAGATAATCTTACCCATATGAAATATTTAACCACGTTATCAAAAATTATCCAGCACAAATGACCCGTGAGTGTGCATTCCTGAAGGTGGATTCCGATAAGGCCAAATTGACTGTGGGCTCCATTTGAGGAAGTTTGACTTGGGGGTGCTGATTGTAACTTCCTCTGTTCCATCAAGTTACTCTGCAACATTACACCTGTGTCACAACAGCTCTCTGGCACGGCAGCTTGACTTCTGCATCTGCTGAGGAATGGAAATTGTTATCAGCCTTTCTGAAATGCAAGGTGGCACTCGCAGGATCTTTGAATCCCAGATGGGTTGGGTTGAAAGGGACCTCAAAGCTCATCCAGTGCCACCCTGCTATGGCAGGGACGCCTTCCACTGTCCCAGGTTTTTCCAAAATGGGTCCAGCCTGGCCTTGGGCACTGCCAGGGATCCAGGGGCAGCCACAGCTTCTCTGGGAACCTGTGCCAGGGCCTGCCCACCCTCCCAGGGAGGAATTCCTTCCCAAAATCCCATCCAATGCTGCTCCCTGGCACTGGGAAGCTGTTCCCCCTTGGCCTGTCATCCAAGCCCTTGTAAATAAATATTCTCTCCTCATCTTTCTCCACCTCTCCATGGACTTGTCTCCTGAGAAAAAGCAGACTTGTTCCCTAGGTAGAAGCTAAGCAGTGGTGGGTAATATTTGGGATTAAAAAATGCTGTTTATGAGTTACCTGATGGGTGTGGAGGGACCAGAGGAGAGGCCCCTGACTGTCAGGTGGCCTGGCTGGTGATGTTCATGTTGGTTTTCGCTTGCATTATTCCTACAGTCACATTTAATGAAGAGCTCACAAGCATCTGATGTCCAGTATAATGCAGGCAGCAGAAATGAATTCAGCTTGCACTGACCACATCATTATTTACATAACTGGTTAATCATGCTAGTTTTGTTCCAGCTGTCAGCCATTTGATTGCTTTAAAACTTGGAGCTTTTAAGAAGCCTCAAATCTTGGATCACTGCTGGGAAATGCCAAAGGCCTAATTTGTTACTTCATAAAAATGCTGATAGTCTCTCTTGATACAGAAATCGGGGTTTTGTTTCTGTGGTTGTTTTTGTTTTTTTTTCCTTTACAGAGACAGAGAGAGCAATCATTAAATGATAATCAGTTTAGGGGAAATACATTAAAGAGTAGTTATGATGTTCCTGATCTTGCTTTTCTTAGGTCTCATACGTGGGATGGGGAAATGACTCTGGCTTCTGCTTGGTGTAGAAGGATATAAGTTACTCTAATACCTTTCTTTAATGACTGGTACTCAGGAAGCAACTTCCCCGTCTTGCAGGGCCATATTTGCAGAGTGCTAAAGTGTCCCTTGGGATGTTGCTAATAGAAAATGAAATGTGCCTGCTTTGTAGGAACGCCTGTAATGTTCTTTTCCCACTTCGCCTTGCTCTGATCTGTGCAGGGAAAATATCGAAACGTACCAGCATCCTGCTGGCTTAAGTGCTTCAAAGAACAGCAGGTTTTTGTGTGTTTCAGTAGCCTGGCTGCTCATTAAGAAGGCAGGAGACTCCACGGTGGAGAACAACATGGATTGCTGTCCTCTGGAATAAAACCAGCCGGGGCTGATTGTAGGTCTGCTAGCGTTGGTGTGTGCAGGTTTGGTACAGGCTGGGCTGTGCTGAATAACAGACCCCAAAAAGCCCGAGTTAATCAGTTTAGCTGGTTGGTACAGGACTGCTTTCCTGTTCTGCATGGGGAAAGAATTCAGGATGGTTGAATGTGAGTGAATTCAGAGGCTGTGGGCTTCAGGATGGATCTAGAGCTCAGTGGCTCTTGGGCTGAGCCTCTCAGCGAGTGATGCAGCAGGTAGAAAGCTACAGAGAAGCTGGTATTCTTTATTTATCATTTTACAAATAACAGCTTTGTCTCTGGTTTCCAGATTTGGGGTTTGCTTGATTTTATGGTGCTGCTCCAGAGCATTGATAGAGGTGAAGCAGTGGGATCAGAAGGTTTTGTGGTGTTGTCTGTAGGTTACCAGTGGCTGTAGGCAGAGTTTAGGGAGGGTAGCTTAAGTTTTCAAGATTGAACTCAATGTGAATATGTAATAGTGGAGTTCGTATGAATGATGATACTAATTAGAAAATCAGTATAGAAGTACCTTGTGTTTGTTGGTTGCACTGGCCCTGGAGATGTCTGCAGAATTCAGTTTGTAATTCACTATTGTGCCTTTCTATATGGAAATATAACTTTGAGTTATGCTAGCAAGATGCTTTTCTTCTGTATAGATAATTTTCAGCTCATTTTTCTGGTATTGTTACAAAAATTGAACTTGAATTGATCTCAGAGCCGATACCCTGTGTTACATTAATTGTTAATAGTGTGTCTCTCTGTTTCCTGTCAGCCAGGGCTGTTAACATAAATGCCTCTAACTGGTGCCTCGAGCTTGTGTTCAAGGTCAGGCCTGGGCTGTTCACGCCTCCTGTGCCTTGGCTTGCCAAATCCAGCTCTGTGCAGGTGGGGTGGCAGGAGCTCAGGCTCGGACAGGTCCCCGCTGGCAGTGGGAGTGCAGCTGCCTCTGCTCTGGGGCTGGGTGAAACCAGTCCCAGCCCAGGCCTGGCTGCAGCTCCACCTTGCAGGCTCCCCTTATCTGTGTTTGGTGCTGGAGGTGGCTGGGGGAGGTTTGAAGGAGTCTCAAACACACTCTTGTTTTGTTGTTGTGATCCATACAAATTGTTTTCAAGGCGCAGTTTTCCTTCCACCATCAGGAGTGGAAGGAAATTAGCTGAGTATTAATTAGCTGAAATTTGTGCATGAGACCTCTGCAGTTTCCTTCCACCCTCTTCCTGCTCCTGCCTTTCCTTCCACCCTGCTCCTTCTCCTGCCTTTCCTTCCACCATGTTCCTGCCTTTCCTTCCACCCTGCTCCTTCTCCTTCCTTTCCTTCCACCCTGTTCCTTCTCCTGCCTTTCCTTCCACCCTCCTCCTGTTCCTGCCTTTCCTTCCACCCTCCTCCTGTTCCTGCCTTTCCTTCCACCCTCCTCCTGTTCCTGCCTTTCCTTCCACCATGTTCCTGCCTTTCCTTGCACCCTGCTCCTTCTCCTGCCTTTCCTTCCACCATGTTCCTGCCTTTCCTTGCACCCTGCTCCTTCTCCTGCCTTTCCTTCCACCCTGCTCCTGCCTTTCCTTCCACCATGTTCCTGCCTTTCCTTCCACCCTGCTCCTGCTCCTTCTCCTTCCTTTCCTTCCACCCTGTTCCTTCTCCTGCCTTTCCTTCCACCCTTCTCCTGTTCCTGCCTTTCCTTCCACCCTCCTCCTGTTCCTGCCTTTCCTTCCACCATGTTCCTGCCTTTCCTTGCACCCTGCTCTTTCTCCTGCCTTTCCTTCCACCCTGCTCCTGCTCCTGCCTTTCCTTGCACCCTGCTCTTTCTCCTGCCTTTCCTTCCCCCCTGCTCCTGCTCCTTCCTTTCCTTCCACCCTTCTCCTGCTCCTGCCTTTCCTTGCACCCTGCTCCTGCCTCTCCTCCCGGAGCTGTTTTAGCCGTGCTGTCTGCAGTGCCTGCGCCTCTCATGTCACCATACAATAAATCCTGCATGGTCATGAGGTCCAGGAGAGTTTGGAGGGTGGCCCAGGCAGGAGAAGGCCTCTGTGCTGTTTCTGCAGGCTAGGGACAGACCTGGCTCTTTGAGGCTTTTTTGTTTCTCAGAATGCAGCACTCCGTGAACAATACTTGTACAAATTAAGTAATAAATTATGTTTTTTTGAAAGTTCAAAGCTGCTTATGAGTTTAAAACCATGCCAGACACCTTAGTTAGAGATGTTTTACGTTCACCCTACCAGACAGAAATCTGAAGACTCCCTTGCCATGTTTGCTTTTCAGTATTGCAGGAGTTATGGCCGATTTTGGGGGCTGGAGTTTTAGAACAGATTACTTCAAATACATGGTGGAGTCTGGGGGGTCATGGCTAAAATTCAGCAGCCAGACACTGATTCAATCTCTCTCCAGTATAACCTCATAGAGACTCCCCTGCCCTTCTGGAGATGTCACTTACATAATGTGATGGCTTCTAAAAGCCACCTGGGAATTTTCATTATTTAAAAGCAGAAACCCAGGCAGAGCAAGCTCCCTACTTCTGTTGGCTGGGTTTGAGTTTTACCACCAAGAAATGCTACAACACCCGTGGTAGGGAAAAATACCAGCACGGGTGACAGGGTACTAATGATGGCTGGGGTGTTCTTTTACATTTTTATCTTTATTCTCCCAAATCATATTAATTTCTAGACCTAACATCAATTTAGTAGTTTCTGAACCTTTGCAAGGGCAATGGTCTTTCCAGAGCTTTGCTAGAACAAAGACATTTTAAGAATCTTAATAGAGAATCGTATAATCTTATTACAACTGCTCCTGTTTAAATCACTTCCTTGTACTTAAATAACAATCTGTCACCAGCTATTTCTTGATTGTAGTTTTTGTCAGTTGCAATTTATCCCCCTCCCTGGTTCGGTTGAACATTTTTTTTTCCCCCTGATTGTGCAACCTTTAGGTTGGCAAAGCTTCTTTCTCACACAGTTCTTCTGAGTCCACCGGGAGTAATCGCATGAGTAAATTGCTCACTGGTGTAAGAGCTGTGCACTTCACAAGTAAAACCTTTGTGGGACCAACCCCACTGAAACAACTGATCCAGACACTTCTGATATTCCTCAGGGAGAGACCAAACAAAATCTTTTTAAAGGTAACTTCCTCCCCTGAGATGGCAGCACAAAAGAATCCCTCAGACACGTTTCCCTCTAGGTGGGAATTCTGTTCCCAGGAGGTTCCTCGTGGGGATGAGCAGACCCCAAGCACCACCTGAGTTTTGTCATTCTGATTTTTATTTATTTCTTTCTTTTTAGCGATGAGGATTTCTTCAGCCAAATCTCTTGACCCAATTGCTGCTGAAGCTGCTTTTCCACTGACTTTCAGCTCTGTTTGGACAGGGATGAGGCTTGTGACAACAGCAGTAAGGCAGAGATGTTTGCTCTAACCTATGAAATCAGCTAGAATTGAAGATCATTAATTAATCCTTATCTGCAGAGCTGTTCTAACATGCCTGTTCTCTGGTGGGGATGGTCAAGCACAGTGTGCTCTGCCACGTGGTGCACGTAAAGGAAAGCACTTCAATTGTTAGCTGAAAAACAGAAGTTGAATATTTTTAATTATTCACTTAATTAATCAGAGAAACCCTCCCGTTTTGTGCCATTGCTGGATTGTGACTGGTAATGTGTGGTTAGAGGCTCCTGATCAGGCATTACCCTCAATATTCACATCCAGGGAAGATCTGATGCATCTTTAAAATGCCCCTGCCCAGGTATTTAATTATTTGATGAAAACCTCTTTCTCTAATGACCCCTGGAAAGCACAACCTCCCCTCTGTTGTATTATCTAATGAAATATTTGCCTTCTGAGCCCATCCTGCCTTATTGCAGGGGTTTGATTGCTTCTTGCAGTGTTCTGCTGCTTGCAGTGATTTTTTTTTTTAAGGATGGAATGCTTATTACCTATGAGAAGTGTTACTATATTTTGCTGCTGTTGTTGAGCAGAGTTCATGAAGTTAAACTTTGTCTACCAATTTAGAAGAGTTTCTCAGAAAGTCAAGATAATGCCTCTGTTGGAATGTTTTCAGATAAACAGCATAGGTGACACAGACTACTTTTCTTAGGACTGTACAAACATAGATCAGGAATCAATATTTAATTCTGTAATTTTTGAGAATATTTTCAATTTGTGTATATTTTTAAGGCAGAAATTTCTATCTGCTGCTCAGAAGGAACAGCATGACTCTCCTTGCACCAGGTTATGATCGTGGTATTTCATACTTTTTCAGCAGAGCTGCTGCTTTCTGAAGATTTTATTGGTACTTGGGTGACTCCTCTGAAAGATATTTATGTTTATATGTTTGCTGGTTCTCTGGGGAAGCTTTAATAAGGAAGTAAAATACAGGAATGTTGCTAATTGGTTTGACTTGGCTTTCAGAATTCTTGTAGAGAAGCTGAAGTATAAAAGCTCGAGTACAGCAAAATCACTTTTAAACTGCTTTATTGCGGAGAAGCACTGAGGTAAATCATCAAAGGATTTTTAGTCTGCAAAACTGCTTAAGTGTTGTGTTTCAAATTTACAAATCGCTGACCCCTTTGTGAGACACTGAGACAGACTGAAATGTCTGGCTCTTTTTTACGTTTGACTACCTAGTGAATAATCTGCTTTTGCCTGGCCTGCTGCTTTAAACACACTGAGTGCTGCCGTTGCCGTTCTGGTGTCTGTCTGCCAGCCAATAGTGGCTGTGTATATTTAATTTCATCATAATGCAGCCATAGGATGCCTCCAGGAGTATTTACGTGGGCTTTAAAAGCCAGGAGGTGTTTTATGGCCGGAGATTTGGAATTTTGGGGAGCGCTCTGCGTGATGGGAGCTCTGCTGAAACGCTGAGGAGTGAGGAGCAGCAGGAGAGTTTTCTAGCTTGTCTTTATTATCCTGTTTTTCATTGGCTTTCTGGGGGGGTCTGTTCTGCAGGGATCAAGCCAAGTGTGAGCACGTCTTTCACTCTTAGGGGTGAGGGACCTGTTGGTCTGGGGCTGACTGGGATCCCTGGTTTTTGGGGCTGTTTGCTTTCAGGTGTGAGCGCAGGAAACACGCTCCAACATCCTGAATGCTGGAACACTTTTGTTCTCTATGCTCTGTGCAAAATTGTGTCTGGATGCCTTGGCTTCCAGCCAGGCTTTTAATCTCTTCTTTTTTGTGTCAGCTTGGATAGTGTATATAATACTATAGTGCCTTTTCCTGTCCCTGGAAATGCTGATTTTTAGTTTTATTTTAAGAAGGGTTTTCTTTTTCTTATTCAGGAGAAGAATAAACTTTAAAGGAGGAGGAAAGTCTGTGCTGGTTTTTTTTCTTTTTAGTTTCTTGTTGTAGTTCATGCTTTACAGAAAGGCCTGAAATGTTCTGTCAAAGCTTTATCTCTTGTCTCACAAATTCAAAATTTAGAAACGGGGCAGGGCAAGGTGGGGAGCGGTCTCAAGGTAATTTGGAGTGAGAGAAGGGGAGAATTAAAAACACATTCAGTGCCCATCAGACACGTGAAATGGATGTGCCTTTAGATGCCACAAGGCTTATTCTTCCATCCAGCTTGGCCAGTCTTTTGTCAAAACTCCTGTTTTAACTATTTAAATAAAGTACGGGGACTGTGGCATTCTCTCCTTTCATGGGAAAGCCGAGTACAAGAGAATTTAGCCCCGCCTGCCGCTTCTATGCTAAACAGATGCAAATCAGAGCCCTCTCCCTCCAGTTGCCTCTTCTCTCCTCCTGGGTTTCATTGTTTTGATGAAAGCTGTTCTGGTGCCAACTCCCAGCCCAGAGGGCAGGTGAGAGGAATTAAAAAAATCCCAGATTCCAGCTCGGTGATTAACATATCGTTTGGAGCTTGTAATGTCATCCTTGCACACAAAACAAAGTCCCAACAGCTTCACAGAGCAGAGGTTTGTCAGAGAGGCAAACATCAAAGGGGCAAGAAAAGAGGAGTTTATTTAAAATATAGCAGAAAGACTTAGAACATTGGTGCTCACCTATGAGAGCTATTAAAAATTAAAAGAAAAGCCTTTGAAGGCAAGCATTAAAGATTTAATAGTATTAATTGAATTAAGCCGTGGGAGCAGAGGATATGTAGACACATGTGTGAGTGTATGTTCTGAGACATCCTCTGTGTTAGAGCAGCAGTGCTGAGACCTCAATTAGCTGCAGAAGGGCCACCTTAACAAACCCTGGTTATTCCTGGGGTTAATTAGAGAAACCATTAGAACTGGGGGTGTAAACACAAGGAGGGGACTTGGGGAGATGGAAACCTGCAGAGCCCACCAGCCTCGGCATCCCTGGGCAAGGCAAAGCACGCAGAGTCGTTTCCAATCTACATTTAAGGAAAATTTTGTTACTATCATTAAGGCTGATTTTTTTTTCAAGAATGGATTCCTTTTCCTTTGTTGTGAGAGCAGTAACTTAATACTGTTGTACTCCAGCCACAGGTATGGGCTTTTTTTGGCAGCTGAACTTCCATGTTACTTGATAATTTATTTTTTTTATTTTCTTTTAAGAAAATAAAATTTTTCTTTTTTTTATTTTCTTTTAAGAGTGGCTGATTTTGGTAGCTTTTTAGCTTTTCTTATGCATAGAACTTTCACTGTTAGGAAGTCTTCTTGCTGGAGGAAGAAGTTTGTCTGTAAACGGACACAAAAATAAAATCACAGTTCAGTGTGATTGCAGTAACCTGGTGTGGAGGGGTTTTTGTTGGTTTTTTTCAATTTGCAAATTAAATCCTCAATTTAAGGCTTAACATATTTGCACTGTACATTAAAAAGCAGGGAAAAAATCAAATCCTTGTATCATTTCTAGAAAGAAAGAGCACTGAAAGCTCCTTGCAGGCCTGCAGGTGGCTTGCAAGGGAGGGACACATCCAGGGGGAGCAGCTCCAGGAGGATTTGATGGCTCTGGGAATCCTGCTGTTTTCCACAGGATTCCCAGCCCGTGCAGAGGGACACCAGAGCTGAGGGAGATCCCAGTACATTCATTTTTCCTCCTTCAGGGAGGTGGCTTGGCAAGGGAGGGACTCATCCAGGGGAGCAGCTCTGGGAATCCTGCTGTGGAGAGGCACCACCAGCCCGTGCAGAGGGACACCAGAGCTGAGGGAGATCCCAGTACATTCATTTTTCCTCCTTCAGGGAGGTGGCTGCTGGCAGGGGAGGGCTGTGTGAGCCCTTCCTGCTGCAGATGTAGTTACCAAATGATTCAGCACGGTGCCGTGCCCACGGACTGGAGCAATATTGATGAATTCATTACTGCTCTCTGATGGATGTTAATGGGCCAGAATTTCTCCTGTGCGTTTGGACTGGCTGGAAAGCTCTTGGAAAAAAAAAAAAAAAGAGAGAGAAAATGGAGTGGGTGAGTTTTTAAGCCACTTTTGTGTTCTGCTTCTAAATCCAACAAGGGAACGTTTTTAATGACTTGCATGAAAACAATGGTCAGAACAACAATCACCAGGCAGCTCTGGGAGAGACAGGGAGGAGCAGTGCTACGCCAGGGATTTCTTGCATTTTATTCCATATATCCCAGGCCACAATCAGCTGCTTTGGAAACAGAGCCAGGTATTGCCTTTTCCATGTGGGTTCCTTAGGAGATATCTGGAGTCCCAAGGCCGTGATCCAGTTGCTGCTTGCAGGGTATCAAAGCTGAGGGGTAGAAGATGTTCTCTGCAAGAGCTGACTGGAAGAAAATGACCTTTAATGAAGGAACAGGCACAGATGCTTTTGAGTAACAAGTCTTTGTCATCCTCTTTGAAACGAACAAGCTGCCTCCCACTCAAATAATTTTCCGTCTAAATATCCAGAATAGATAAAAGAGTAGGTAGAATTTTACTGCTGGAGGATGGATTCAGAAAACTTGAGGAATTGTTATGCTGACAGCTGAAAATTTCTGTATATCTGCATAGCAGAATGTGGGATTCACTGGCATTTTCAAAGCAGATTTTTTTTTTTCCCTAATTCCACAAAAATCAACATAATAATAAAATAATAACAAATATTTTATATATTACAACAAGGATGACTCTTTTTTTGTGCACGAATGAAGGGATTGGAAAGTTTGAAGCAGAAAAATGAGGCAAAATCCTCATGTCAAATGTGCTGATATTTAAAAAAAAAAATCTTTAAGTGATTCACTTCCATCAAAGCTGAACTTAAAAATACAGCTCAGAATCAGGAACTGGGGCACCACAGAAGTTGACCAAAGAGAATTATTTTTATATTATTCAATATTTTTGAGTTCTGTTTCCTGGGAACCAGAATCCAGTGTAGATCCAGGTTGCTGGTGGCACAGCTCAGAGCTCTGCTCTGGAATTGCTCCTGCCAAGGTGGTGGTGCTGGACACGTTAGACAGGTCTGAGAGGAAGAGGGAGAAGAGGTGGGTTGGTTTGGGAAGGATTTTGGAAACTGTGGTGTGTGCAGTATGAACAGAGAGGAGACAGAAATGGAGGAGTCAGAAGGAAAGCTGAACATTTGGTGTTGCAGGATGGAGCTAAAATCGGGGTGGGAAAAGGGCTGGGCTAAATTTTTATAAAATTTGGTCATTTGAAGAGTGAAGGACCAAATTTCCTCCCAGAATGTGGAATTGCTTTGTCCCTGGGCAGGAAAAGGAGATTTCCCAGAAGCCCAGTCACCTGCTGAACCAAGTCCCAAACCTAAACCATCAATTCACCTCCAGTCTGAGCTTCCCAGCTGCAGCTTTGCCCGGTGAGCTGTAACTGGAGCCTGCTGTTGGAATGCCTCGTTTGGGGTGTTCTTTAGGGTAATTAGAGTGACCTTGGCATTAATTGCTCGGGTGACGTGGTGTGTGAGCAGCCCCAGCCCTGCCTGTCCCCCTGCCCGCCCCGGTGTGTGGGATCAGCCACTGGAGCTGCTCCAGCTGTGCCTCTGGTGTGGGGCAGGAGCTGGAGAATCCCATCCTCACTCCTCCTCTGGGCTGGCTGCTGGGCAGCAGGTCCTGCTCTGGAACCCTGGGCTTGGGCCAGAACGTTCCTGCAGCCGGGGGCAGGGAGGATTTTGGGATGTGTTTCCTACTTTGCAATCTTACAACAATCTACTCACAGAATCCCAGAACGATTTGGGTTGGAAGGGACCTTAAAGCTCATCCAGTTCCACACCTGCTATGGCAGGGACACCTTCCCCATTCCCAGGCTGCTCCCAGCCCCATCCAACCTGGCCTGGAGCACTTCCAGGGATGGAGCAGGCACAGCTTCTCTGGGAGTCTGTGCCAGAGCCTCCCCACCCTCCCGGGAAGGATTTTCTCCTCAGCTCCAATTTCATGAGCAGACAGCTCACGTACCTGGATTTCTGAGGTTTAAAGCGATCTGATGTTGGTACTCTGATAGCTGAATTAAGACATCGTGGTGATTTTTCAAGATGATTGTGCAAAATCTGGTGGCTGTGAGGGAAGGCACTTGAAATTTTATGCCCTGAATGGACATTGATGAATGTAAGCAGGATATTAAATCAATCTCTGATTTCTTTGCAGGCTTGTAGTTTGTGCTGGCAGGAAGCACACTTTAATTAAAATGGAAAAAAATAGTGTTTGGATCTATGGACAGGTATTTCTTGGCATCTTGTACTTCTTAAACAATCCTTTTCCTTAGAAATCAATGTCATAAAATAAAAGTATTAATCCTTCAGCTTCTGCCAGCAGTAACATGGAGAGTTAAACTGTTTCTCCCCCCTAATCTCGGTCATGGTGAGCATTTGCCTCTGGCCTACTGAGTGTATTAATGTGGTTTCATGTCTGGTGTGTGTAGGAGGATGGGAGAAACTGCACTTGGTGACGTTTGCTTCATATTAATAAAAGTGCAAAATCAGTTTAGTTAGTGAAATCATCAGGTAGTTTTAAGTAGCAGGTATCTTCCCAAAATATGGAGTCTGATACATGAGCACACATCCGGGTGAATATGAATTAAAATATTGCAGTTCTGTAGGAAAACACTGGGGCTTAAAGAAGGGAGCTGACATTTTGTGCTCTTGTAGTTTTTGCAGTTCTTCCTGTGTTCAAGCTGATGTGTGAGGCCTGAGCAGGTGCCTGTCACCCCATAACAGCCTGAGTGACAAGGCTGGGCTTTTCTAATTAGTGATAGATTCTAAGGCACAGTCTCTGGCAAGAATATTGGATATCCTTTTCCCCTCCAAAAGGAAAATGTGAAAGGAGAGAAGAGTCTCCTACTGCCCTGAATTCAGTTGAAAATACAATTCAAGTGCACTTGGTGAGCTGTATTTATTTCAGATTGTTACCTTTCAGTCAAGGCACACATTGGGTGGTCTTTTTTTTTCACTCAATTTGTGAGAAAACAGGTGAAATGCTTTCCTTGAAGCAGGTAATCCCCAGAGAACAAATTCCTTTGGGGAGTCTGGGGAGGTGTTCTCACTGCCCTGTTGGATTAATTTGCCTTTGGCATTTCTGCATCAGCGTGTAATGGCCTGACCTCGCACTGGTGTAATTCTGCAATATTCTGATATTCACTGCACACCTGCATGGAGCATAAACTGAGATGTGCCCGTGTCAGACAACACCCTTTTCCTGACCCAGACATGGGGCAGCTGAGAGGTGTTTTAAAAACTTCTATTCCATTTTCAGTCTCATGAGAAGGGTGAGACAATACAGATGTTACAATCCACACCATCACAATCAGAAGTTAACTATTTCCTAATTACAATACACTGAATTGTATTTTAATTACAATATGAGAGTTTCTTGGTCTATCAGCTTTAGCCACACCATGCCGTAGATGCCTTAAAGCCAATTATCTAAAATTACCCCTTTTGGGTCCTACTACAATGCATCTTTCATAGTTCTATTTCTCCAAAGTATTTAGTCTTTAATTTAGTCTTAATACTCTGCAAAGTCTTTTAGTCTTATCATAGAAAACCAGTCAGCCAATTTAGATTGATCAATAACGTCTGAAACAAAATAAAAATTAAATATTCTGAAAAAATTAGTAAGTGAACAACTACAAAAAAACCACATCAATCCTCCCAACATGCCCGCAGTGCAGGTGGCACTGTGGGTGACACCTGACCTGGCTGGAGCAGGAGGAATGTGTTATTTTTAAAGAGCTGTTGTCAAAGCTCGTAATCCTAAAATTAGATCCTGGTGCAGGTCGGATTTGGGTCGTGGTGGTGATCTGCAGGTCTGGCAGAGCTGTCCCCTCTCGCAGCCCTTCAGAGCACATTTACAGCCCCCATGACCATGATTCCAGCTGCTAGGGCCAGGGGAGCTGGGGGTGACAGAGCCCCACAAGGGCCAGTGGGCTGGGGGTGACAGAGCCCCACAAGGGCCAGGGGAGCTGGGGGTGACAAAATTCCACAAGGGCCAGGGGAGCTGGGGGTGACAAAATTCCACAAGGGCCAGGGGAGCTGGGGGTGACAGAGCCCCACAATGGCTGGTGGATCTGGGGGTGACAGAGCCCCACAAAGACCGGTGGATCTGGGGGTGACAGAGCCCTACAATGGCTGGTGAATCTGGGGGTGACAGAGCCCCACAAGGGCCGGTGGATCTGGGGGTGACAGAGCCCCACAAGGGCCGGCGGATCTGGGGGTGACAGAGCCCCACAGTGGCTGGTGGAGCTGGGGGTGACAGAGCCCCACAAAGACTGGTGGAGCTGGGGGTGACAGAGCCCCACAATGGCTGGTGGAGCTGGGGGTGACCGAGCCCCACAAAGACCGGTGGATCTGGGGGTGACAGAGCCCCACAATGGCTGGTGGATCTGGGGGTGACAGAGCCCCAGCAGCTGTGGCTTGGCAGGTCCCAAAAGGACGTGGCCAGGTGGTGCTGCTGTGTGAGGCAGGTTGGAGATTTGCTCCTCGCCCCCCTTCCCATCCACTCTGAGAAATGAGCTCCCCGTGGAGCTCAAATCCTGGGAATTTAAGGAGACAAGGAGTAACAAAAGGTGGTATGGAGAAAACAGAACCAGATTTGTGTCTGTAAATCTCTTTTACAGCTGAAAGTCTGCTCAAGCTGGAGCTCCTTTCCCTCAGTGAGGCTGAGACAGGACTGTAAAAGCAGTGCAGAATCAAACCCTGGCACTCATGAATATGCATACATTTGAAGGAGAATTATCTTTCAGCATTAACTCTTTAAATAAAGAAATAATTTGGCCACCTGCTGTCTGTGAAAGCTGACCTTGTTCTCTCATTTGTAAAAGGGAGTGGAAGGCTTCCAAAACTTTGAATTTTGAACCATTTCCTCTCCTCAGAAATTACACTGAAGACAAGCATTTAAGCTGTGAAAAATGGAACTGAAACCTTTCATCTGGAGTTAACCCTGTTCTCCAAACCCTTTGCCAATCTGTATTTGTAACTCGTTTCCTAAATAATTTTGAAGGTTGAGGAAGGGCATTGATGGGAATTTCAGGCTCTTCATTTTGCTGTTTTATTCCCATGAATTGCTGTTTTCTCTGCTGTAGAATAGCAAAAGAGAGCTAGTAAGTGTTCTGCTTGTTGGCTTTTCTGTGTAGTGCCAAGTGTCTCCTCTCAGTCCTCTCCTCCAAGTGGCCACGATGCACAGTTGCCCCTTTTCCTGTTTGGTTTTGGGATTGCAGTTGAATATTGTATCCTAGGCAGGGGAATGGTACCCTCTGGTCAGCCAGTTGTTCTCTGAGAATAATTTATGAAGAAAGAAAATGATCGGGGAATTATTGAAGTTTGAAAATCTGCCTAGCAGTGTGGATTTAGTATGAGAAAAATGGCTTTTTTCTGCATTATATTCCTGATTTTTAGATGAAGGTTTGTGCTTGGGTTTTTTTCTGGTTTCTGAGCTGTTTGTGGAAAATGAGACCTCTAAAACACAGTGGGCTTGGATTTAGACACACAACGAGCTGTCCCAGGAAAAGCAGGATGTGAATTTAGTGTCAGGCAGCGGGAATCCTTTTCCTTTGCCATAAACAGGAGCTGATTTCTTGTTGGGCTTGGGCTTGTGTGTGCAGGTGTGGTGTCAGTGTCTGTCTGTCAGATTCCTCAGTCAGCACATGGCAGCAGCTTCTCTGAGCCTGATCCTTTGCAGCTTGGCAAGAATTCCCTGATTTATCCTGGAATGCAGGTCCCTGAGCATCACCTGCCTCTGGCATTGCAGCCTGGTGCCAGGGAGAGCAGATCTCTGTGTATTCCCCCCTGAGAGGGGAGGCAGCAAGGCTGGGATATTTTTATGTGGATTGATGTTCTGCAGATTCAGATCACAGACTGACTGAATTAATAACTGTTTTCCAAACCTCCCTTTTCATGCATGTGACTTACAGTAAATGTCTAATCTGGGGATGTATGTTGTCTGTAATACTGTTAATTAGAATTTTATGCAAATGTCTGCTGAACTCCTGATGTCTAATGTTAATTTTCACACTTGATATTAAAAGCTTTTCATATATTTCTGGTGTGTGCTTAGCTGGGCTGTGCAGATCTTTACCTTCAGGCTGATACAAAGGGCATTTTATCAGCGCAGACAAATCCTGGTCGGAGTTTTACATTCCAGAGGTGTGAATTGATTCTGCTGAAAGCCTGTCTATAGGTGGATTTGTGGGGCTGTTTGCTTTGAACTGAGTTTATGAAGGACTTGGTGGCTTGGCCTTGGTCCTGTGTTAGTCTCAGCAAGTTAAAGATGTTTCTTCACGCAGATTTCATTCACTGAGCTTCACCTCTTGTGAGAGAGATGAGGAGTTCAGGCAGGAATTCCTTCTGTCTGCACGCTGTGTGTAGGAAAGCACCAGGAGAATTCATTATTTGTGTAATGGAACTGCTGGAATAGAGAGAAGGGCACAGGCTGCTTCCCTCCAGCTCAGCCCTGGTAACAGAGGTGAGCTTCACCTTGTCTGCACATCTGTTTGCTTTGCCATTTGGAGATACTTCAGAATCAGAGAAAATGGCTTGTAGGGACCAAGGGGCAAAAATGAGGAAGAGTCCCCGAGACTGAACTGTTCAACTTTCACAGAAATCTGCTCAAGCCTTTTTCCTGCTAACCAGAAACAGCTTTAATCAACTGGTCTCACTTTCTGCTTTCTTTGCAACTCTGCTGTTAAAAATGCAAACTCACATTTTTGCTGAAGTTGCAAGTGCATTGTGCTTCCTTGTGGTTTGTTGTGAGAAGTTAATTCACTGAAGGCTCTGGAAAAAAGAGAAATCTAAACTTTCTGTGTAAGAATTTATTAGAATGTGTTAGAAACTGTTCCTCTTTTATGCACTTGGGGTGGGGTGGTCGGCTTTTTGATCTGTTTTATGGTGGTGCTGCAAAATTCGGAATAATCCAGGAGAAGGCTTCCATTGTGTGGTGAGGGAGCAGAGTGAGTAGAGCAGGGACAAAACCTGAGCTCTTGGGTGAGGCTCAGTCCCACTGCCAAGGCAGGAGGACCCTGAACGTTGGTCCAGCTGCATTGGTGAGGGGAGCATCAGCTTTCCATCCTGTCACCCCCTGCGTGTTTATCATGAGGTTTAGAATAAGTTGCTTTTTATGGGCTGTGAGTAGAGTAAGATGAAAACATGTCCATCAAGAAAAGGAAAAAACAAACCTTAGTATTTCTCTCATTAAAGGCCTTGGTTTTCAGAACTCGAAGATATGAAAGTGAAGAATCCCTCAGCGTTGATGGATTGATGGGTTTGAGTCTGTTACAGAACAACAAGTGAAATATTTAATTTCCTGGAAGTGTGTAAATTGCTGGTTTCTCTTTACCCAGTGTGTTCTCTCCCGTGTTTGCTCTGGGATTGTTTTTCCAAAGCGCTCCTCCAGACTTAGAAGAGCTTCCAAAGAAATTCTTCCTTTGGTTTCTTCTCCAAAACCAAGTGCCTGCTTTCCTGGTGGGCTGTAATTGGGAGGGAATGAAGGCTCTTTGCTCTGTTTTTTTAGACCATGACAGCTCTGTGCTGCATTTAATCAACTCCAGAAGTGATCCAGGGTTGGGTTGTACTTGCAAAGCTTAAGAGACTTGGAGTATTTTTCCTGTGCTGTTGTGTGAAGATGGGTGGATTTGGTGTGAGAGAGAGAAAAGGGAAGCAGTCTTGTGTTGTAAGGGTGGTTAATTCTTCAGGGATTTTTACATGTCAGGTATTAAAATGATTTTTCCAAAAGCCTGTGAAGCTGTAAAGTAAGAAACTTGTCTTTGATACATGTGAGGCACTTGCTCCTGTGGTGTACTTGTAAAAAGATTTTGGGGAGGCCTCTTAGCCCTGGCCTTGAAAGAAATAAAACTTTCCTAAGGCAAGAATGTTTTTCATAGATTTGCAGTGGGTTAAAGGACAGGAAATGGGGTTAGGGGTAAATGTTGGTTCTCACAGGGAAGTGTCCTGCCAGAGATCAGTGCTCTTGCAAGTATTCCCTTTAGCAGATTGGCCTGGAATAATAAGGTGACTAAATTGAAGCAAATTAGTCAAATTTGGATTTAATCTTGAATTGAAAGGAATGATGAAAGATTGAGACCTACTGAGGGATAAGGTGGCAGGTGAAATGCATAGGGAGAAAAACTGTGTGTATCCCAAGAAATGGGAGTTTAATCTGTGCATGGAAATGGCTCTGTAGTAATTTGAAGAATTATAACAATGTCATGTTTGAAATCTGGGCTTTCCTTGTCTCCGGTGTCTCTGTGAGGGGTAAGGTTGGTTCTTGGAGTGTTTGGAGGAACATTAATAAAGGACATCTGGATGGGCATGTCTGTGAACGTGGCCAGCTCAGTTCCAGAGTCCTGCTCAGTGTTTGTGCCCCTGGTGGCTCTCAGGGCTGCTCTGTGTTCATGGAATGGCCAATCTGCCACTTTGCTCCAGTAATTTATTCCAAAGCTTAATAGGCCTCTGTTTACTCGAAACAGTGACCTTAACTAAAGAACTGACACAGCTTTGCAGCTCCACAGCTTGTCCTTGCCTTTTCTTGCCAGTCATTTTGGCTTTACAATTCCATTCTCATAGAATTAAGTATTTCTCGGTGCTGTGTGAAAGACACAGAGCAGAAAGTGTGGATCTGCTGAGCGTCGTCAAATGAACAAAGTAAATGCATTGGGGAACAAAAAAAATCCTTCTAATCTGCCACTCATGAAAGGTCACCTTGAGCTGGAGTATGTTGGGCCACAGGGTCTGTCCTGAGACTGAAAGGGCTTTAAAATACCCAGGGTTTCAGAAATGGCTTGGTTGATTTTTTGGAAATTTGCTTGTCCTGTCTGGGTGCAGATTCCTACTGTTAGAGGGCTGCTGGACATGGAATTCCTCATGTGGTTTCATCTCAGCTCTGTAATTTCTGTAATTTAAAGTTCTAGGTAGGCTTGATGTTGGAAAGTAAGTCTCCAGGTTGGACTTTGTTTCTGGTTTGCTTTTGAAATTTTCCCTTTGGATCAGCGTGATTTTCTTCTTGCTTTTGTTTTGCTCAGCACTTCAGGTTTTTAATCTTCAATGTTTAATGTGACTTGTGAGAAGAACAAATTGTTTTCAAAATCAGAAGAAATTCGAGGAGGAAGAAATTAATCTAGGAGCATTTCTCCCAAGTGTGTGTGTCTTGCTGGCTGTGCAGAACAATCAGCCCCAACTAACCCGCTCTGTTTTCTTTCCTCACTCAGGTCATGATTTTCATTTTCTCACGTCATTCTCTTGAGGAGAGGAAATGATTGTAGTGGAACGTGTCACAAGCACGCCACTGCTACGGAGCCTTCGCAGTTCAGAAACGTTCCTGGAAGAGCAAATCTAGCCCTTTGCTGTTTGTGGTGTGGAATCTGTCTTGGTAGAAAGGGAAATAAAAATGACGACTTCGTCTATCCGACGGCAGATGAAGAACATTGTGAACAATTACTCAGAGGCCGAAATAAAAGTTCGGGAAGCGACCTCGAATGACCCCTGGGGTCCTTCCAGTTCCTTGATGACTGAAATAGCAGATCTGACCTACAATGTTGTGGCCTTTTCTGAAATTATGAGCATGATCTGGAAACGACTGAATGACCACGGCAAGAACTGGCGACACGTCTACAAGGCCCTGACTCTCTTAGATTACCTGATTAAAACTGGCTCTGAGAGGGTGGCCCAGCAGTGTAAAGAGAATATTTTTGCTATCCAGACGTTGAAAGATTTTCAGTACATCGATCGAGATGGGAAAGACCAGGGCATCAACGTGAGGGAGAAATCCAAGCAGCTGGTGTCCCTTCTGAAGGACGACGAGCGCCTCAAGACGGAGAGGGCCCAAGCCCTGAAGACCAAAGAACGGATGGCTCAGGTGGCCACTGGGGTGGGCAGCAACCAGATCACCTTTGGCCGAGGCTCCAGCCAGCCCAACCTGTCCACCAGCTACTCAGAGCAGGAGTATGGAAAGTCTGGAGGATCCCCAGCATCCTACCATGGCTGTAAGTACAGCAAACACATCCCAGATCCCGTCCTTTGGAGGGCTGCTCCTGGGGGTGGCAGTGGAAATGCTGCCTGCCAGGGCATCTGGGAGCTCTGTGGATCTGCTCCGTGCTGTTGATGTCTCTGCAGATGCCTGGGTAAATATTTGCTTTGGAGAGGACGTGTATGTGTGGTGATGGAAATCGATTTTAGAAGCCCTGGTTTACTGTCAGTTCCAAAGGTAGCACTGCCAGGCTGCTCGTGTGAACGTGTTCCAGTGTTTGCTGTGGTGGGGAGGGTGTGAGGGGATGTTCTGTTGCTTTCTGGTTTTAAAATGAGTGCTTGAGGATGTGTTCTCTTTGTTCAGGATGGAATCATAGGATGCTTTGGGTTGGGAGGGAATCTCAAGCTGATCTCATTCCGCTCCCCTGCCATACTCAGGGACTCCTTCCACTAACCCAGGTTGCTCCAAGTTCCATCCAGCCTGGTCTTGGATTAAGAATAAATAAGAAATACAGAATATTTCCTGGATAATTTTGCTACTCTATGCTGCTCCTGTTGTACTTTGGCAACAATGCTGCTGTTTAAATTTCCTTTATTGCTTACTCAGCAGTTCTTGGAGGAGGAGTGCTTTAAATCTGTATTTAAATATTTAAATTCTCAGTATTTGGAGGGTGTGTGTGTCTGTCCTAAATACTAAATACTATACTTCATTCTTAAAAAATGAATTCAGTGATGTGGGAAGAACAAATTCTTTCCAGCACTGCTTGGTGGGACTCCCTGTCATGTCAGGAAGAGGCCTGATCTGGCACTAAATCCTCCTTAATGTAAGTAATGATCTGATGAAAGCTGCTTTGGCTGGGATGTCAGTGGTTGTGGTCTAATTCTGAAGGGAAATCTTTTCTTTAAATGAATGTTTAGAGAGTGTGGAGGGCTGTGACTGAGCCAGGGTGCAGGAACCATTGAGCACCAGCTTTAAGAATCTGAAGTTTGTCATGTCCTGGGTCCCAAAGTGCTTCTTAAACCATAAATCCATGAGTGGGGTCAGCCCTGCTGACATTTGCAGGAGGAGATAGCAAAAAATCAAACCAGGATGGAGAAAATCTCTGTTTAAAGCTCTGAAGACAGGCAGAAAAAATTACTTCCAAAAGGAAATTTTTTAACATAGAGGGTAAAAAAAAATGTGAGTGAAGGTACAAAAAATGTGAGAGAAGGTACAAAAAATGTGAGAGAAGGTACAAAAAATGTGAGAGGTTTCCAGCTATGAGAATTTTTGATCTTGGCTTTTAATTAGCAGTAGGATAACAAACATCTTAATTTTTCTGTAATAATAATTTTTCTATATTTATATAGTTTTTCTATAATAACCACGCTCGAGCAGTGTGAATTTTTAAAGAAAACCTCCTCTATTGTTACCTCAGCAATAACAACATTTTTCCTTTTCAAACCTATAGAATGTTGTTGACTACGACAAAAATTCTTGATTTAGAAATAGCTTGAAATACTGATTTTAACCTGGGCTGAAATAAGTGCCTGAGTTTTGCTGAGCACACCTTGGGTTTCACAGAATCATTGCTCCACCAGTCCCAACTTTTAATGAATGCCTGGAACTATTGTTTGGAATCCTAAATGCTGCCAGAGGCTCAGGGGATTCCTCCAGCAGGGCGTGTTCCTCGATTGTTGCTCGGCTCCTTTAGGAATTGGGGTGGGAGAAGGGGTTTGGCTGTTCCTCACTACTCCAAGGGTGGATTTCTGCTCCCTCCTCCCTCTGTGTGTCCTGTGGCAGGATTGCTTTGGAGGTAAAGATTCCTTAAGCTTTGTTTTTTTTTCTTCCTCACCTCCTAAGAAGCTTTAGAAATCTCAGGGTTTTTTCTCCTCCTCCCCCCTCGGTTCTTCCTCTCTTGCAGCTCTCCTGGACTTTTTTCAGCGTGGATCAGCAGAAATCCAGGTGGCTCTCAGGTTGTCCATGTCGGGTTTAAAATGTGTTTCTTGTCTGGTTTAATTGAGTGGAGCAAAGCAAAGCAGCACCTTCCAGAACAGCTGTGCAAAGTCCCTCTGATATTGGGAAACTGGGAAGAGCTTTATCCCAGGAAATAAGGAAGGAGTTTCATTAAAATCCAGACATTTAATCTGTTACATAAATGTAGGGTTATTCCTGTGCCTGCTAGATTTGATGGAAAAGATGCTTTTCATTATTTAAAGTGAAAGGGATTGTATCCATAGTGTGTTCTTTTTTTTTAAAAAAATTACATTTAAATTTAAATATATATAAAAATATAAATAAAAAAATTAAAATAAAATTTAAAAAGAAATAAATATATATTTAAATTAGATATTTATTATTATTAATGCCCTTCTTTTGTGCAGAAAATCTGGATTCAGAAAAAAATCTGTAAAAGGAATGAAGTTCTGCTTCACTCCTGGGAAATACTCCCCTTAGAACATCCCTGAGATGCTGTTGCTGCTCTGTATATTCTGGCAGAATTCTCTTTCGTTCCTCTGAGCCTTTGAAGAAGAGATCAGAGACTTTTAGATTTGCCATCTACAGCATGAGATTTGCCTCTCCAAAATGTCCAGCCACCCTCTTGGCTGAATGTCCGGCACGTCTGCTTAGCAGGCAGAGAGAAATAAAGTCTGGGAGAGTGGCAGAGCACTTTTGCCAGCCCAGGAAATGTTTCATCCCTCAGTGCTTTGCTATCAACACATTTTCCTCTTCTAGACATGCTGGGGGGGGTTTGCACAGTTCATTCCCCTTGCTTGCAGGATTTATGTTGTGTTATAAAATCTCATTTTTAGTGCTCTCTTGCAGAAACAAGAGCTGAGAGTTTGCTAGTTCCTGCAGGACAGCTCACCAGTAACTCCCAGTGGATGCTGGGCTGGATGTGAGGCAGCTCTGTCCCCTCCTTTCAGGGACTAAAAGTGCAGTTTTTGGTTAAATCAGTGAAGCCTTTTTGGGTCAGTTTGTTGGGAATGTTGAATCAGCTGCTCTGCACAGCCAGCACTGACTGAGCCCTGCTCAAACTCCTTCTCTTCTCCAGCTTCCCAGCCCGGGCAGGTTTGCATGGGAACAATTGGATTTTTGCTTGATGTTGAGCCACGAGGGGTTTTCTTCAAGAATTGCTGGTTTCTGTGTCCCAGATTCAACCTTTGTGACAAAACAAAAGCAGTATTGATACCCTGCGTAGTGAGAGAGAATTCAAGATGGAAAAGGATCTCTTGACTGATGGCCAATCATCCCTCCCTGCTGCAGGCAAATGAGGGTATTTTTCCCTGTTTTCTTGGGAATATTTTCACTTCATCTCTAAAAATCCTTTAGAAACTGTGCAAAATGAAATGGTGCAACTTGATGGTTTTTAATAAAATCCTTTCCCCCAAAGCTTAGCTTTAATGCCTTTGTTGGCCCTGAAGATCTCTGTGCTTGGATAATTCCAGGGAGCACATTATGGCAGGTGAATTGTAAAAGTATTTGTGTGGGTTTTTTTCTATCCAGTCTCATAACCTGGAAATGGAAGCCGTGAGAGACACTCAAAAGCAAAAAGCAAAAAGCTCCTCCCAACCTCCATCTTGTCAGCAATTTCTGACATACTGGGAGCAATTGGTTTCACCTTCCAGCTTTAAACCAGGGACAATTGATGCTCAGATTAGGAACTATTAAATATTCCAGGACAAAATGCATAATTTTAATTTATTTTGGAAAATGTGCCAGTTCTGTGGAGTTGCATCAAATCAGGTTTTATTTCACCTTAAGGAAATATTCTTGTATAGTGCTGAAACCAAACTTACTGCGGAGAGGAAGGGATATAAAGCAGATATTTAAAATCTTTTGGAGCAATAGTCCCTCACTCCTGATCTGCCTCTGGGTCGAAATAATTGGGTTTTTGCCTGACATTTGTCACCCAGTTTCAAAAACTTCAGCCTCTTGTTCCTGGCCTTGTTTCATCTCCAGCTGCCAGTGACCACTTAAATAGGATTCTGGATTTATGGCTGCACAGGGAAAAGTAGGATGTTCTTAATTTAGACCTCTTAAGCCTGAGCTGGGATGCTGCTGGTGGTGTTCTAAAACCGAGTTTACTGAGGCCACGCTTTTTAAGAGATCCAATCCTGTTCTGCCCAAGCTGGGATGTCCAGGGGTTGTTTTGGGTTGTGCCCAAATCCTTCCCTTTTTCCGTGTGCTCCAGGAGGGGATGGGATGGGATGATGGGATGGGAGGGATGGATGCCCTGATTTCAGTGACACAAACCCCGATTTCAGTGACACAAATCCCCATTTCAGTGACACAAACCCTGATTTCAGTCACACAAATCCCCATTTCAGTGACACAAACTCCAGTTTCAGTGAGACAGACCCCAATTTCAGTGACACAAACTCTGACTTCAACGAGACAGACCCCAATTCCAGTGACACAGACCCCCATTCCAGTGACACAGACCCCCATTCCAGTGACACAAACCCTGATTCCAGTGACACAAATCCCAATTTCAGTGACACAAACCCCCATTTCAGTGGCACAGACCCTGATTCCAGTGACACAAACCCCAGTTTCAGTGACACAAACCCCGATTCCAGTGACACAGACCCCCATTCCAGTGACACAAACCCTGATTCCAGTGACACAAATCCCAATTTCAGTGACACAAATCCCCATTTCAGTGGCACAGACCCTGATTCCAGTGACACAAACCCCAGTTTCAGTGACACAAACCCCGATTCCAGTGACACAGACCCCAGTTTCAGTGACACAAACCCCAATTCCAGTGACACAGACCCCCAGTCCAGTGACACAAACCCCAGTTCCAGTTACACAAACCCTGATTCCAGTGACACAAACCCTGATTCCAGTGACACAATCCCCAATTTCAGTGACACAGCTGAGTGTGACCTGATTTCAGCAGCACTGCCCGAGGTTGGCTCAGCTCAGCTCGCTGTGCTCAGAGCCTGCTGGAGAGAGGAGATGCTGAAAGAGGCACTGGGAAGGGCTTTTGTGGATCTTGGGAAATGCCAAGTCTTTAACCTGAACCTGGAAAAATTCTGGGAGCAATTTGCTGTAGCTGAGTGAATGAGTTTAATATTTGCAGTGATTGTTCACGTTAAGTTGACTCGTTATTTAAAACCAGTTTTGTGAAGCCTCAGCAGGTTTTTTTTCTGCTCATCTCTTTTGGTTTTTGTCTCCCCTTTTGCTCGGAGTAGAAAATGATTCAGAGGAATTGCTGGTTTGGTTTGATACAACAGGAAATTGATGAAATCCAGAATGGTTTGGGTTGGAAGGGACCTTGAAGCTCACCTCGTCCCAGGTTGCTCCAGCCTTGAACATTCCAGGGATGTGGCAGCCACAGCTTCTCTGGGCACCCTGCTCCATTCAGAACACTCCTGTTTTCAAAGGGTTTGCTTTTATTTAATAATTATTTCTGTAATAATCTGTCCTGCATCTCTGCAGGTTGGAACACATCCCTGCCCTTCCGTCTTAGTCAGGGAATGTAGGGAATATCACCCAGCAGTGAATCTGGCTGAGCAGCCTGGAGAATTCCTGTAGTTTGAGGTGTTGAAGGAATGTGGCAGACTCCTGTCAGATGTCATTTGACAGCTCGATTAAATCCTCTCATCATACATTTATTTTCCTGGTGCTGAGAGTGAAGGTGGGAGGTGCCGCTGGTGCATCCAGACTTTGTAGTGACACTGAATTATCCGACTGTGTCCGTTCACACGGGGGTTGGCATCACCTGAGAGGAAAATGCTCCCAACGAAACAAACCTGAAGGATTTGCTGAGTGTTAAATGAATTTCAGCAGCTCTCAGTCTGCTCGGTGCAGTCAGAATCCTGCAGGAGGGCTGAGCAGCTCCGCCTCGTCACATTCATCAGTGTTATCAACCCTCCTCTTGTACCTGAAGGATTCCTTCGTTCCCGAGGGAAAGGTGGATTACACAATTCCTTCCAGATTAAACAGCTCGTACTTGCCTTTCCATCATTTGGCTTTTTAAAATTATCCCATTTGATTTGAGTGGTTGTTCAGTGGCAGACTGACAGATGGGATCTCTGCCTGCTTCCCAAGTGAATTGCTGTTGGTTTCTGAGTCCTTACCTTGTTATTATTTCAATTTTTCAAGTCGTTTTTGGTTTTGCCCACCTTTGTAGGTTCACTGAGTGTGTGAGGAAGCAGCTTTTCTTCCTGAGCCAGTGTGACTGAGAGCTGAATTCTGCTCTTCAGAATTCCACCTGCAAATCAGAAAGCCTGACACTGCAGAAAAAACCCAGAAATAACAAAAACAGCCCCAAAGCCCAAGCACAGGGTTCTGAATGAAAATACAGTCTGATTTTTATTATTAATGCAGGCTCTGCTCTCTGTGTCCTGTATTTCACTTTAACTCAGCCAGATCTATAACCAGCTACAGAGGCCTTTTAATAGAGCCAAAATATAGGAAATTATCAATAGATGTGTCTGGGAGCTGTCCCAGCCTGGCCAGGCACAGATGGTGCAGCAGAATCCTGCTTTAGTGATTAATTCTTTGAGCAGCCAGCCCTGTGCTCCCTGCAGGAACAGATCCCACAGATTTGCTCCTGGAGGGACTGGGATCCCCAAATTCCCAACAAAGCAGGGCTTAGAGGTCAGAATTGATCAGTTGAGCCCCATCTTGCATAAACATCTGGGTTAGCTGTCATGTGCTGGGGATAAGGGATGCTTTGTGTGGCACCATCCTGCTCCTGAGGCCGTAACCTTTCTGCTGGGTGCTGGGAATTGTGACCTTACAGCAGGATGAGGCCCACGTGGACAGCAATCTTAGGTAAAACTTGGCAGGTTCCTCCCAAGAGTGGTGTTTTGAATTTCTCTTAATCCTTTTCAAAAAGAAAAGAAAAATGCTGGCAGCTTTTTAGTGTGGATGGTTTTATAACACTGCAGAGGCTTACATGGAAAACAGCAACATTCCTATAGTTTGGCTTTTTATTGAGGCCCAAGGGAGAACTTCAAATGGACGTTTTCCCTTTTTATTTTAAGTAAAAAGGAGCTGGAAACACCTTTTAGAGTTAACTGAAAGCCAGTAGAATGAATTGCTGGAAAGCCTGGCAGTGGGAAGGAAGAACCTGTGTGTGTGTGAGCTCCTGGTATCCGTGTGGGGATCCCTGAGCTGCTGCTCTTGGGAGCTCTGGGAGCTCATGCCAAAGCCAAGCCAGCCCTTCCCCTGCCTGGCTGGGAGTGCAGAGCCAGGGAAAGGCTTGGAGTGGGATGCAATCCCTGCTTTTAGCAGCTTTTCCAGGCTGGAGTGCACTGGCTGGGAGTTCAGCAAGTCCTTCGTGTGGAAATGGGAGGAAGAGCACTGGAATCGAAGCCACTTTGCATCATTTTGATTTTAGTGTCACTCTGCTGTCAGGCTCTTGGTTGTTGTGGCATGCAGGGGTGTGAGCAGAGATGGAAAAGCTGGGATGCAGGAAATGCAGGAAATCCCATTTCCCCCCCACAGTTCCAAGCCCAGCAGAGCAGAAGGTTCCTCCCTGCTCCTGGTCCAGGTGCCATCTGTTCTCAGGTGACTCTGCTGGTGTCCCATGTGTCCCAGGCTCTGTTTTTAAACCAGTTAGGACTCTTTCCTTCTCTAATCCCTGCTGCAAAACTGCTCTTCTCCATCTGCATCTCAGATCTATTCGTGGCCAGTTTGTACCATGAATTCTTGCCCCTTTATCTGGAATAGTTTTTCTCTCTCTGGTATTTGAGGTATTTAACACCCATAAACTGCTCCATCTTCTTCTGGCAAAGGTAAACCTTCTCTGGACTCCAAAGGGAAGTGTTTCCACCTCCATCCTGGTTTAAAATGATCCATTTTGGATTAGAATGATTAGAATTAGGGCTAATTTATCACCTGTATTAGGTGAGTGGCTGGGAATCATCACATGCTTTAATCATCATATTTTTAATGTAATATATTGGAAAGGCTGGCAGTGACTGTTGGAGCAGTAAGTACTCATCAACCAGGCTGAATTTAATTATTTTATATGAGAAGGTGTGAAAGAGTAATAGAATTGAGCTATGAGTAGCATCTTAATTGAAGTAAGGTTGGCTTGAGAGCTTCAGGATCAGCACAAGGTGGAAGAATCATTGGGGTGATAAAATAATTTATGTCTTTAGAAGCAGATGGGGTGGGAGGGCACCTCGGGGTGTGGTGGGAAGGAGGAAAGGCCATTCCTTGTTTATGGAGAGTCCCCTTCCTTCTGGCCTGCTGGATGAGAAAATTCCACTTGTTTTGTGATGTCATTTTGGCCTGAAACTTCAGGAGAGAGAGACAAGACTGGGAAGTGTGTGGAGGGTTAAAGCAGTGATGAAAAGGTGGTTTTCAAACCAAATTTGGCAATCTCATTTACACATGCCCAGCTGACCTGGGAGGAAGAAACTTGATTTCTTCGAGCTTGACACACTAGTTTGAAACATTCAATGAAATGTATTAAATGTCAGTATATATTTTGCCAGACTAATCATCATTCCAGCCACTAAATACAAACTTCTTGCCAAAGCAAGGTAAAATTTCAGCATGAATGATTTGGATGCTAAGGAATTGTCTGAGAGAGAGTGAGCACGAAATTGTTTAATTACTGTATAGTGCTAAACCTGCTGGTGGTGTAGGATGGGAATTTCACATGCTCCTGCAGTGAAAACATCACTGAAAGATGGTTTGTATATTGGGAAATTGCATATTTTAGCTGTCAAGGCTGACTGTTCCTTGAAGAGGAGGGGAGGAGATACCCCCAAAAAACCCCAGAAACCAACCAACACCCCCAACCCATTGACCAAACTCTTCTTTAACACAGAATGATCCTGTATTTGTGTAAACTTGGAGTCTGAATAGCTGGTTTGTTTATCCCCAAGCCTGCTCAGCAGTTAAGAATAGTTCTTTATCTTCCCATTAAGACTGTATTATTTTACAGAAAAGTGGGTGGTATCCAGTTTTACCCTGATATTGGCCCACTCCCAGCAGATCCTTAATGACACTGGAAGATGGAAGAAATACCCACAAATGTTTCCTTTGACAATGAATTTTTAAGTCAGGAGCTCTGATACACTCTAGCATGAGCTGGGAGTACTTCTTGATATCACAGCCCTGTAAAAAACTTTGATTTATAGGGAAATTAAGGGAACATTTTTCCCTTAAACCACCAAACTGCCATGCAGAGCTAAATGATCCCCCTCACCCTTGGCAGAAGCTTCACCTCTTCACCGAGGGAGCTTTGCCACCAAACATGAGGTGCAGGAGCCAAGCCTGCTCCCATCCCTGCAGGTTGCTGTGCTGAGCGTGCTGTGCCCCCCATCCCTGCAGGTTGCAGTGTCCCATCCCTGCAGCTTCCTGTGTCCCTTCCCTGCAGGTCCCAGTGTCCCATCCCTGCAGGTTCCAGTGCCCCATCCCTGCAGCTTCCTGTGTCCCATCCCTGCAGGTTGCAGTGTCCCATCCCTGCAGGTTGCAGTGTCCCATCCCTGCAGGTCCCAGTGTCCCATCCCTGCAGGTCCCAGTGTCCCATCCCTGCAGGTTCCAGTGTCCCATCCCTGCAGGTTCCAGTGTCCCATCCCTGCAGGTTGCAGGTTCCAGTGTCCCATCCCTGCAGGTTGCAGGTTGCAGTGTCCCATCCCTGCAGGTTGCAGTGTCCCATCCCTGCAGGTTCCAGTGTCCCATCCCTGCAGGTCTCAGTGTCCCATCCCTGCAGGTTCCAGTGTCCCATCCCCGCAGGTTCCAGTGTCCCATCCCTGCAGCTTCCTGTGTCCCTTCCCTGCAGGTTGCAGTGTCCCATCCCTGCAGGTTGCAGGTTCCAGTGTCCCATCCCTGCAGGTTCCAGTGTCCCATCCCTGCAGGTTGCAGTGTCCCATCCCTGCAGGTTGCAGTGTCCCATCCCAGCAGCTTCCTGTGTCCCATCCCCGCAGGTTGCAGTGTCCCATCCCTGCAGGTTCCAGGTTCCAGCGTCCCATCCCTGCAGGTTGCAGTGTCCCCTCCCCGCAGGTTGCTGTGCTGAACGTGCTGCCTTTGTCTCCTGACAGCGACGTCCCCGCGGGTGTCCTCGGAGCTGGAGCAGGCGCGGCCGCAGACCAGCGGCGAGGAGGAGCTGCAGCTGCAGCTGGCGCTGGCCATGAGCCGGGAGGTGGCGGAGCAGGTCGGTGCCCGTGTAGGTTTGCCAAAGTGTCCGTGCTGGGAGAGCTCACAGTGCAGCCTGGGTTGGATTGGATTTGATTTTGTTTTATTTTATTTTATTTTTATTTTTATATTTTTTTATTTTATTGATTTTTCTTGTTTTTTTTCTTGTTTTATTTTATCGTCTTTTATTTTTCTTTATTTTTATTTTTATTTTATTTTACTTTCTCTTTTTTATTTTATTTTATTTTATTTTTATTTTTGTTTTATTTTACTTTCTCTTTTATTTTATTTTAATTTTATTTTTATTTTTATTTTTATTTTATTTTACTTTCGCTTTTTTATTTTATTTTATTATTTTTTAATTTTATTTTTTCTCTTTTTTATTTTATTTTAATTTTATTTTACTTTCTCTTTTTAATCTTACTTTATATTATTTTTTATTTTATTTATCTTGTTTTATCTTATTTTTTATTTTAATTTTATTTTAATTTTTTAAAGTTTCATTTTAATTTCTCTTTTTTATCTGTTTAATTTTTTATTTTATTTATTTTTTATCTTTATCTTATTTTCATTATCTTATTTTATTTTATTTATTTATATTTTATTTTATTTCATCTCATTTATCTTATTTTATTTTATTTATGGCAGCTTGGCTTTGCTCCAGGTAGAATCTTGTGTGTGGGTTTTTTAAATTTTTATTATTATTCTTAAAATCTCTTTTTAAAGTAGCTTCAGCCTCCGAGCTGTTGAGCCTAGTGGAAGATGCCAGTCACTTTGAGAGAAGATTTGTGTGGGAGGATGTTAATCATCACATTACTGAAGGTGGTTTTAGTCAGGAAGAGCTGAAAACATGACTGCTCCTGAAATCTTCATCAATGTCAGGGAATTCTGATTCCAGTGGAATTTGGAGCAGTCTGTTCGTTTGGGGGGAGTTCTGGAACAGGAGGCTGACCTGACACAAACCACCAGAATGTATTAAAAAACGCTTTAAAGAAATTAACTCCTGATCTGTCACCTGGGTTATGTTACTGTGCTGATTCTTAGGAGCTTCATTCGGAATTTGGAGTAAATTTGGAGTAAATTTGCATTTTAATACATAACAGAGTCAGATCTCAGCTCTGAGGGGAAATTCACGTCAGCCATGCTGTAATGCTTCAGAGGACTCCTGTAATAATTTAGTTTACAGCTCTGTGTTAAGCAGGAGCGCTTGGAAGGGGAAACTATCCCCCAGTAAATTCATCATTATTGAGCAATAAAGGGAGCTGAAATGGAAATCAGAATCTAAGCACTTGAAGGAGCCTCAGAAATGACAAGCTGGGGGATTAGTCAACTTCTGAGAGACGTGAGGCGAGCAGAGCTATGTAAAGGAGTTGAATGTGGCACAGACATTGTAGTTACAGATGTTTGAACCTTCACATTACACCTGGAGCTGGCAAGGCTTGATTCCCCGCGTGCCCCAGCTGGAGGGAACGAACAAAAGCGAGGGAAATGTCACTTCAGTCCCCTGCAACCCTCAGTGGCATCTGAAAAACCATCGTGCCAGTTTAAAAACGGCCCGTTCGCTTGAAATTCCGTGTTTCTAACTGAATTTTTGGGAAGAATAAAACCCCAGCCGGCTGTTGTGGCCCCAGCAGGGTGACAGGAGGAGTCCTTGTGTGGGAGCTGCTGCGTGCGCAGCGCAGGGGCAGGGCTGGAGCCTGCAGGGAGCAGCGGCTCAGAGCAGGCTCAGCTCTGTGTCACCGGTGTTGGTTTCCTTTGCAGGAGGAGCGCCTCAGACGCGGGGACGATCTGAGATTACAGATGGCTCTGGAGGAGAGTCGCAGAGACACAATTAAAATTCCCAAAAAGAAGGAGGTAGTGCCTTCGCCTAAGAAATTCCCGGTTATGCTGCCAAAAGCTGAAATACAGTAACACAAACTTAGCTTAAAACTGAGCTCTTTTATGCTTTTGGGTTTGCTTTGTTGTGTAGCTTAAAGCTTCTTCCACGCGGGTTAAATTTGGAGCTAGTCGATGCAGGCGTGTAAAAGGCAAAATAATAGTAATAATAGTAATAATAATAATTGCTTCTTCACTCTCACGGGTTTGCACTTCAGCCTGGCGAGGCTCTTGAGTAAAGCTCGGCTTCTTCCTGCCCTCAGCACACCACCTTGTTGGACCTGATGGATGCCCTGCCCTCCTCGGCACCGGCCCCGCCCAAAAGCGAGCCCTGGGGACCTCCTGCTGCTGCTGCTGCTGCTGCTGCTGCCAACCAGACGGATCCCTGGGGAGGATCCACAGCTGCAGCCCCTGCCTCTGACCCCTGGCAATCATTTGGTGAGAGCAAACTGCCGGGAGCACTGTCCTTTCAAAGGTTTTGCTGTTGAACCGTGAGCATTTCAAGGTTCCTCAGTGTTGTGCTCGTGTGTGGGTCTGTTTTCATTCATTTCACTAAATTCCTCGTTTCCCACAGCAGTTGCTTTTTTTTTTGTTTAAGCAGTTGGGTTTCTGTGTGTGCAGTTGGAATCCTAAGGAAGAAGAGAGTGGCACTTCAGTTGTCTTTACAGCAAAACCGACTTGTCCAGCTCGTGTCTCACTGCTGGCTGTGTCCAGTGCCATGGGTTTAGACTGTTCCCAGAGTTTAATCTGACATTTAGGCAGGGTGCTGAGCTTAGGAAGGCCATCAGTCTGAATTATCATGTCCATAGTTGCTCCTGGAGAATTGTGTATGGTCGGAACAAAAGGATTAAATTACTTAAATGAAGATTTTTATAGCAGACAAAAAAAATTCAGATTGCCATTTAAAATACTTAGTGTTCCATAGGATTTCCATGCTAAATCCATGGAATATTTTTGAAGGGAGAGGTGCAGTGTTTCACATTTTAAAGAGCAATTAAGCCAAATTCTTGTGTGCTATTTTGGTTTTGTGTGTGTGTGTTGCTGCCTGTGTGGTGGGCTGATGTCTGGGTCAGCCACAGCCTGTCCAAGGAGGTACTCCTCTGAAAGAAAGTGGATGGTTTCTCACAGTGTAACACTTGGAACAAGAGCTGGATCTATTTTTTGGTTGGAATTTTGGACTTTTTTAAAGGGAGGGAGTTTCTCTGCGAATCTCGATGAAGCTTTTCCATGAAGATTGACAGCTTTGTTCTGTCAACAGAACAAAGTGATTCTACAGCCTCTGCTCTAAAATGCCTCCAAGACATTTGCAATCCACACACCCCCATCAGAGTCCTGATGAAAAATTGGAAGTTTAATAATGAAATGCCTTGTTTGGGCATTTTTCCCCTGCTCATGATGGCATTAAAGGCACCTACAAAGCTCCTGGGCCAGCTGCCAGGTCATCATTCCAAGTGTCACCTGGTTTTTTTGGTGATAGGAACTGAGAAAAAGCCCTAAGATTCTGGGCCCTAAGGCCATACAGTTTATTTTTCCATGGCTAAAAGCAACCAAAATCCACTTTGCTCACATCTCCAGCCTGATGTGTCACCCTCTGAGGGGATTTTCCTTGTAGCACTTCCAGCTGTAGCATCTCCTCAGTGCTTCCCAGCTTGCTTTCACCACAGGCAATCCCTGCTTCCAGCCTGCTGGATTCTCCCAGGAACAGTCTCAAAGATGCAGGTTTATGAATTTGCTGGTAAAAAAAATGACTCATGAGTCTGCATTTCCCAAATCCTGCCAGTGCTGTGGTGTTCCAGTGGAGCTGATGGAAGCTCCGGGAAGGGATTTTCCTCAGCATTCTCATTTTGAGTGCTCCTTTTTGGGAAGAAAGGACATTTTGGGAAGCTGCTGGTGATGGGAAATGCTGTCATTAGTGTGTCACTGCTCCTAACTCAGCACTGGGGACAGATAAAGGAAATGGGAGTACTGCTGTGGGAATAATGGGGCTTCCTTGGAGAGTTTTGGCATTTCCTGCTCCAGAGCTGGAGCGACCACGTGCCTGCTGATGAAACAAAACCCAAAATTCCAGCTGGGATTTGTGCCGCTGTGTACAGCATTCCTGATTTACAGGAATATTGGGATGCCAGGGGAGTCTGAATGGAGTTTTAAAAGCTAAAATAATTTTCAGTTGTGATTTGAAACCTGCAGGATATTGAAGGTCAGAGTTGTTGCGTGTGGGTGATGCTGTCCTGCTCTCTTGGGTTATAAAATCCTCATTTGGGAATTAAACCTTTGGTGATGGGATCTGTAGGAATGAAGAGTTGTCAGCATCTTCCAGTAAAAATGAGAACCCTGAACATACAGGCATGGGGTTAAAAATAATACAGGGGTGTCAGTGGGCAGCTTAGATGTGTGTCAGGAGTGCTTAGAAATGGGAATAAAAAAGCACAGCTGGCTCAGGGGAGCTGGTTATATTTTTATAAAATAGCAGTGGGGTTAAAAGACTTGGCAGACATTCCCTCTGAATCTTACAGATTCCTTTGTCCGAGGGTTAATTTGTGTATCTCCCACCTTTTACCTTTGGGCTTTTTATAAACTCACTTTCCCCTGAGTTCATAAATAGACCCTGTGATTTAGGTCACCTCCAGCCAGGGATTGTCACTTGTGGTGGCAATGCCAGCAACAAAGGCAAGTTTATTTTCTTGTTGGAGCTGCAGGTGTTTGTATCCAGAGAGGGGAATTGTTTATTCCTCTGCCTTGCCCAGAATTTCCTGGTGCTGTTGTTGGTCCGAGTGTGACAAATGCTGGGAGTGGCTGGTGCTGAGCTGCTGCTGCCATTAATGCTCAGTGTTAATTGGGAGGAAAGGCTCCTGGGAGGGGTCAGTTCCAGGGAAAGGCTCCTGGGATGGGTCAATCTCCAGGGAAAGGCTCCTGGAGGGGTCAGTGTCCTAGGAAAGGCTCCTGGGAGGGGTCAGTTCCAGGGAAAGGCTCCTGGGAGGGGTCAGTCCCCAAGGAAAGGCTCCTGGGATGGGTCAGTGTCCAGGGAAAGGCTCCTGGGATGGGTCAGTATGCAGGGAAAGGCTCCTGGGATGGGTCAGTGTCCAGGGAAAGGCTCCTGGGATGGGTCAGTGTCCAGGGAAAGGCTCCTGGCAGGGGTCAGTTCCAGGGAAAGGTTCCTGGGAGGGGTCAGTCTCCAAGGAAAGGCTCCTGGGATGGGTCAGTCTCCAGGGAAAGGCTCCTGGGATGGGTCAGTCTCCAGGGAAAGGCTCCTGGGATGGGTCAGTCTCCAAGGAAAGGCTCCTGGGATGGGTCAGTCCCCAAGGAAAGGCTCCTGGGATGGGTCAGTGTCCAGGGAAAGGCTCCTGGGAGGGGTCAGTGTCCAGGGAAAGGCTCCTGGGAGGGGTCAGTCTCCAAGGAAGGGCTCCTGGGAGGGGTCAGTGTCCTAGGAAAGGCTCCTGGGATGGGTCAATCTCCAGGGAAAGGCTCCTGGAGGGGTCAATTCCAGGGAAAGGCTCCTGGGATGGGTCAATTCCAGGGAAAGGCTCCTGGGATGGGTCAATCTCCAGGGAAAGGCTCCTGGAGGGGTCAATTCCAGGGAAAGGCTCCTGGGATGGGTCAATCTCCAGGGAAAGGCTCCTGGAGGGGTCAATTCCAGGGAAAGGCTCCTGGAGGGGTCAATTCCAGGGAAAGGCTCCTGGGAGGGGTCAGTCCCCAAGGAAAGGCTCCTGGAAGGGTCATTCTCCAAGGAAAGCTTTCCAAAGGGAAGCTGCGCTGACTTCTCCTCCTGCTGCTTCTTCTTGCAGGTGCCAAACCAGCTGCTTCTGTTGACCCTTGGGCAGCACCAGCAGGATCCACAGCCCAGCCTCTGGCCAAGAATGTGGACCCTTGGGCTCCTGCTCAGCCATCTTCTACTGCAGCAAAATCTTCTGTGGATCCGTGGGGGTCAGCGCCTGCTAACAAACCTCTCTCTACTTCTGGTGAGCAATATTCTCATCCCATTTCCACCTCATTTGAGTAATGAGGAGAAGTCCAAATGGTTTTCTTGCTTTGTGTGGCTCAAAGAAGCTGGACAATTGGCAGAATTGGCCTTCAGAATAAAAGGGACTTGTAATAAGCAGCAGGAAAAAGAAATTTAAATGTAATTATATGGACTTACAGCTCTGAATTTGTGGTGCTGCTTCCTGCTCTGTCCCTTCTACGTCTCCTCCTGGTATTTGTGGCTGCCTGCTGAGCACTTGGGACTGCTGCTGCTCTTGGGTTTTATCTTTAATTAGACAAGGACTTAATTTCTGGCAATGAATGATACTCTGATTTCACCTTTCCTCATGATAAATAGCTCTGCAGAGGGATGTCTCTGCAGATGTAGATTGACAGGTTGAGCAGCTCGGAGGAGACTTTTAGAGGTGCAAATGAAGGTTTGTTCCTTCAGACTGAGGGTGTGAAACCCTCCCTGAGCCCTGGTGAAGATGCAGAAGGTGCTCTGTAACTAATCCAGCCTTGATGACTGTTAATACCTGGCATTTTCACACTGGCACCGTGGCTACAAGCACCCAAAATGCATTTTCTGCTCCTCATTCGTCCCAGAATACAACAGACAAAGGAATCTGAGCGCTGCAAAAACTTCTCTAAGCAGCTTTTCCTGGGCAAAGGGCAAGAACTGGAGCATTGTGAAATGAGCCTGTAGCCATGGTGGCTCTTTGTTCTTGATAAATATTGGTTTTATATTCAATTTTCACCTTCTCTTGGGGTTTGTCATCTTGTGCTCTTCCTGCTTGAAATGTCCTGAAGGTTAACAGTAAACTAAGAAAACATTTCAGCTAATTAAAAATAGCCACACAAACCTTAAAGCTGTTCAGGAGTGTGTCTGCTGATCACTTAGGTGTTGTTTTTGTGCCTCCAGTCTGAGGTAAGAGCGTGTCCACATTTGGACACGGTGATGTTTCATTGATTGCAGGCTCTGGGTGAGTGCTGGTGCTTCAGCTAACGGGGCTTTGCCATCTGCACACCCTCTGCTCTGGCATTCCTCCTCCTTTCCACTTGGGAAGCAGAAATGAAATCATCCCTGGTGCTGTTTCCCTTGAGGGCCGATTAACACTTGATAGTAGAGGCTGTAAATCCATTTCTGTTCTCTCCTTCCACAGCAAGATCTGCTTGTCTCTAGTGCAGACACTCCATCAGCCAAACCCCAGCGTGCTCAGGTGTGCCCCAAAGCAAACTGCTCTGATTTAGTTGTTCCATGCTGCCAGAAAGGACAATTCTGTGACGTTCTCCTTCTCCCAGCTCAGAGTAGGAGCACTCCCAGCTGCTGCCCTGGAACCTGTGGTGGCTTCTTGGTGACAGGAATGGGTCAGGAATTGCTTCCAGGAGGATCAGCTGTGTGATGCAACTGAAGATGTGTTAATGACAGGGCTGTCTTGTTGTTTTGAACAGGAAGTACATCTTTTGACCTCTTCAGTAATTTGAATGGTACAGTTAAAGATGATTTTTCTGAATTTGACACACTTCGAACTTCCAAAAAGCCAGGTACGAATCAAATTCTTAGCATGTGGACAGCTTGGGTGAGAGTCACGGCAACAAATGTCTCTGGTCTTAAATTTGATTGAACAAAAAAAATCAGTTTTCACAAAGGGAAGGAAGTGATGATGCAGCAGTAAAAGCTCCTTGTTCCCATTTTGGCCTGTGCATGAACTCGTGGGGAATGGGCCTTTTGTAATCCATGGAATTGCACCGTGTGACCTTTTGCTGCACTGACCCAGAAATTTGTTGGACTTCCCAATTCCCAGTGTCCAGCCTGTTTGGAGCAGAGCTCACGCTCAGAGACTCAACCAGAACCATGCTGAATGTCTCAAATGTGTAAATTCCAGCAGGGAGATGAGAAAATCCCTTCTATCAATACTCTGATTTATTTTTTCCTGTGGTCAGTGGTCAGTAAATCAAAGCTGCCAGACCCTGCCAGTGCTGTGGTACCGTTGCTCTCAGGGTGGTTCTGCCTGAAGCACGGCTGAGCTTTTTGAGGAGACAGCCCTGGGTGGAATCCAGCTAGGAAGGGCACAGCAGTGGTGTAGGGGCAGGGCAGGAGCCCAGGCTTTGGAGTATCTGTTCCTTGGAGCCTGTGAGTCCCACCTGGAGCAGCAAAGCTGTGGGAATTCCAGCAGTAGAGCGCTGCAACTCTGACTGTAGCTTCTCCATGCTCTGCTAAAGGACACTGACCTGCTTGCATGCTGAGAGGGTGTAACAGCCTGAAACACTGAGCCCTGACTAACACAACCTTAGCATAGAGCATCTCTGCTCCCACACCCTTCAGGCTTCCCTCTGCCTGCCTCTGAGCATTAACCAGGAGTTCTGTTTGTCCCTTTGTGTTGTTGCAGCTGAATCAGGTTCCACTCTGCCCTCTCAGCACAGTGGTACCACGAGTCCTGATCTCTTTGAGTCCCAGCACTCGAGTGGGACATCAGGCAAACAGAGCACGGCCCGCAAAACCCCGGAGTCCTTCCTGGGCCCCAACGCTGCCCTGGTGAACCTGGATTCTCTGGTGTCCAAGCCACCACAACCTGTTACTTCTCTGAACCCATTCTTGGCACCAGGTTGGTTTTTGCTCAGTCCGTGTTTCTGTTTGAGCTTTCCCTTCCTGCAGGGAAACTGCACAGCTCGGTGCTGCTGGGGTTAAAGATGGCTGGTTTGGGCTTGGTTTTCTTGGTTGCTTCAGCCAACAGATCAGGAGGGTCTCAGGGAGGCGTCCTGGGCTCACCCAGCACAGTGACAGTCCCTGAAAACACAAAGTCTCTGCTCTTGGTCTGCAGCTGAACTTCATTCCAGCAGTTCCCCTCACTCACAGTTCTCTGGGTTAGAAGGTTTGGGGGTGGTAAAAATGGCTGAACTTCAGCTGGATTTTGTCAAAACAGGTAAGATTACCTTGGGAAGGGAACAGGCAGGAGTTTCCTGTGGAAGAAGGTTGGAACTGCCCTTTTCCTGGAGCTGCAGCAGGCACGGGAGATCTCTGACTGCAGCCTGAGGTCCCAGAGAGCAAACTCTGCAGGGTAGTTCAGGGAGCTGCTGGTTAGTATGTCTTAGGCTGCCACAGTGAGCCAGTTTTGATCTGAAAACACATTCTCAGTGTATTGTGGGAAAAAAAAAATTGGCTGTTGCAGTTCTCCTGCAAGCTGGGCCTGTTAGAAGTGAGCCCTTGCTTGGAGCAGACTGAAATGGTGACACCAAACATGAGGCAGATGTGTTTTTTAAAAGCTGGATTTGCCCTGATGTTTTCCTGTGTTGTGCTTAGGGTGCAACTTGGAAATGCTCTTTCAGTATTTTTTTTTATCACCCTTCCAATGGAAGAAAAATTCAGTTTATTAAAATCCCTGAGTAGGAAAAAAAAGCAGTGATTCTGAGCAGCCTTGGCAGGGAGCAGGGAGAGAGAGGAAATCTGTGGATCTGCCCTTCCCGGGTACTACAAAAAGTTTGTGAGGGGTCACTGGGCCATCCAAATAATCCTGGGCTTGTACACTAAAAGGAATTTGCAGGGCTGGCAGCAATCCAGGGAACCTCAGAGGCTGGGAAAGTTGTGCTCTGCTTTTTCGAGCACCGCTGTCATTCGGAAGCAAGTTGTTTACTTTGGGAATTCTTGTCCGAGCTCGGTGCCAGAAACACGAACATGGAGGTGGCTGCTGGGAGCTTGGAGCAAGCACACAAGTCCCAGAATCCCAGGATGGTTTGGAAGGGACCTTAAAAACCATCCCTGCCGTGGCAGGGACACCTCCCACTGTCCCAGGGTGCTCCAAGCCCTGCCCAGCCCGGCCCTGGGCACTGCCAGGGATCCAGGGGCAGCCCCAGCTGCTCTGGGAATCTGTGCCAGGGCCTGCCCACCCTCCCAGGGAAGGATTTCTTCCCAATATCTGATGTGAACTCCCTCTCTGCGGTACAGGAGCACCGAGAGCCTGCAAAGCAGCAAATAAAGCATGAAATCAGTGATGTGGATGTCGTGGCTAGGGCTTTTGCAGGGATCCAGATTTGGAAGCTGTGACTCCTTCAGGGCTGTCGGAGGTGGGAGCGGTTGGTCAGCGAAGGGGTGCTGCAGGCACTGGCTGCTTCCAGGGAGCACACTGTGCTCTGCCGGGGATCAGATGCTGCACGGGGTGTTTTGGGCTCGCAGGGGGTGTTCTTTGGCGGGACAGCTGCCTGCAGCCCCTGGCGTTGATGGCAGAGCCTCACTGTCCCTTCTCTCCCGTGCAGGCGCCGCCACGGCAGCGACTCCAATCAACCCCTTCCAGGTGAACCAGCCTCAGCCTCTGACCCTGAACCAGATGCGAGCGAGCCCCGTGATGGGCAGCAGCCCCTCCTTCAGCGCCGTGCCCCCGATGAGCATGGAGCCAATACCTCTGTCTTCCATGGCCCCCGTGCCCGTGGGCATGGCGCCGCTGCCGGCCATGGGCACCATCAGGATGGGCCAGGGGCTGAGCATTGCAGGATCAATGCCCCAAGCTCTGCACAGTACAGGAATGCCGCCAGCGGCCTCCCAGGCTGCAAATACAACTAACCCTTTCCTCCTATAAAGACCCGATTAAAGGAACTTTTCTTTTCTTAGTGTTTCCAGGCTGAAGTCTTTCCAGCGAAACGAACGTGGCCTGTGTGGACTGAACGGTGTGTGAGAGACTTGGAAGTAGATTTGCAGTTTACAGTTATGATCTTTGAAGAGTTGTCTCTACTTACCAGTTAATCTAAATCTAGTCTTTGCTACAGATGGTACCTTACTTTGGCTTGTTGAGCATCATGTGAAATGTTCGGACTTTTCACCAAAGTTAGATTCTGCCCATTTTTGTTACTTTGTTAATCATTTCAAACACACTTTCTAGGGGGAGAACCTGCCACTGGAAAACTCCCTTGGCTATTTTGTAGGTGTCAGATCATGTGCTGGATTCCTGAAGTTACTCTTCCCCTGCATCTGTCACTTCCTCTGCCCTGAGATAGACCTGAGATTCCGAGTGCTAGTGAATGTTTTGCACATAACTACACACAGTTCTAGACTGTTGGTTCACCCATAGTCCTTACTCTTAGAAGAGACCGACCCGGAGGGCCCAGGGGGGCTTGGTTTTTATGCATTAAACATTGCAAACTCGCACTGCTTTGGTATCTCTGAGGTGTGACTGACAACAGCAAGCTTGTCTCAAAAGGAGAATAACACAAAACCCCAGACAAAACACCCAAGACCATGCTCGAGTCGTGCTGTCGTGTGCAGTGTTGAATTCCTACACTACTCTAAGGACTCCTGGAACTCTCTGTGAGTGGCTGCACTCGTGCTGAGTGAGTGTCCTGCTCTGTGCTTGTCCAGTACCAGCTTCGTTTGGAAGTTTTTTCATGTGTATTTTGTTTTTATTTGACTTACAATGTGAGTTGAAAGAGAAAAAAAAAAATGGAAAAAACAAAGAAAAGCAAAAAAACGAAAAAAAAAGGAGATACAGTGGGACAACTTTGAATTCAGTTTCACCGGGGCAAGCTTTAAAACTAATTCAGGCTTAACCTTGCTATATGCAGTTACTCTTGTATACTTTTGCACATATTTTGTTTAGTACAGTTTCATATTTTGAGTTTGCAGAGTTACCTAATAGTCCTTTTTTTGCTAATTTTTATAATGTGGTTCTTATTTAACTGTCTGGTTTTGATAGATTTATCAAGTCTGGCTGAAAAATTAAGATATTGGCAAATGTCATTTTTATGGTTTTAATGCCCTCTTATTTATGGTTTTCGCTCTTCGTTTCTGTAAAGAGAGTTTAAAAGGGAAGATTAACACTAAAATATTTACTTTTAAATGAAGTATTCATAATGCAAATCAAAAACAAATCCTCGTGACTAATTATTTTTAGATGAATTGAATTTGAGCATAACATGATTTAAGACTACATTAAAAAGAAAAAACACTAAAGCCGCCTTTCCCTTGATTTGTTCCCATTTCCCAATCCCCAGGCTGGACAGACTTTTAGCCTTGATGAAGATCCCAGGAGAGGCTGTTTGGTTTTATTTTCCTTGTAAACCTCGTGGAGCTGTTAGAAATCCTGATGTGCAAGCAGAACGTGTTTGATTTTATCCTCTGATTTTAACTCATGGAAGGTGCACTCCGTTGGATGGCTGCTTCCGTGGCCAGCCGTGCCCTGGGAGCTCAGTTATCCCTTGGCAGGGAATTTTCATCTCCTCACCACACTCGGGGCTTCTGCTGGAGCTCCAGCCTCTCCCAGAAATCCATGGAAAGGGATTTTTCCTGCTGCAGGGCACCTCTGAACAGACTTGGTGACCTTTCCTTAATTTAAGAGGGGGAAAAACCAGAATTTGCCAGAGTTGTGTTGAGGTGGAACAGTTCCCTGTGGGGCTGGAGAGGGGCTGGATCCCATGGAAGGGGGGATCCCATGGAAGGGTGGATCCCACAGAAGGACTGGGATCCACCTCCTGGTGGGAAGAGGAGGCTGAAGGATGATCAGATTGAGGGGACACAGCCCCAGACTGGAGCTGTGCGGGTCAGGGTAGCTCTGGTAGCGGGTGGAATGCTCAGTGGGATCCTCTGGGATCCTCTGGAACTGCCAAGGAACATTCCCAATCCTTGTTTTTATAGAGGAGGGAAGAGGATTGCTGTCCACACCCAGCCTGTCTTTAAAAACAAATCCAAACCCCGTTCCTGTTGCCTTTCAGAGCAAAGAAAAGGACTTTTTTCTGTTGTTGTTGAAGCTGTTGAGAAGTGTAGAGCAGGAAGGGTGTGATTCTTGCAGATGGGGGGAAAGTGCTTTTTTCCAGCTGATCTGTGACAAGATCCCTCCTGGGCTGTTCTCCCAGCTGGATTTGACAGCACTGGAATCAAGGTCACTCGGGGTTTGTCCCTTTGTCCCCTGAACTGCAGTGGGATGGGGCATTGTCTGTCCAGCCAAGAGTCCTGGCCACGTCCTGGGGAACTTTTTAGAGGCAAGATGAGGTTGATAAGAAAAATGTAAAGCGCTGAAATCGTCTGCAGTTGGAGCTGTCTCTGTAAATGTGCTCTGGGAGGGAGCCCTGGCTTAATGAAGCTGCTGAATGGCAAATCGTTGCTTTTCAAGTCACTGCCCCCAGAACTTCGTCCCTTTTATGTGAAACAGAAACATTTATGGCACCACAACCCCCAAGGAGGCTCCCTGAGGAGCCACAGCCCAAATTGTGGTGCTGGAAATCTTTAGGCTGAGACTAGCCAAGCCCAGATCCCAGCCTGGCCCAGGGCTTGTGGCAGGAGCCGAGTTCAGGAGGAGAAAGAGCTGGTTTGGTAAATGTCCCTGGGCTGGGCTGTGTCCCCAGGGGGTGACACGGGGGGTCACTGTCCTGGCTGGGGATGCTCTGAGTGGTCCAGCTCATTTTGTGATGATTTTCCTGCTCTCCGGGATAATCCTCCCTCCCTCCCACATTTCTGGAGGGGGTTTGTGTGTCCCCTGTGCCCCATTTCTCCATTTTCCCCTCTTCTCCTTTTTCTCACTTTGCAAATACTCAAAGTGCTTTTTTTCTTTCTTTTTTTGATTTTTAAAATGTTAGTAGCCCAAAATAGCCTTACTGGTCAAATTGACCAAAGAGAAAAGTGTTAAATATCTTGTAAAAAAATAAATTACCACACACACACACACACACACACACACACTCCTTGGCATAATTTCCCCCCCAGATAAGCTCAGTTATTTATTCAGTTTTATGCTCTAGAGAAACTCAGCTCTGTGGAGGGGGCAGGGAAGGGAAGCCCTGGGGGTTGTGGTGGTTTCAGTTTTTGGGAAATCCCGTAGCCAAGACAGCTCTTGTGCCCCTTTGCTGTTCCAGCTCGAGGTGTGCTCTGTGCCTGAAGGTGGGGAGAAAGAGGAGATTTCTTTTTCCCAGCAGAATCTCACACAACTCTTCCTCTCCAAGTGTTCCAGTATTCCCCAAAGTGCTCATAACCCCGGGAGCCAGCTGCTTTTTCTGGATTTGTGCTGACTATTGCCATTATTTACTGTATAAATAATTTATCATTTGTACTATTGTATCATAATGTCTGTATCTTTGTGTCATTTTCTTTTTCTCCCCCCCCCCCCCCAGCGATGTCACAGATGTGATATTTAAACGATGCCATCAGAACAGTGGAAAGACGAGGGGTTTGGAGGTGACTGGTCAGAATTAAAATTGTATTGCTTCTATTGCAGCCGTGTGGCTTTTTCCAGGCTTCTGCGTGGTGTTTGTTCTCCCATCCCCACCCAGGCCCTGCTTGGTGGAGGTTTGCAGGACGCTGGTGGGTTTGGGGTGAGCCGGTGGAAGGTTTGTGGCAGGAGGATTGAGGGATGCTGCGGATCCCTTGGATGCATCCAGGACTTTTCCCAGGGCAGGCTGGGAGAGAGGAGGGTTTCTGTGGCTCACCGAAACCAGGCTCAGCTGAGACCTTACTGACTCAATAAAAATGGAGATTTGTCGTGTTGCAGGTGACTGAATTCCTTCTTTCAACCTGGAACAGCCCCGTGCAGGGGGCAGTGCCTCGCTGGAGGCTCTGGGTTTGTGTCCAGGCAGGAATGTGGGAAGGCGGCTGTGGAAGGAGGGTTGGGAGCTGGGACAGGGGTGGGGACAGGGCTCACTTCCCACTTTCGCAGCTCAGCCTGGGCTCTGTGGCACGGATCACATGGCAGGGACCCTTGGAAGCCATCCCGGCCTCTAATCCCGGCTGCGTTAATTGAAGGGCACTTCATTAGCAGGCAGCAGCAGGAGCTGCCTCTCCAGAGCCCCTCCAGCCTCCCCGCCTCGTTTGCGGCCAATCAGGCTGATCACTAATCAATGATCACTCATTAAGCTGGAGATGGGGCTCTGGGAAAGGCAGCTTTGGGGAGCAAAGCCTCTGCTTTGGTTTCAGCTGGGGGAAGCTGCTGCCCCAGGAGGGCTCCAGGGTCCCTGGAGGGGCTGGGGCTGTCCTGGAGCCCTGGAAGAGCCCGGGGCCAGGCGGGGCAGGGCTGGGAGCAGCCTGGGGCAGGGGGAGGTGTTGGGGTTGGAAGTGGATGGGCTTTGAGGTCCCTCCCAACCCAAACCATTCTGGGACTCTCTGATTCTACTCCTGCCTCTTGGAATTGCACGATTTCAGCTCAATCCGCTCGTTGTGTGGAAGATGTGGGAATGGCTCAGGCTGGAAGCTGTGGGGACTCTCATCTCTTCCAGAGGAGCTGGGTTCTGCTGGGTCCTGGTGCATTCTGGTGCATTCTGCTGGGTTCTGATGGCAGTGTGAGCCAGGGGAGCCTGAGCTGCCCCAGCCCGTGGTGAGCAGAGCTGTGCCCGTGGTTGAGCTTTCCGCTGACCTTGCAGAGCTGCTCCCCCATCCCACATTTCCTTTTCCTCTTCCTCCTGAGGAGTGAGGAGCATTCATCTGCTCTGCAGAGGAAGAGGACTCTGGATAAGGATTTATCTTTTGGCTTCCCCTCGCCCACGCTGCTCTGAGGTTTTGCTGAGGTTTGTGTTGCCTCTTTGTGCCGGGCTGAGGGTGCAGCTCTGCCCCTTGGCTGCTTTTCATGGGACTGTGGGGAAAGGCTGGGCCCACCTCGAGCTCTGGCTTTGGCACAGCCTCCGCAGCACCCTGCGAGCTGCACTGCAGGGAGCCAGCGGGATCTGTGATCCCCTCACGTTCAAAACTCCCGTTCTCAAGTTAACTTGAGAGATCACCTTTCCCCCATTTATGAGTTGGATTTCCTGAGGTCTGCTGTTTGTCCTTCTTCCCCCAGAACCTGTGAAAATCAGGTCTGCTTTCTTCCTAAAGGGTTTTTTGTGGCCATGGAATGAAATCCATGGATTTTCCAAGCCCCAGGCAGCCAGCTCTGCTGTGCTGTAGCAGCCCTGGAGTCCGTGGGCTGCCTGGGGTTGTGTTGGGTGATGGTGGAGGAGGTTTTTTTTCTGCTTTTTTAATATCTTCATCAGCAAGTCTGGCACTAAATGGAGTGATGATATTCTCTGAGGTGAATTTGGGTACTTAAATATCCTGGCCTGAATAGGGAGCCAAAAATAGGCACCTTCAGCAGTTCCATGTGTCTGCTGCTCATCCCTCTGAAGGACAAGGCTGGATCCCTCAGATCCTGCTGGGAATGCAGCTTGTGTTGTTCCCTCCCTCCCTCAGCCCTGCTTTCCATGCCCCAAGGATGGATTCTGGGGGGTTTGTGCTGTCCTGTGCGCCCCAGCCCCAGGGGTGGGAGCTGCAGGTTTGGGAGTTTTTGCTTCCAAAAGTGGAGGTGGCTCCCGGGTTTGCAAATATCCACGAGTGTCTCAGGACCTGGGGCGTGAGCTCCCCCACGTTTGCCCCCCAGAGGACTCCTCAGCTGATGGAAAAAGCCCTCAGGGACCCCCTCTGCACCCCGGGGGTGGATGCTGAGAGGGGACAGGGTGGGATCGGGGTGGCCTTTGCCCAGCTCTGCTGGGGGCTGTGCAGCCTGGAAGATTGGCCTGGAAAACATCCCAAACCGGAGCTGGTGGCTGCTCCAGATGTGCTGCTCCAGATGTGCCTGGACCAGGGCTGGCTGCTGGGGGGTTCCCTCAGGGGATCTCGGGTCTGAGGGACACTCTGGAGATGTCCCGGGTGGGTTCTCCAGGGCCACCAGCCCGTCCAGCTGCTGCTGGGGCCCAGGGAGAGCCCCGGGGTGGGGGTTCCTGCTGTTCCCCAGGAACGGGGAATGCTCCACGCTGTGGGTGCCAGCCTGGCTGTGCCACTGTCCCACCCCAGCTGTCCTGTCCTGTCACCCCCAGATCTGTGTCCAGCACGGATCCAGGGCCTTTATCCCCCCAAATCTCCAGTGGCACAAATGGGAGAAAACACTAAAAACACATCAAGAACTGGAGCTAAATCCCCAGTTTTCTTCAAACGTGGCTGCTCCATGCTTGTTTGATTTTTTTTTTTCCTATTTTTTTTTCCTGTGGAGCATTTCACAGATCTCCTGCTCCCAGCCCCACACTGCTGCTGGGGAGAAGCTGCTGTCAGCTTGAATCCATCTCATTTTCAGACGGAGATAATTCCCAGCTGCCACAGAGCTGCTGGTGTAAGGCAGCCCGGCAGCCTCCTGTGGATGCTCAGCTCCCTGGCTCAGCCCCGGGAGGTGTTTGCCCCCTGCTCTGGGGACAAGGGGCAGTGCCAGGGCAGCCAGCACGGAGCGACTTCCACGGAGGAACGGGAAAAACTCGGAATTCTTCATTCAGCCCCGGAGTTAATTGCCATTAATCACTTCCAGCGCTTTCCTGACGGTTGGAGCAGCCACGAGAGGGCAGGAGCTGCTGCTGCTGTTCGGCAGGAAAGGCGGTAAATACCAATTCCTAAGGATTGTCCGAATGAGTCTCCTTTTTCTGGAGGGTTTGATCGCCGAGCTGCTGCTCAGACCCTGTCCTTGGCTGTCTCCCTCCCTGGGGAACAGCAGGAAAGCTCCCATGGAGTGAACCCAAAGCCTCTCCAGGCCAGGAGAGCTGCAGAGACCCCAAACATCTCCCAGGCTCCCTGGTTTGTGGAGCCCCTCCTGTGCCAGTTCTCCAGGAAGATTTTTTTTTTTCCCTGCCCATCTGGAATTCAGAGGATAATGACCAATTTCAGTGTCTGGGAGAGATTTCAGGGGCAGGAAGCAGAGCTCCAGCTGAGAGCCTCGTGCTGCTCTTGCGGGGCTGGGAGTTTCAGTGCAGGTTTGAAGAGAAGGGAGAATGGTTAACCAGGCAAGGAGCAGGGTGTTCCAGAGAGCGGGAGCCTCTGCTGCTGGGTTTTACTGGGATTTGGCTGTCCTTAAAGCACTGCTGCTTCTAGGCTTTAACTTCCATGAACCGCCAGGGATCCTAAATCACTTCCTTGTCGCTGCTCCCTGCTCACGGTGTCGTGTCCATCTTTATTCACAGGCTGTCCCCAGGTGCAAAGATTTCAAGCAGGAAATGATGAAGGCAGCAGCAAGGCCATTTCTGGGAGACCTTTCTGAGGGATATCAGTGGCACTGGGCTTGGGGAACTCCAAACATCAGCCCCTGGGTGATGCCCTGAGGGAAACACTCACAGGAAACGTAAGGAAACCTGCCCAGCCCTCGAGGAAGGTAAGCAAAGCTCTTAGATGTGCTCAAGCCATTGAGGAGTCCAAAACCACCCCAAAACCCAGCTAAACCTAGGAAAAAACAGGCAAAAACCCCTAATAATGCAGGTAGCAGTGTGGGATCTGCTTAGAGAGCAGCTTGGACACCTCAAGGTTCTTTAATCCTGTCTTAGGGAGTTTAGGATTTTTGCTGTTCACTGTTTTTAACCTCCCTTCCCCTCAGCTGTCAGGGGGAAGCTGGCTCAGGTCTGGTTGGTCCCCCTGGGGTGAAACAGCCCAGAGCTCCTTGGAACAGGAGGAATTCGGGGCTGGGGAGCAGCAGGATGAGGAGCTGGCTGTGAGCAAAGCCCAGAGATCTTTGGAACAGGAGGAATTCAGGGCTTTGGAGCAGCAGGATGAGGAGCTGGCTGAGCAAAGCCCAGGTTTGGGCTGTGCCAGGCTCCTGTGCAGCTCTGCTGCAGCTGGAATGTGGGCAGGAACTGCTCCAGGGGAAGCTGGGTCTTGGGCAGCAGCAGGAGGTTCAGTGTTTGCCTCCCAAGCCTTTCAAAGGCTGATATTTATTCTGCTTCCCAAACTGCTGAAAAGGAAACAAAATTCCTCGAGTCTCCTCTGAGCCAACAGGAAATGCTTCTGAATTTGGATTCCTTCGTGACTCAGTTCAGAGATTACAAATGACCAAAACAACCCCACTGAAGTGTGGAGTCAACAAAAACAAGGCAGGAGATGAAAAATTATCCCTAAAAACGTTTGGAAAAGTATTTCTATCTGATATAAAAGGTGCTGCTGCTCCCAGCAACGTTCCAGTGATCACTTTATGTTTTCAGAAATTAAATTTATTCCATCCCACTGCGGGTCAGGAACAATCTGTGCCCAGGTGTTTTGTTGAGCTGTGTCCTGGAGGGTTTGTGGTTCATCCCTGGGTGTTTTTCCTGGGATTTCTACACTTGGAGGTCTCGGTGATTCCCTTTTAGGGAGATGGTGCCGTTCTCCTGGGATTTGCAGTTAAACACAAGAGGTTACATGCCCAAAATTAAATAGGAAAATGACTCAGCAATTAGTCACTGCATTGAAACACTTCTTTTTCTCTTCTACCTTTAAGTCTAGCAGAGCTTGGATGATTTAGGGCTTAAAAACATCCTGGCACAAAGAAAGAAACTCCTTTAGCAGCAGAAAGACAAATGAATCTATCGATACAACAGAGTTTATTCAGCCTAAAAGAGCTTAGAGGGGGATGCATTTCACAGGACCGTTTTTGGAAGGTGCAACAATTTCAATTCCTCATTTGCCAAAAAAAAAAAAAAAAATCACTAAAGAGAAACTGGGTTTGCAAAGTTTTAACTGCAGGGAAACTGTTACAGCTGGAAACTTTCCGTGTCATTAATTCTATAAAAAGGTGTACAAAAGGCTGCTATAAAAATATTTTGTTACAGGAGGCCTTACTTTGATACAGTCTGACCCCTAAAAACACTGAATAAAATACAGTAATCATCAATAAAACAATGAATGTTACCAACAACATCAATTTCCACAACACTCCATCCTTCCTGAGAGGATCAGGCTTGGTCCTTACCCCGGATGCTCCCGGGCTGGTGTTTTATGGAGTCACTGAGTTGAAGCAGCTCCTCCCTTCCCTCAGAAGGGGTTGGGGGGCTCAGAAGCCCCTGTGCAGCCCCTGGGGCCCAGGGTTTTGGGGGGCCCAGGGCCTTTGGGGGGCTCAGAAGCCGTGCAGCCCCTGGGGGGCTCAGGAGCCGTGCAGCCCCTGGGGTTCAGGGTTTTGGGGGGCTCAGAAGCCGTGCAGCCCCTGGAGCTCAGGGTTTGGGGGGCTCAGAAGCCGTGCAGCCCCCGGAGCTCAGGGTTTTGGGGGGCTCAGAAGCCGTGCAGCCCCTGGGGGGCTCAGAAGCCGTGCGGCCCCTGGGGTTCAGGGTTTTGGAGGGCTCAGAAGCTGCACAGCCCCTGGGTTCAGGGTTTGGGGGGCTCAGGAGCTGTGCAGCCCCTGGGTTCAGGGTTTGGGGGGCTCAGAAGCTGCACAGCCCCTGGGTTCAGTGTTTTGGGGGCTCAGAAGCCGTGCAGCCCCTGGGTTCAGTGTTTTGGGGGGCTCAGAAGCTGTGCAGCCCCTGGGTTCAGTGTTTTGGGGGCTCAGAAGCCGTGCAGCCCCTGGGTTCAGTGTTTTGGGGGCTCAGAAGCCGTGCAGCCCCTGGGCTCAGTGTTTTGGGGGCTCAGAAGCCGTGCAGCCCCAGAGCTCAGTGTTTTGGGGGGCTCAGAAGCCGTGCAGCCCCTGGGCTCAGTGTTTTGGGGGGCTCAGAAGCCGTGCAGCCCCTGGGCTCAGTGTTTTGGGGGGCTCAGAAGCCGTGCAGCCCCTGGGGCCCGGGCCCCTCTCCCTGGCCCACGTCGTAGCCCAGCTTGTGCAGGTCCTTGGTGATGACGTTGAAGCAAACGGTGACGAAGCCCTGGGAGCGCACGCGGGTCACTGCACGCAGGAGGGGAGGGATCAGGACAGGGGCTGGGGCTCCTCAAAGGTTAATTCGGGGATTGAATCAGCTCTGTGGCACAGCCACAGCGGGACTCACCTTCCCGTCCTTCTCCCTGCGCCACCACCCTGGGGTCTGTGAACTCCGGGCGCCTCCCCGTGAACCAGCTTGGAGGAGGAAAATACAAATTAATGAATGCAAAATACAAAATTATGAATGCAAAATACAAATTAATGAATTAAAAATACAAATTAATGAATGCAAAATACAAATTATTGAATGCAAAATACAAATTATTGAATGCAAAATACAAATTACTGAATTCAAAATACAGATGATTGAATTCAAAATACAAAATTATGAATGCAAAATACAAATTAATGAATGCAAAATACAAATTAATGAATGCAAAATACTAAATACAAATTATTGAATTCAAAATATAAAATTATCAATACAAAATACAAATGATTGAATGCAAAAGCCAAATTAATGAACAAAAAATACAAATTGTTGAACGCAAACCACAAAAGAATGAAGACAAAATAGAAATTAATAAATACCAAAAACAACAAAAAAAAAAATACAAAGTTATGAGTGCAAAATACAAAATTATGAATGTAAAATACAAATGAATGAATGTAAAATACAAATGAATGAATGCAAAATACAAATTATGAATGCGAAATACAAATTATGAATTCAAAATACAAATGATTGAATACAAAATACAAATTATGAATTCAAAATACAAATGATTGAATACAAAATAATGAATGCAAAATGCAAAATAATGAATGCAAAAATACAAATGAATACAAAATTATGAATGCAACATAGAACATAATGAATACAAAACACAAAGTAATGAATTGGGTGGCTGAGATTGATGCAGGCCATGAGATGATTGTCAGTGAGTGCCAGGAGGGTTTTGAAGCCTGATTCTATTATTGATCTAATATTCTAATATTCTATTATTGATCTAATTCAATCAAAGGTAAGTTTTGCCTGAAGGAAAAAAATGCAACTGGTTTCAGACATGTTTTGTTAAATCCAGGTTTTTTTCTGGGTTAGAAGAATCTTTCTGTGGCAGAGATATTGTTGAAAAATTCTTCTTGATCACCCAGAGAACCACGGAGGGTTTGAGACCTTGAATTTCTTAAAAAAAAAATTGGATTGGGAGTTGTTTTTTCATGGGTTTGCTCTTCCTGTGGCTGTCCTTCCAAAACAGCCCCAGGAGGATTCAGGCAGTAATTTAGTGCACTTAGCAGTAATTAATAATGTTTGTTATTTTTTATATTAATATAATATATTCATATGTTTACAGCGTTATATTAATCTAATTAATATTGTTGTTAATAAGTTTATGGAAGCTTTTCAGAGGACCCAGACACCTGAAAATGTGATTTTTACCAGAGAACAGAGAGCTGCTTATGGCACCGAGCAGTGACACCTCTGCACCAGAGGGGTGCAAATGCCCTTGTGCCTGAGGACAGGAGAGAAATTAATTCCTTAATGAATGAAAGTCGTTAATTGTTACCTTGTGAGCTGCTGCAGCCTCGAGGTGGACTCTGGGACAAACATGGCAATGGTTCTTTTGTGCCTGAAACAGAGGAGAGCCCAGAACCTCAGCAATGAATAAAAAGCAGGATTTTTATAGTTATGAGGGCACAGAATTCCTGGCACGTCAGGAACTTTCCCTTCACACAGAAGAGGTTTGTTTGCACAGGAATAACAGATCTTCCTCCATTCCCAGTGTGGGAATGAGAATTTACTGTGTGAGGAGCTGAGCTTCATGTCTGGGCTTTTTACAGGCCAGTTTGGGCTTCACAGGATTACCAAAATGTATTTAACGATGGAAGAATTCTGCTAGAAAACCTCTGTGAACTGACAGGGCACCATGAGAAGGTTTTTGGCAGTTTTTTTTTGTTTCAGAAACAGCAGAATGTGGAGCAGGATGTGTCTGAGCCCTGCAGGTCAGGCTGGCACTCACCTGCCCGGCACAATGAGGACATTTTTGGCAGTTTTTGTGTTTCAGAAACAGCAGAATCACTGGAGCAGGATGTGTCTGAGCCCTGCAGGGCAGGCTGGCACTCACCTGCCTGGCACGAAGGGCACGTGGACAGCTCCATAACCTCTGACCACATCATGGCCAAAGAAGTCAGGCCCGTAGACACTGAGCACAATCTGAGGCCCTGCAAGGAAATGGGGGTCAGGGGGGGCTTTGGCACCGGGGCCAGACCCCCCCCAGCACTCACAGCCAAAAGGGTTGGTGCTCTTGAAGGTGATGTCGATGGGGAAGTTCCAGACCAGCGTGGTGGGCGAGACGCTGCTCTTGGAGGTGATCTGCGAGATCCCCTCCTCCAGGCCCTGCGGGGAGCAGCGGGTGAGCCGGGGGCTGGGCTGAGCCCGGGGGTGGGGACACGGCGACACGGGGTGGGGACAGGGGCGGTACCGCCGTGGGGACCCAGTCCGGGCCGTAGACAAAGGAGAACTTGCAGTAGAGGTCATCGAATCCCGGGAACTGCGGGGGAGAGAGAGAGGGAGGGTTTACTGGGAATTTCTGGGGGCGAGGATCAGGGTGCTGAGGGCAGCCTGTGCCACGAGACTGGGACTGACAGGCTGGGATGGGGGGGATGAGGCTGGGATGGATTTGGGGATGGGATTGGGATGGGTTTGGGGATGAGGCTGGGATGGGTTTGGGGATGAGGCTGGGATGGGTTAAGGGGGATGGGTTTGGGGATGGGGCTGGGATGGGTATGGGGATGGGATGGGTTTGGGGGGCTGAAGCTGGGATGGGTTTGGGGATGAGGCTGAGCTGGATTAGAGGGATGAGGCTGGGCTGAGTTTGTGAGGAGCTATGACAGGAATGGTTAAGTGGGATGAAGCTGGGATGGGTTTGGGGATGAGGCTGGGCTGAGTTTGTGAGGAGCCATGACAGGGATGGTTAAGGGGGATGAAGCCAGGCGGGGTTATGGGGGCACTGAGGGTGTGCGGGGTTGGGCGGGATGAGGATGGGTTTGGTTTGGGGCTGAGGGTGTGCAGGGTTGGGCGGGATGAGGATGGGTTGGGTTCCGGGGCTGAGGCCGGCCAGGATCAGGGGGGTCACATTCTCATCCCGCGCGGGCGGCCGCAGCACCGAGACCGTGCCAGGGCGATCCCCCCATCCCCCCGCGCTGTCCCGGTGTGTTTCCCGCGGTGCCCCCCGCTCTCCCGCACCTCCCCGCTCTCGATCTCGCCGCTCACGGCCAGCAGGAACACGCTGGGCGCCGCCATGGCGGGCACGCCGGTTGCCGTGGCGACGGACGGGGCGGCGCAGCGGCCAAACTTCCCCGGCGCCGCGCTTCGCTTCTCTCCGCGGGGCTCCCGGTCCGCAAAATCGCCCCAAAATCGCCCCAAAACGCGGCCACCCCACCTCCGGAACCCCCGGCAGGGGGTGTCTCCGAGCGGATCCTACCCGCTCCCCTCAGCCGCTGAGCCCGCCCGGCGCTGCCCCGTTATCCTAGCACCGCCACGTGTCCAGAACTTTATTAATTATTATTATTATTATTTAATATCAGCCTGAAACAACCCCAGCCGGGGCTCGGCTTGCCCAGGGGACGGGCACGGCCCCAAAGCTGCCGGGTTTCAGGGACAGCGCTCTGAGGGGCGCACAGGGCGGGGGTTTGGGGTGCTCGGAGCCGGGCGGGATCCCCGGACGGGCTGGGATGATCCAGTTCGGGATATTCCCGATCCTACAATTCCATGTGCGGAGGCCATGGCCGCTAGATGATGCTGCCGGGCAAGGGCCGGAGCAGGAGGTGTCGGCAGGGAGAAGGAGGGAAATGGTGGATTTTGTGCTCCCCGGAGGCTCGGCCCCAGCGCTGAGGAGAGCGGCGCTCCGGCCCTCAGCAGGGCGGTTCCGCCATGGAGAGCGGAGAGACGCCCTCACACCGCTGGTGGGGACGGGGCCGGGCAGAGGAGGGAACGGCACCTGCCGGGTTAATTATCCCGCTCTAATTAAAAGAGGAAAGGGGGAGCTGGGTGTGTAAATAAGGAGGATGGACGTGCTGGGGCTTTGCAAGAGCTGCACCCGCTGAGATGGGCTGATGGTGGCTTGTTCTGGTGGTGGCCACGGTGTGAGGGTGACAGGACGGGGCTGGACTGGTGACACGGTGCTGGCCCAGGGCTGTGACAGTGCTGGACTGGTGACACGGTGCTGACCTGGTGCTGTGACAGTGCTGGCCTGGTGCTGTGACAGTTCTGGACTGGTGACACGGTGCTGACCTGGTGCTGTGACAGTTCTGTACTGGTGACATGGTGCTGACCTGGTGCTGTGACAGTTCTGTACTGGTGACACAGTGCTGGACTGATGCTGTGACAGTGCTGGACTGGTGACACGGTGCTGGCCCAGGGCTGTGACAGTGCTGGACTGGTGACACGGTGCTGGCCCAGTGCTGTGACAGTTCTGGACTGATGCTGTGACAGTGCTGGACTGGTGACATGGTGCTGGCCCAGTGCTGTGACAGTTCTGGGCTGGTGATATGGTGCTGACCTGGTGCTGTGACAGTTCTGGACTGATGCTGTGACAGTGCTGGACTGGTGACACGGTGCTGGCCCAGTGCTGGACAGTTCTGGGCTGGTGCTGTGACAGTTCTGCACTGGTGACGCGGTGCTGGCCCATCGGGACCGTGGCTGTGCCAGGGAATTGCTGCCCACACACACGTGTCAGGGCCATGGAGGCTGCCCAGCCTGGCTGTGGTTCATCCTTCTCCTCCTTTCCGCACCCCAGGCCACCTTCCCCTCTCCCTGAGGAATTTTGGGGTGGTTCATTGCTGCCAGACCCTCTGGGGAAGGGTGGGAGGAGTGGAGGGAGCCCTTCCACATTTCAGTTGGTGTTTTCTCTGTCCGTACCTATTTCAACTCGGTTTTTCAGGCCAAACAAATTTGGCCAAGAGAAGAATGGGACGGGGAAGCAGGAGGGATGGGAGGGAATGCCTGAAATGTTATCCTTTCTCCACAGCCCTTCAGAAATGCTTCAGGGAAAAGAATTCATTTGAACTGAAAATGATCAGGGGTGGTGGGGGGGAAGTAGAGCAGTTCTGGAGCAGCTGTCTGGAGCAGCTAGTGAGGCTGTTTAATTAACACTGCTCTTGGCTACCAGCTACCTTGGAGCCAATTTCAGGACATTTTTGCTGCCTGGCAGGTGAAATACAGCTGCTGGAGGAGTTCTCCCAGCAATAGGAGACCTTCCCCATGGCAGAGAGACAGCAGGGGGGTTATTCAGCGGCCGTGAGTCATCTGTACCTGCATCTGGAAGGACTCTGTCCCCTCCCAGCCATAGCAGGACTTTTTATTCTTCCCTTCTTTGCATGCCAGCCTTGTTTTAATTAGCTGTATTTTTAATCTTTGTGAGCAGAGTGAAATCCCAAGCAAGGAAGTGGTTTTATCCTGCTGGAAAACTTAATTAATGCTCCATCAGAGAGTTTGATTTCCAAGCATGATGAAGGTTTGTGGATGGTGGTGACCCCGTGGGTGTTATTTAGCAATGCTGCTGTTTCTCCTGCCTGTTTAAAACATTCTCCTCTTCTCCAGGACTTGTCCTGGTGCTGTGATTTTCACGGGAAGCCTCCCTGGGGTGTTGGGAGCTGCAGTCATCCTCCCAGGGAGGAAGGACATGCTCCTGCTGATCACTGACTTGTCACCTCTTCCAGGTTGGATCCCAGCTCCTGGAGAGCCGTTCCCAGTGTCCCTGCAGCACTGACCTCTGTGCTGGAGGCACGGAGTGGAACAGCTGAGGGAATGATGTTTGCTTCATTCCCAGCAAGAGCCAAGGGCTGGAAAGATTAAAAAAAAAAAAAAAATTCCAAACTGCTGGGAGCTCTGTCACTGGGAGCTTCTGAATCCAACCCAGGCACTGTGACCTGCCCAGGCTCCGGGTCCAGGGGCTCCCAGAGAGGCTGGAGAGTTGTGCTGAGCCCTTTCCCTGGGTTTTACTGGAATTGCCCCTGGACGAGCCCTGGGGAGGGCTGCAGGGGCTCTCCTGCTCCCGGGCAGAGCTGCAGGGCCAGTGCGGGATACCTGTGGGCTGTATCTCCTGCCCATCACCCCAGCTCTGGGCTCAGCCACTGCGACTGCAGCAGGAGCAGAAAATCCCTGGAAAACTGAGTGGGAAGACAGGCTGTGCTGCAGGGAGGGAGCAGGAGCAGCTCCTTTGTCTCCATTACCTGCTCAAGCCCCACCAGAGCAGCCCCGGGGCTGATCCAGGGAAGGTGGGAGGAACACAAACAACACCACGGTGCCACGGCACAAAAGTTTATTTCGAATCCCAAATATTTATGATCAACACCCGGTAAATGGCCAGTGAAATACATTAGATGGTGTCATTCATCTGCAATAAAGCTTTTGTATTTTTAGAGTTGTTTGCACAGCATTGACTCATCCCTGCCTGCCAGGAGGCTGCGGGGAGCTTCCCTGCCCTTTGTCTTCCCTGCCTTTTGCTCCCGCTGCTCAAACCAAGCAGGAGGTGAGTGGGATCTCCCAGCAGCACACACAGCGGGGTCTTCCTGCTGTAATTCCTGCTGAATTTCCTTACCTGGTGGTGGGAAGGCACCTGGGTGAAGCCGGGTGGATTTTGTGTTGCGTGGCTGAATCCCAGAATGGTTTATGTTGGAAAGGACCTTAAAGCTCATCCAATTCCACCCCTGCCATGGGCAGGGACACCTTCCACTATCCCAGCTTGCTGTCCAGCCTGTCCTTGGACACTTCCAGGGATGATCCCTGTGTCCATGTGGCTGCCAGCCCCATGCCAGGGGCCCTGCTGGGCCCTGCTGTCGCTGCCAAGGAGCTGCAAAGTGCCTGGTCTTCCCTGAAGAATTAATTTGTATTGGAACTCGTTATCATTAGTGAGATTTCTTTTGGTTAACGAGCAAAATGAATTAATGAGCCAGTCAGAATAAATTGACACAGAGGCAGGGAGGGGAGAGGGTGAGGAAGACCTGGGGAGATGGTGCCCAGAGGGACAGTTGGATTTGATAGGGACATAAGAAATAAAAGCAGGGAGAAGGAGGGGATGGTAAACAAGCTCCTTCTCCTGCCAGGCACGGAGCCCTCCTGCTTGTGTCCACTGGCGACTGCATTTTTTGGGAATAACTCAGGTGGGAACTCTGTTTTCCATGCATCCACCAGACCCTGCAGACGTGGCCACGGGCCCTCGGCAGCTTGTGCCTCCACGTGGGGCAAAGCAGAATCAGAAGAAGCTGCTCCAGGGGACTTCAATCGAATATTCAAATCATGAATCTGGATCTTCCCCGGGGTGTGACTTAATGAGGGTCGTTGGCGTTTTCTCCCTTTCATTGTGAACAGATTTATTTTTCACTGGACAGTCCAACATCCACAGGTGGAAAAAAAACAACCCAATGCTACACGTGAGGGACACAGGTGAAGGGTCCTGGCATGAGGAGCAGCCCAAGCTGGGTATGGGGCACTCCTGGTGACATCTCTGCATCAGTCAGGGGAATCGTGGAATTATAGAATGTCCTGAGTGGGAAGGGACCCACAGAATCATCGAGTGGTGCCAAAATCCAGGGGGTGCAGCAGTGCCACTGCACATCCCCCATCCCAGGCAGCCCCCCGGCACCTTCCCAGCCTCCAGAGGGGGGCTGACCCTGTGCAAAGGGCTAAAGCGTTCTGTGGCAGCACCACGATGCTGGAAGAGGATGGAGCACCCACCTGGAGTGAGCTGGAGTTATTCCAGGGGCTCAGCAGGGTTCCAGCAGAGAGACACGAGCTGCTCAAAACCCAAAGAGCCACAGAGATTTCAGCTCCTGTGGCTCTGTCAGGGTGTGCTAAAATTCCTAATTAAGCCCCCTCGTCTGGAGGATGAGGTGGCCCCAGCCATTAAAACCCAGCCATGGTTTGAAAACTTAATAGGGGAAATTTAATGGATGAAGTCAATTGAATTATTCATCCCCAGAAAGCTTGTACAAATATCAAATGCTTATTAGCATTCATGCAACCTGTATGATCTCACAGCTCTGACAGATTAGGGTTGGGGCTAATTGCACCCAGGATGGCGTCAGATTTGGTGCTTGGTATTTTTTAAAGCTTTTTTCCCCTCCCCAGCATGACAAAGAGAATTTCAGATCGATGCCATCTGAGATTTACCCTTGAAGCAGAGCCCCTGTGATGGTTTCCTTCCTCAGCGTGGTGGTTTTTAATCCCTGTTTGGTTCCTGCTGCTCCCAGGGTGCTGAGGTGCTCTGGGCCAGCCCAGATGGACACAGCCCCCGTCCCTGCGGGCTGGGGGTTTGCTGGAATGGAGAGTGCTGGGGCAGAGTGTGGCTGATTAATGGACAGGACTGAATGGCCATTAAAAATGCAAAATAGAAATCGATCCAATTAAATAATCATGACTTGCATTTAGCCCGTGCTTTTCACTTCCGATCTTAAGCGAGGCTTGCAGACAGTCCGGGGGGAAATTGCTTAATGCTGCAGAGATTTAATCAACAAAATTAACACTGCTGATGTTAAATAGTTTCTCTGGTCATGGCCAGGTTTGGGGATGCAGCTGGGGGGTTTTGCACCTGTAAGTCCAGGTGAGCGTCCCCGAAAGAGGCATCAGGGAGCAATCCACGGTCACTCTGTGCTCTTGGGAAATTCAGTCTGAGCTTGATTCTCCCCACGCTGCCAGGATGTTCCTGCAGGCTCGTGGGGCTCTTTTGGGTCCTGATGAGCTTTGAGGGGTTTGGGAAGGGCTTTGGGAAGGGTGGCAGGCTGAGAGAGCCAGAACCAGGAGCAAATATCCCAAATCATTCCCGACACTGCCACGGCCTCAAGCCCTTCCAAGTTGTTCCACCTCTGTCCATCACCACCATCAGCCACCAACCCCGTGGGGAGAGGATTTTCCCCCTGAAGGGAATTCAGGCACAGGGCCAAAAGGGAATTCAGGCCTTTTCCAGCAAAGCGAAATCATCCCAGCAGTAAATGACACCCTGAGTGTCCCCTGATGCTGAGGGACACCCCGGAGCATCCCCCACCCCTCCAGGCAGGACTCAGCCTGGAGCAGAGGGATTCACCTCCCCTCCTTAAACCGCAGCAGAAGCAGTTTGCCATCCTCCCCAAAGCACTGCTAATCATGGATTTTGCGGCTCTTTTCTGGAATTCCTCGCTATCCCACCGAGACAGAATCATTATTTACAATAATTCTAAACGACTCTTAATTACAGCGGCGCAGGTGCTCCTCGGAAGCAGCCGGATCAACATATGGAGGTGAGCTGAGGGATTCTCTGAGCTCAGGGGGAGGTGGGAGAAGCCTCCAGCTCCAGCAGGGATGCTTCACACCCGGGGGGCTGCAGCTTGGAGAGGTTGAGGAAGGAGTTTTCAGGGAATGCCGAGCTCTGGGAGCGGGAGGGACAGCCGGGCTCCCCCCCTGCGGCACAAAGGGAGGCCACGCTTCCAGTTTATACAGTTTAATAGATGTGAAACAAGATACATTTCCTTTGGAGTAATGGATGCATCGATAACAGAAGATAAATGTGAAGGCATAAATATGAGGCGGCACGGAAGGAACCAAACGGAAACGACTGGATGGGTTTGTTCCCCTCTGGGTGTCCACGGGCTCCTTCCTGCTCCTATTTCCCGTGGCCAAGCTGGGCCACGGACACAGGGCCTGCAGGAGGGGTGGGGAAGGAGGGTAAGAAAAAAAAAGCTGCAAAAAAAACCCCCCTCAAAGTGGTGTTAAAAGGTGACCTGGATTCCTCTAGAGGCTTCTGGAAGAGCCTTGGGAAGGGAAGTGTCCAGGGATGGGGAGGGAGGGACAGGGAGTGCAAACTGCCCCGACGGGTCGGAGTTGTTCTGCCACGAGGAGGACAAATCATCACCTTAAATGCTCACAAAGAACATCACCTACGACAGCTCTTTACACCTTTACACACTGTATCAATAATTTACTTAGAACTGCAGTAAACAAAATACATTTCTTAAATAATTTACTATTTATTTGTTCAGTTTTTTTTAATCTCTCTGTAAATGTAGTTATTTTTTTCCTTTTTTTTTCATTAGTTTTTTTTTCCTCTTTGTAACACAAGAAACCATCTTTGTGCATGTTAGTTCAGATTATTGCGACATTTAACCTGAATTTCAGTTAAAAAAAAAGGGGGGGGGGGGAAAAAGCAACAGGACAGTTGGACAGACAAGAAGAATGAATAACTTATTATTGCACTGGCTACAATTCAGTAGTGATTTGGTTTTTTGTCTGTAATTAGGACAACCTCTAAAGTACAAAAGAAAATGAGCGAGACGTCAGAAGCATCAGCTGTGAGAAGAAGCTGGTGGGGTGATGGTGGAGGGAAGGGAAGCGAGGACAGAGGAGAAACATTTGGAAAATGAATGGCTGGAATAATTAATTCCACAGAAAACCCAAGGAAACACCACCCATGTAATGCAAAAAACAGCATCTCTGTTTCTCTATAAAAATATGTGCATTATGAAGAGAGAGTTTCTGTGGGTCTATTTTTTTTTTCCAGGTTTTTTTTTGTTTGTTTGTTTCCTCATTTTGTAGCTCACAAATACAGAATTTTTATTTATAGAACTTGCTGATATACAGACAATGTCCAGCTCCCAGGCACTCCAGCGTAACGTGACAGCTCAAAAAGGTGCCTCAGGAAAAGTTGAGCATCTTTAAAATAATTAAAAAAAAAAAAACCAAAAAACAAACCCAACAAAACAACAAACCCCAAGAGAATCCCCCCAGATCCCAACCACCACCTCAGACCTGAATCAATGTGATCGAGGCCACGGAGAGGGGTGGGAGGAACAAAGCCACCCCTGCATCAACTCCACCTTCCCCTTAGAAAAGAAACCCCAAAACCTCTTGCCAAACCCCCCAAAAACCCCATCCCCAGTTTCGTCCAGCCGCTCGTTTGGTTTCTTCTTCCTTTTTTCACGTGTGTGTGAGTGTGTGCGTGTGTGTGTGTGTGTGTGTGGTTTTTTTGCAAACTTCCACAGCTCTTCCCAGCGAGTGACCGCAGCGAGGGGACAGCCCCGGTGACGGCCACCCCTGAGCCCCGGGTCCCCTCGCTTTGGAACCCCCACACTGGTGACAAGCCCTTGAGATCCCCCCTGTCCCCCATCCCAGCAGCTATACTGGGTCATCCGTGCCTTCTTCTGTGGCAACAGTCACGGGGCCCAAGTCCTGCTTGTGCGGGGGGCTCTTGGCAGTGCCCAGCAGCTCTTTGCCCCCCTCTTTGCCGTTGCCCCGCTGAGTTTTTAAGTGATCCTGTTTCCTCAGCTCGGCCTCCGGCCGCGAGTCCACGGAGGCCGGCGTGGGCTGCCCGCTGTCCAGCAGCTCCGAGAGGCTGCTCAAGGAGCCGCCGTCCAGCTGCTCGAAGGAGAAGTTGGGGATGCTGAGGTGCTCCCCTCGGCTCTCCGGGAGCTCCAGGGATTCTCGGTAGGCCGGGAACTCGCAGGACGGGGTTCTCCTCCGCAGCAGGGTGTTCTCGGAGGGTTTGGTGCGTGGGGCGGCCGCTCCCTCGTCCTCCATGGGAGGATCTATAGAAATGCAGGGCGGGCTCATCTTCTTCTTCCTCCGGGCTCCGTGGATGTAGTCGGCCTCGGGCTGGACGTGGCCGGGGGGCCGCTGCTTGTCCTCAGCGGGCTCCTGGAAGCCAGAGGGGCAGATCTCGATGGAATGCCGCCGCTGCTCGTCGGCCCAGCTGGGCTTGCTGAGGAAGCCCTTGGTGTCGGTGCTGTAGAACTTCTTCAAGTCCTTCTCCCTGCGGGAGAGGCTGCTTGTGCTGCAGTTCTTGAGGGGCACCGGGGACGGGGCCGGGGAGGTGAAGGGCGAGGTGGAGCGGCTGCCGGGGTCCGAGTGCTCCTCTGCCCAGTCTTTGGCCGAGCTGTTGATGTGCCGAACCTCCTCGTCAGCCAGGTCTGAGGGCTCGCCCGGGCAGCCCTCGGGGCCAGGGGGGCTGCTGGGGCTGGGCGGCCGGCTGGGAACGCCGTGCTGGCCACACGTGTGCTTCCGTGCCAGGGGGCCCAGGGGCCGGTGTGGGGAGGATGGGGGGGAGCGTGGAGGGGTGGCTGGGAGGGGGGAATGGAGAGGGCTGGGGGTGAGGGTGCTCTGGGGCTGCTTTGCTGATGGTTGGGGCTCTCCGGGCTCTGCTTGCAGGCTGTCTTTGTGCTCTGGAGTCTGTCCGTCTACCGAGTCCGTCCGAACGGCCTCCTGGAACGGGAGGGGAGGGGAGAGAAGGGGGGTGAGAGCCTGGGGATGTGCTGGGCAGCAGCACCTCCAGTGATGGACACAGAATTATAGGACCACGTTTTGTTGGAAGGGGTCTTAAAGCTCATCTCCTTCCACACCCTGCCACGGGCACCTTCCACCAGTCTGGGTTGCTCCAAGCCCCATCCGAGCAGGGGTGAGGAGCCCATGGCACGAGGCAAAGGGCTGGTGGGTCTAACACAGCCCACCTCACCCCTGCCCCATTGTCAGACCCTCCTGTACAAGAGGATAAACTTTAGGAGCCTTCGTGTTCAGGGCTGGCACCTGCTGGGCCTTGGTCTTGTTCCAGCCCCAAATCCTGAGCCAGCACAACCCATCATGGTGGAGGGCTCTCCCAAATGGAGACTGGGCACCTTCTCCCCACGCCTTAGCTCTTACTTCCTGGAATAGCACAGCCATGAAGATGGAAGCAGGGAAGAAAAGGCCTTCCCACGTGCCATTTGCTGGGAATACATTAAAGTTTACTGCGTGTTTCGTTCCGAAACAGGAATTCCACTTTAGCTCCAAGAAAGGACTGGGAAAGAAGGGAAGGAACCAGGTGACAAGACAGGAGTTACCTGCGGGTGCTGGTGGTCCCTCACCTGTCTGCAGAGCAGCTTGCTGAGAGCAGGAGACCGGGGGGTGCCGTGGGGGGCCGGGCCCTTGCAGCGGTGCCGCCCGTCGTGGCCGGGGCAGCGCGCGGCCGCCGGCAGCGCCTCTGCGGGCACCCGCAGCGAGGAGCTGCCCACCACGGGCTGGGAGCGGGTGGAGGTGATGGATCCTAGGGCAGGACAGAGGGAGCAGTCACTGCTGGGCCTGGGGGCTCGCAAGGTTTGAGGCAGAAGGTTCAAGAGGGGAGTGAAAACAGGAGGGAGAAGGAAAAGCCTGTTGGGCCTGGCTGAAATGCCAGACATCAGCATAAACCTCGGATTGAAAACCTTGTCCCTTGTCCTGTCTGCTGCTTTGAAGCTCAGCAGGGATGGCAGGGAGCTTACAGATGCTGGGGTGTCTGGGCAGGGCTCTGATCCCTTCTAACTCAGGATATTCTACAACTTCTGCAGGCCCAGGGCAGTTCTCCCACCCAGCCCAGCCCAGCCAGCACCAGGGGCTGTCCCCAAGGCTCAGCTCAGCTCAGTATGGTCCCACCAGAGCAAGTGCTCTGACAGCCCTGAGCCGTGGACAGGCTGGAATCTCTCTCTTCCCAAAGCCTCCCAGGCTGGGTCTGAAGGCCATCCCTCCTCCCCAGCCCATCCGTGGTGCTGCTTTACTGCACTTGGGAGTTGTTTGAAAGATCTTCTCTGGTTTTTGGCTGCAGGATTTATCGTCCTCATTAGTTTGAAACCCAGCGTCTGTTCCTGCAGGGCTGCCCAGCTCCGTGTTACAAACACCGTTATCCATCACTCCAAGAGATCTCACCCAGGGGTCAGGCAACTTGAACCCCTGACAAAAGCCATCCAGACACATCACAGTTGCATTTCACAGACAGATTTGTTGGTGGGGACAAAGAAAAGTGAGTGTTTAATAATTTTTCTTTTGGAGCTTCTCTCCAGAACACCACAGAAGGAATTCCCACCCCCACCTCGCTTCTCCCCAAGTGTTTTTTTGGGCTCTCCTGGACCCAGAGATTCAGGCTGAGCCTGTGCTGTTCATGTGCTATTCCAGGCTTTATAAAGTGCTCTTTATGATGCAGAAAAACTCTGGCATAAAGTCTGTCACAAACATGGTCATAAAATCCAGACCCAGTGCTCTACTCCCTGTCCTCAGCTGGAATTTCCTCCTGTTGGACACTTTCCATCGAGCTCTCATATAGGAAACCCAAGCCCCCTCCAAACTGGATGCTCAGGAGCACCGAAGATCTCTGGAGCTGGATGTTTTTTCTCTTGTTTTTCTAGGAAATCAGCAAACCACATCTAAAACCAAAATATCCTGAGATCTGCTCATCCCACAAGACTTTCACTGTGTGGTCAGGGGAGAACTGGGAGAAGATCAGACATCCTGAAGCCCATGGAAGCACTCATGGGAGTCTCCGTGGGCTCAGTTTTATTTGGATATAATTTATGGATCTGTGACCTAAAGCAGAGTTTGGGCAGCTCAGGAGCAGCACAGCTTGGGGTGCTGCTGGCTTTACCACCAGGTAAAAAAGTCATGTCCATCATATCCATCCCTCCAGTGCTCCTGGAGAGAAATTCAGGGATTTAGGAAACATCAGAGAATCCTTGGTGGGCTCTACCCACCCCTGCCAACGCCCCAGCAGTTTTATATGGATATAAATCCTGCTTTACAGCCACTCCAGGGATGAAAAGCAGCCCCGGGAGGCTGCCCGTGAAACTCAACCTCTGTTTTCTTTCCTTCACGAGGAATTTGCAGGTGAAATAATAATAAACACTGAGCAGAGAACATGACCTGGCTCCCAGAGAGTCTGAGCAAACACAGAGCTCCTTCTCCCAAGGAAATCAGAGCAAATCAGGGTGTGCAAGCCCACCGGGCAGTTCTGGCGTTTCAAACCATGCTGGATCAAAGGGAAGCAGGCTGGGAAAGGTTCTCCCTGGAGGGAGCCCCTCCAGCAGCACGTGTGCTTTTAGGGAGGCAGAGATTGTGTTTCAGATTGATTTCCTGCTGTATTTTTACTTTTAACCTAATAACTAATCTCTCATATCCCACAATACAAGCTTTTCTATCCAATTACAGAATTGGATAAAAAACCCCCTCTACCTCCACCCTAAACCCTCTATTTTACTTTACATATATTACTATATTTTAAAACCTTAAACTCTAATTTTTTTATACTCTTCTAATCAAACTACACACTCATAATCTCAATGCTATCATTTAATTTAAAAAACTTCCTCTGCAACTTCAAATTAAATACAATACTCCCTTAAAAATCAAAATCTATCAACATAAAAAAAAAATCTAAAATTCTCAACATCCAAAATTCCAACAATTTCCCCTTCAAAGCAGCTCAACAGAGGAGACAGAAAGGCATTTTCAGGGGAATGTGCTGGGATGCAGAGGATGAATGCCCCCTCAAAGGCTCTGTGATTCCTGGGTTATGGGGTGTCCCCATGGCATTCATTACAAGCCTGGGCTCAGGAAGAACCAGAGAGTGGTTTCTGATCTTTCTGCTGCCAGAGAAACTCCTGCAGCTCTGAACTCCACGTGTGCTGCTGAAAGGCACTGCCCTGAGGCTGCAGCCTGCCTGAAACATGAGGAATTGTGCTGGGAGCAATCCCAGCTCTGGCTTTTATTCCTGGGGATGTTATTGATCCGCAGGCAGGAGTCAGAGGGAATGCACAGCTCCCTTTCCCTCAGCTAAAAACCTGCAGCTGTGCTTGGGAGCTTTGCTTCTCCCCAGACAGCTGAGCTTGCTGCTGGGGAGGTGATGGGAAGGTGGAATTTTGCGGGATGTGGGAAGCACTGTGGTGCTGATGGAATCACGGGGCGGCGAGCCCTGCTCAGGCTGTGTTTGGGTTGGTTGCTCCCCACTGAACCCCCCGTGGCTGTGATCATGGAGTTGTAAAGATTGGAAAAGACCCTGGATTCCACCCATTAAACCAGCACTGCCAAGGCCAGTGCTAAATCAAGTCCCCAGGTGCCAGATCCACAGGTTTTTTGAGCACTCCCGGGGATGATGACCCCACCGCTGCCCTGGGAGCCCGTTCTGATGCTTCAACACCCTTCCAGCAAAGAAATTTTCCCTGAGATCCAATCCAAACCTCCCCTGGCAGAACTTGGGGCTGTTTCCTCCCATCCTGGCCCTGTTCCCTGAGAGCAGAGCCCGACCCTGCCCCATCCTATGCAGAGTGAGAAGTTTCCCCCTGAGTTTCTCCAGGCTGAGCCCCCCAAGCTGCCCCCGGAGCTGCTCCCCTTCCCTGGCCACGCTTCCACCTCCTTCTAGCGGTGAGGAACCCAAAACTTTGCCTCAGAGCGGAGGAATCTGCCGGGGTGGTACCTCTCTGGGCTTTGCAGGGGTAGGTTTCCATCTCCACCTCGTGCAGGGGCAGCGGGGCCGTGGCCGGGGCGACGGGCCGGAACATGTAGCTGTCGTTGGGCAGGGAATGCATGCGGGACACGGAGATCTTCCGGACCGTCAGCAGGTTCTGGGAATCCTGGGCCCTCAGCGAGGCTGCACTGCCCTGCAGAGCGACAGGAGAGGGAGCTGGGATCACCCCTCTGGCCACAGCTTTCCCAGGCATCGTCCTGGGGAAAGGCCGTGAGGTGATCAGAGAAAAAAAATGAGAAATAATCCTTGTCTTGCTGCACCTGCTCTTGTGAACACGTAGAATGTGTTATGGAGACTGTGGTGGGGTCTTTTTGGGCGTGTAGGACTTGTGAAGAGACAGGAAATTTTGATTCTATGTTTCAGAAGGTTGGTTTATTATATTGTGATATATATTATATTAAAAATGCTACACTGAAACTATTCTAAGGAGAACAAAGAGAAAGATGCATTAGAAGGCTAAACAAGAAAAGAAAAAAACGAATAACAAAGGCTTGTGACTCCCAGAGAGTCCGAGACCAGCTGCATCCTTGATTGGTTATTAAATAGAAACAATTAACATGAACCAATCAAAAATGCACCTGTGGCATTTCACAGTAGCAAACAGTAATTTGTTTGCATTTGTTCTTAAACTCCTCTCGGCTTCTCAAGAGAAGAAAATCCTAGCAAAAGGATTTTCATAAAATATAACTACACTATGGTTTCCTAATTAACCCATGGTGATGGTGTTTTAATTAAAGGACCAATTAGGTCAATTTGTATCGTAAGTGTCGATAAGAGCAATGGGTTTCTTAATCAAGATATGATTGCTCAGCCTTCTGTGAATCATGGGGTCAATGCTAATTATTACCTGGCTGGGGACATGTTGCTGTGACACACCCCAGTGGGGAATTTCCAGGGAATTCCTTCCCTTTTTGCTTCCTAGCCTTGTGCTGGTGTCCCCCCTGGGGTCTCACCCTGAGCCTGCAGCCAGAGTTACACTGAGGAACAGCTCAGGATGTGGCTGGAATAAAGGGAGGCATCAATGACCCACCACTAAAAAAGTCAACTTTTTGTCCAAAGCCAACTCCTGGATGCACAGAGAGAAAGGAAAGGCCAGGAAAAAGGAGCCCATTTGTTAAACACGTGAAAAAAGCAGCATTTCTCACATTTTCCTGGCCTGATGTTCCAAGGAGATGCTTTCAGGAGGCCTGAGGGGGACATCCTCCTCCTCAAACAGAGGGGCCAAAACAGCTCCTCCTGGAAATTCTCCCCAAAACACCCTCACGGGGCAGACATTTAAACACATCACCACCACTGCAAAGCTCGAGGCCTCTCTCCTAAAACCTGCAGCATTTTGGGCACCACTGAGCCCAGAAGAAGGAGGCAGAGGAAGGAGGAGACATTGTGGCAGTGAGGCGTGGAGCCTGTTTGGGGGTAGAAAAGGGATTTTCCTTTGTTGTCACTGAAATGGGTCTGCTTGGAAGTGCCCACACAGAGCTCACCACAAACCTTAAACCTGGCCCTGCTCAGCAAATCCATCCTGGGCTCACAGGGAGCTTTAGGGACACAAATGATGTCCCTGAGGTGCTGATGGGGGAGCTGAGAGGTGACGCCAGGACTTGGCCAAGCGCTGGGGGAGCAGGAGCCCCTGGGCCAGGCCCTGCAGCCTGGCTGGCCACATTCCCCTCCCACGTTACCCTTTTATCTCAAACACGGTGAATCCCTCTGGTTCTCCTTTCACATCAGCCTCCAGTGACTGACTGAAAACATTTTCCCAGCTGCATGTCTTAAATTAAACGTGTTTTGCTTTGCTCTGCCAGCAAAACCTGTCCCTGAGATCCCTCAGGTTTGGAGCTCACCAAGGATCTGGTTAAATCTGGTTTTTAACTTGTATTTCTGGCTTGGAAATGTCTTTCCTCAGCTCCCTGAAGGTGCACCCCCCAAGATGAATTACTCCATGCTTTTACCCTGTGGAGCTTGGCTGGGAATGGGGGGGCAGCAGCTATTTGCAGCTCGGTGGCATCCAGCTCTGGCAGCTGTGGCTGTGCCCAGGAGCCCCCCAGGGCTCTCAGCTGATGGATGAAAGCCTCAGCAGCCGGTGCCAGCTGGGCTCTGGCCATCCCAGCTCCACCAGCACGGCCTCACCCGGGCTGGGGGCAGCCAGGGGCTCCTGCTCAGCCCGGAGCCACAACCAGAACAAAAGGTCTCAGCACCTGAACAGAAGGATCTCAGGATTTGGCTCCTAAAGCTCAGCGTGGCTGTGGCTGGAACAAATGAACAGAAAGCCCTTCTTGACACCGGCCACTTCAATTTTTAAGGGTTCAGCCGCAGAGAGCTGACTGAATTAGGGACGTGGGTAAATTTCAAATGAAAGAAGGGCTTGAAATGTGATCCATGGATGGGAAATTTGTTGGCTTCCACCTGGAGAGCTGCTCTGGACAGTGAGGATGGTTTGGAGACATCACTGCTGCTCCTCCTCCTTGCTGGGAAATGCCTGCTGCACCCCAGAGCCTGATCCCATACCCTGGGAATTGGGATGGGACCTGGGCATGGGGGATGAATGGGAGCAGAGGGGGTTGAAGCCCTTCTGGTTTATTGGGAATTTCCCTGGAGCATCTCCTGAATCCCCAGCTCTGGGGATTGCTGGAAGCCTGAGCTGCTGACCCCTCCCTGCCTCAGTTTCCTCAGTATCACAAACAAGTTCTTGCAATAACAACAATAAAATCAAACCTGACACGTTTTTAACACGAGCAAAAGCTCTGCCTGCAGCTCTGGGTTGAACATTTGAAGTCACACCAAGTGCACATTTTAAGGGCTGAAAAGAGGATTTCACTCCTATCCCACACAGGGCTGGCTGCTCTGGGATTTCCCAGCTGGAAAGGACAGAGGCTGGAAAGGTTGTGGGTGTGAAGGGACAGGTTTGGGACAGCTCAGACACAGCCCCAAAGCACAGCACCACGATGGGAGGGACATCAGCCACCTCAGCCTGGTGGCCTGGGCTTCTGGGGGGTGGTGGCAGCACACGGTGGAAGGATGAAGGGGACACTTCTCCCCCTCATCACCTCCAGGGTTAAAAGGAGGCTCTGCCTGGCTCCTGATGTGTTTGGGAAGTGTTGGAAGATGAGGAAGGCCCAAGGAGGATGGACTGTTTGCACCCCCAGCCTGTGGGAAAGGATGTGCCCTCTCTTCCCTCAGTTAGAAAAGCAACCTGTGCATTTCCCTGCAGGAATGTTCGTCAGGAGCAGCATTCAAACAGCCAATTCCCCGTCGCTGTGTAACCAAATCTTTCTCCTCGCCCTAATGGAGCCTGATGGATTTCACAAAAATCTAATTTAATGTAATTTAATCTCCAAGCCCCCACTGATTTCGCGGTAGATTTATTTGTGATTGTGGTGACAAAGCAGTTCCATGTTCACTCTTAATCACAGGCTGCTGACATGGGGTGAGACAATTATCTCACACCCTCCCTCCCCACTGCACTTCTGATTGTTTTCCTGGAGGACTGACAGGGATCAGAGAGCAGGCAGAGTCCGAAAAATCCACCCAGGAGCCCCCAAAAATCAACCCAGGAACCTCCAAAAATCAACTCAGGAACCTCCAAAAATCAACCCAGGAACCTCCAAAAACAACCCAGGAACCTCCAAAAATCAACCCAGGAACCTCCAAAAATCAACCCAGGAGCCTCCAAAAACAACCCAGGAACCTCCAAAAATCAACCCAGGAGCCTCTAAAAATCCACCCAGGAACCTCCAAAAATCAACCCAGGAGCCTCTAAAAATCCACCCAGGAACCTCCAAAAATAACCCAGGAGCCTCTAAAAATCCACCCAGGAATCTCCAAAAATCAACCCAGGAACGTCCAAAGATCAACCCAGGAACCTCCAAAAACAACCCAGGAGCCTCCAAAAATCCACCCAGAAGCCTCCAAAAACAACCCAGGAACCTCCAAAAATCCACCCAGGAGCCTCCAAAAACAACCCAGGAGCCTCTAAAAATCAACTCAGGAGCCTCCAATGATCAACCCAGGAGCCTCCAGCTCCTTGCTGAGGGGCTCTGATAATTCCCAAGTTCTCCATGTCCTAAGCAGAGCCATGGGGAGCTGCAGGTTTACAGCAGCACTGAATTGCTGGAGGATCCTCTGGAAATCCCAAAGTGGGATTAAACAGAACCTGTGAAGGGAATTTATCCCATCCCCTGCTGCAGGTGCCAGGGCTCCCAGTGCCAGCACTCCCAGGATTTTTGGGATTGCTCGTTGGTCCTGCTGCCCTGAAAAATGACAAGGACTGGCTGGGACAGCAGGACAGGGAATTTAATGTGGCTTTTATGGCTCTGAACTTAAAATCCACAACCTGAGAATGAAGTGGAGAGATGGACTTTGAACCCTCCTCTGGAATAATGGCCAGGATAATGTTTCCAGCACCTTCCACCTCCAGGAGCCCCGGGAGCTGCCTCAGGACGTGGGGTGGTGGTGACATCCCTGCTGCAGGGGCTGGGACAGCTCCTTGAGTCCTGTCCCTCTGGCTCTGTGTGGGATCTGCTGGTCAGGCTGCTGGGATCCATCCCCTCCCCAGCCCAGCTCTCACCAGGCCTTGGTGCTTCCCCTTGGTGTGCTCCAGGTTCCCGTGCAGCGCCCGGCTCTCCAGGGCCACGGCCCCGCTCCTGCTCCCGCCCGTTCCTCTGGACATCTCCAGCTCGATCTCAGCGTCCATCTCAGCGTCCTCCTTGGCCTCCTTGTTGCTCTCCTCCAGGTGCTTCATCAGCACCGCCACCACCACGTTGACCAGGACGAACTGGGCGATGAGGACGAAGGTGACGAAGTAGACGGGGGAGATGACGGGCAGGTAGCTGAGGCAGTGCTTGTCCTCCCGCGTGCACTCCCGCAGCGTGTCCTGCAGCAGGGGACACAGGGCAGGCCTTGGAGAGCCTCCTCTTGGGCTCCAGGGGCACAAACACCAAAAGGACACAAAGTGGGGACAACTGAAACAGGTAAGGGAAAGTACGGGGGGGTGTAGGAATGTGCCCCCTATGGACAGGGTGACAGAACGATCCTCTGTCCCCCAAAAAGGAAAGAGCCCAGAATCTTCTCTCATCGATGAGGTGAAAAGCCACCTCAAAGGACCCTGGGGACTTCGCCTCAAGTTTAAGGAGAGCTAATTGGACAGGAGCCAAAAAGTCCCGCCTGGGCCATTGAGTAGAAAAAGAAGAGAACAAAGAAGCTAATGGCTTTTGTGAGGTGTTTCACCAGGAGCACAGACCTGTGCACCTGGCTCAGTTCTTCTGTTTGTTATTTTGCCTTTTATTAAACCTTTTTTTTTGTTTCCAACACTGCAGCAGCAGCCTCCTGCTCATTTTATGCCTCCAAGTGAAGCTGAGCTATCTTGGGTGTATTATGTTGGTGTTGAGAGCTCATTAGACCTGGACAGAAACACCTAAATAGAACAGGGGGGGTCATGAGCTACAGCACCTACAAAGAGGGGAATGGGTTGCCCAGAAGGTTTGGATTTGTCATCCCCTGGAGTGTTTCAGGACAGGTGGGACAGAGCATGGAGCAGCCTGGGACAGTGGAAGGTGTTCCTGCCCATGGCAGGGGGTGGCACTGGATGAGCTTTAAGGTCCCTTCCAGCCCAAGCCATTCCATGATCCTGTGATTCTATGACACATCCCAAAGGCACAGCACCCAGAGCACATGGTTACTCCTCCCAGTAAAAAACCTGGCATAATTTTCCTTCAGTATTACATCCAGGAATAAAACTTCAGGCTGGGTGAGAATTAGGACAAATCTTGAACACACATCTGGCTTTTCCATTAGGAAAACAGAAAAGCCCCAGAAAAAATAGAAAATTAGGAAGTCCCATTTTTGATGTTTTAAGAGGAAACATTTTTATTTGCCCCCAAGAGTTGCCTGAATGTGTTTGAAAACTGCACCTACAGCCCTCCAGAGAGGAGGAAGCACCCAGAGACTGCACACACCTTCATGATCCCGTTCCAGTTGTCCCCCGTGGACACCCTGAAGAGGGTGAGGAAGGCCATGCCGAAGTTGGTGAAGGTGGCGTGGCGGCTCAGGCCTTCACAGGGATTCTCCTCACTGCAATCTGTGGGGCAGGGAAGGAGCAGCACGTCAGCCAAGCCATGCTGGAGTATCCCCAGCAGCCCCCAGAGCTGGGGGTGGCACCCTGAGCTACGTCCCATGGATTTATGGCACCAGGGGGTGGTGACATCCTGCTCAGGAGGAACAGGGGGCACGGGGGGAAAGGTGTTTTCAGCTGGAGAACCTTGGGACAGCACACCAGGAGGTGTGGAAATGGTGGTGGTGGAGTTCTCATCCCTGGAAACATCCAAGGCCACGTTGGACAGGGTTTGGAGCGAGCTGGGCGAGTGGAAGGTGCCCCTGCCCATGGCAAGGGGTGGCACTGGATGGACTTTAAAGTTCTTTTCAACCCGAACCATTCCTTCTGATTTCTGTGATTTTCTTTACTCCTGCTCTACAGCCTCCTTTGTCTGTTTTCCTGTTGATTGTGCCCTTGCCTTGATGATTTTTTACATCCACCACGAGGGATATTTTCACTGAGATAAAGTGGAGCAATTTGACATTTCCCCCCTGAGAATTAATAGCCTAATGAATGCAAATTGAACATATGAAATATCCATCTTCCCATAAAACACAGCCTCGTTAAATATCCATTAGGACAGGCAGCAATGGCTCTTGGTTGGGCATTGCAGCCTTAGGTAATTATTCCGAGGTAAATTGGAAAGAAAAACAAAACCAAAAAAAAAAAGTAATCCAAGAAAAACCCACAAATGACCAGTCCTGGGGGAGAGAGGGCTGATGGTTCTTGTGGCTGGCATGGACTGATCAGGAAAAAGGAAGGAATATTCCCATTAAATTGGGCTGGGAAGCAGAGTCCTGCCCCAGCGGGGTTCCCTGGGCTGGCATTGCCCAGGTGTGCCCAGAAGAGCCATTTTTCACCCCTGTGACTGAACAAACACACCCGTAACTCCAGAGGTGGAGTATAAACCCACACTGCTTCACTCAGGGTGGGTGCAGAACTAATTCCTTCCCCGGAATTTGTGAGAGACTGAAAAATAATTTGGTTTTGGTTGAAAGAATTATTCTGCTCTCAGGCACTTGTAATCTGAGCAGAGGGCTGGGCTCATAAAGGGGATTAATGACAGCCATAAACTCTGCTCAGGAAGGGCCCTTCTGGTGCTCCTGGAGCTCTGATTGGGATGGAAATGTTGAGGATGCAGACACAGCTCCCTCCAACAGCATTTTCCAGGCTGGGCAAGGCTGGGGTTTGCTCTGATTTCAGTGATGGGCACACTCCTGAGCAGCTGCAGGATCCTCAGACTGGAGGATCCATTAATGCTGGACAAGCAGGAAGCACTGGATGCCTCCTGATGGATGGGGAGAGGGGAAGGTGGTGCTGAGAACACAGGCAGAGGAGCCCTGGGAGCTGGAGGAGCAGTGGCAGCCAAGTGCAGAGAACGGATGGGCTGTGGGGGAAGCTGTGAGCAGGGACATGTTTATGGTGGCATCTCTCCAGCAGGAATCTGACCCCCATCCAGCTCTGCAGACTCGTGTTCTGTCTCCAGTAGCAAACTTGAACAAATCCATGCTGGGCGATGATATTTAAAAAGCAAAGAGCTCCTCTGCAGCCAAGGGTGGCGTTGGCCAAAGCCCTGGGTGTGTGTGTGTGTGTGTCAGAAAGGTTCTGTGTTACATCCTCGTGTGTCAGCTGTGACCCTGGGATCAAGAGAAAGCTTCCATCTTCAGAACATGAGTGTGAAGCTAAGGAAGGCCCAAGAATGAGAGAGGGAGAAAAGGAAGCAGGCAGATAGCAAATAAACACCAACCGGATGGAGCCAGCGGCCTCGGGCCCATTACTCACCCAGCTTGCCAAACAATTCCACTCCCAGGGCAGCATAGATAAAAAACAGGAGCATAAAAAGTAGGCCAAGGTTCCCTACCTACACAAGGAGAAAGCAGAACAAGGGTCAGGCAAGTCGAGGTCGTGAATGAAATCACTCCATCACATTTTCAACACAAGCACAGCAGGGATGGGGGGCCGGAGGCAAATCAGATTCCCCCTGGGACCAGCAGCCTGGTCCCTCTCTGAGCTCAGCTTTAGGGGGCCCAGGGAGGTCTCTGTGTGGGGAAAGGAGCAGAAATGCCCTCGGGGGAAGCAGCAGCTTCTCCATCACCCTCCACTCATCTGGAATTTGGCCACCCCAGGGCACTCTGTGGGGCAGGGCTGCTTTGGGAGCTGGGCTCTGGGTTGGCTTTGGGGCCCTTTCCTTTCCTGGGACTCTGAGACAGCAGCAAGCCACGAGAGGAGCTGGTTTCCAAAGGTTTCACAGGCACGGAGGGCTTGCAGGGCTCCAGGGAGAGAAGAACTCCCTGAGCATTTTCCTTTACAGGCCCTTCTCAACAAGAACTTCCCAGATTTCAGCTTTCCGTGTCCCACAGGAAGATCCTGATCCCAAACACCAGCTCCGGCAGCTCCAGGTGCTGCTGGAGGTGTTCCAAGCCCCCAGGGCGGCTGGAGGGGGTGACAAGTGACATGAAAACAGCACAAAAGCTCTTCACACCACCAGCATCACAGCTCTTCGTGCTGGATCTCATCCCAGCACAGAATCCGAGCCTCAAAAACCTCTCCTGGAGCAGATTTTTGGTGATTCAGGCAGAGAACACGAAGGGCAGAGTGACCTGACCTGCTCCCACCTGCTCCCATTTATCTCCGCTGCCACTTTAATCTCTCTGTTAGCAGCTCCTAACTGAGACAAAGCGAGTTCTCTGCACCACCAGCAGGATTTTATCCCCGAAAAACAAGGAGCTAGGAGGTGATCCAGGCAGTCAGGCCCCGGGATTCCTGATCTCTGAGGTGCATTTTAGTGAACTCAGTGTTTGGGAGAGTTTTCTTCTCTGAGGTGGCACAGCCACAGATTTTTTTGTTTATTTGGACTGTGCTTAATTTAATCAGAAAGTTTATCAGTGTGATATCTGTCATTATAAAATTAACACAGCTCTTGCTGATGAAAGAGGGGATTTTTTATATTAAAGAAATGGGAACAGTCCAATCACCTCGTGCAGGCTGTAATTGCTATAAAGCCTAAACTGGCTCTGCAATTTCCCTAACATTATTACAATCCTCCAGGGAATAATAAAGATAAAACAGGGACGTGGATGGCTGGGCTGGGTTATTTCATCTGCCTCTGCTGCCTTCTGGAATAGCTTCTGCTGCTCCTGTCTGCTGGACCACTGATGGTTTGGGAGCCATTAGAAAGGAGCAGGCACAAGCACAAACACCCCACTCACACTGCTGGGGAGGCAAACGAGCAAATAATTACAGGGAATTAAAATAAAAGGGATAAACAAACTTTGCAGGCTGAGGCAACAGAAGAGGGTGTTGGGTTTTGCTCTGAGCAGCCCGAGCATTTTGATGCCTGAAAAATCAGCCTGGAAACTTATGGCATTGATGGAATTCCAAAGAATTCAGGGTAATGTGGGAGTTGTTACCAGGTTATCTGTAAAAGGTATTATCTGCATTTCCACAAAGAGGAGAGGGAAGAGGGAATGGGGAAGGGAAAGAAGGAGGAGGAGGAGGAGGAGGAAGAGGAGGAGAAAGAAGGAGATGAGGAAGGAGGAGAAGAAAGAAAAGGGAAAAGAAAGGGAAAGGGAAAAGGAAGATGAAGAGGAGGAAAAGGAGAAGGAAAAGGAGAAGGAGAAGGAGAAGGAGAAGGAGAAGGAGAAGGAGAAGGAGAAGGAGAAGGAAAAGGAAAAGGAAAAGGAAAAGGAAAAGGAAAAGGAAAAGGAAAAGGAAAAGGAAAAGGAAAAGGAAAAGGAAAAGGAGAAGGAGAAGGAAAAGGAAAAGGAAAAGCCCTCTTCAGCCCATGGCCTCCACCAAGGCCTGGGCATGGAGAAGGACCCAGGCACATTCCCAGGGATGTGCAGGGGAGCAGGAGCTGGGTCAGGGGCTGGGCACAGCCTGGGGGTGTGTCTGTGACCCTGGTGAGTCATTCCCATCCTGGAACTCCAGTTCCCTTTGGAATCCCCTCAGGGATACGTGGTCCATGTCTCTGAGCACTCAGAGCTGCTGAGAGCAGACAGGAGAAGATGGGGCGTGAATCATGCTGCTGGAGGGAATGGGAGGGGGCAGGAGCTTTTCTCCAGAGCTGGGATGCAGCCTGTGCTGGATGCTCCACCAGGAACAGAAATCCAGCTCTGGCAGAGCCTCAGCCCCAGCAGGCCCTGAGAAGGGGTTCTGCTCCAGCAGAACTGAGCAGCTCAGCCCAGGCTCTGGTATCCATCCAGCTCCACCAACTGGGGCACAGAAAGCTCCAGGTATCCCCCCTCTCTGGCAGCCAGGGGCTATCCATCAGGGAAAATGCGGGAAGTGGATTTGTAGAGAACTCTCAAAGCCTGACAGAAGGCTCACCCAGTGTACATCTGAATGCAAACCTTGGCCTGAGAAATGCTGAGTTAGAAAGGCCATGGACTAGGACAGACATTGCTGAGAGGGAAATGGAACTCGAAACAAGGATGGCTTTGAAAAGGATGGCACTGGAATCCTGTGCCAAGGGGCGCTGTGCACCGCAGGGACAGCAGCACAGATGAATAAAAAGTTTTGGAGATGTTCTTGGTGCCCTGCAGACCCCAGAGAAGCCACGAGAGCTGGAGATGCTGGTGAGTATCTGTGGTTCTCCTGGAGCTTCCCTTCTGGAATGCTGGCTGGCAGCGCTGGGAGGCTGTGGGGACACTGGCATTGTCCCCCATGCCACCCAGAGGGACAGGGAGAGCCTCCAGGAGGGGCTGCAGCCTCTCCCAGTGGATCCCAGCTGGATCTGGGCCCTACCACTGCAAAAGCCCTGGAATAACCTCCTCAGCTCAAGGGAGGGCTTCCTTCTCCAGGCACCCAGCTGCCTCCGGGAGAGGCACTGATGGAATTTGTGTCTCCTCTGCCCCTCTCTGGGTGAAGCCACTTCCTCCTGAGCCTCTTCCTGCTCTGACATCCATTGGCATTCCCCTTTTTGATGCACTCAGCTCCCTGGGATGCCTGTCCAGAGCAATTCCTCATCAAATTAAGCTCCTGCCAAGCCTTTCCAAGGCCATGATCCCTCCCCATCTCCCTTCCATCACTCTCCAGCCAGGGCAGTAATCCTGGCAGTGGGATAACACAGCCTGATTTATGCACCAGGCCCAGCAGAAAATGGACACATCTGCCTGGAAAACAGAGGCCGTCTGTGAGAATCCCAGCATTGGTGGAGAGCCAGAACCTTGGAGGGGGGGAAGTCACCTCAGGCTGACCTGAACAAGGTCCCCTCTCTGTGTCCCCTCAGCCCCACAGGGCCCAGCCCCAGGAGCCAGCAGGATTTTGTACCTCTGTGTCACTGAGGGGTCCCTCAGGGATCTCTGCAGCACAGCCCACACCTCCCTATCTCCCCAGATCCATCTCCCCCAGTGCTGGCTGCTCACACATTCCCATTCCTGCTCCCTGAGTCCCTCCCTGTGGCCCTCCAGGGCTGCCAAAGGCAGGTTGCTGGTTTTGTCCCCCACCTGCAGTGGGACAATGCTAGAAAAGCTCTCCAGGAGCTCAAACTGGGATAAGGCCAGGAATGACAGCACCAAGAGGAGATAAACTCCTGGACAGGAGCAAATTCAGGCCCTGCCCTTCAGGGCTGTGCTGGAAGGAGGAGTTCTCCACTCTTTTCTTGGCACAGGCTCCCTGTGGGGGCAGCTCCAAGCTGCTGAAGACAGAGAGGAGTCTCTTGTACAGCCTGCAGGGAATTAATGTGCCATCCAGGGATCAAGTGAGACCAGAGAAGGGAAAACAACCCAGATCTTCTGATGGGGAAGTTCCACATCTTATTGTTGGGCTGGGCTCCAGTGGTGCTCCCCACCAGGAAGAGCTGAGGCAGCTCAGCAGTGACTGCTGGGGGATTCACTTCCACCAGGAGCATTTGAACCCAGATCTGATGGAGAAAGGGACTTTGGAAAATACCCCAAATCTGACAGAGAAAGGGACTTTGGAAAATACCCCAAATCTGACAGAGAAAGGGACTTTGGAAAATACCCCAAATCTGACAGAGAAAGGGACTTTGGAAAATACCCCAAATCTGATAAAGGGACTTTGGAAAATACCCCAAATCTGACAGAGAAAGGGACTTTGGAAAATACCCCAAATCTGATAAAGGGACTTTGGAAAATACCCCAAATCTGACAGAGAAAGGGACTTTGGAAAATACCCCAAATCTGACAGAGAAAGGGACTTTGGAAAATACCCCAAATCTGACAGAGGAAGGGACTTTGGAAAATACCCCAAATCTGACAGAGGAAGGGACTTTGGAAAATACCCCAAATCTGACAGAGGAAGGGACTTTGGAAAGCTGGGAGTGGGAAAAGGACTAAAGGAAAACCATCAAAAAGGAGCCCTAGAGAGCAGCCCTTCCTTCCAAACCCAGCAGGCACCAGGCTTTGGAGCAAGGAAATGATCAGTGATGTAATTCATTATGGAGCCTTAACGAGCAGGAGCTCAGAAAGAAGAGGAAAACGCTTGAAGCAGGTCTTGAAAAGCTGCTCCACACCAAGAGATTAAAGGAGTTCACTGCTCTCCTGTTCTCCAGACTGCAGGAGATTATTTTATCTATCATTGCTCCAAAAAGGAGAAGTGCTACGAGAAAAAAGCAAAATTACATCCAGTGTAAAACCAAACCTTGCTAATTCAGACTAAACTCACCAGATTTCTTTTTTTTTTTAGTAGGAAGATTAAACATGAATGATTCCATCAACAGGGGATGGCTGATTCCCTAGCACTGAATCTCTAAAACAAGAACCAGGAATTGGGAGGGTGGGCAGAGAATCTGACATCATTCCCTGACCATTCTTTCTGTCTGTGCCCTCTCCTAATTTTTTTTTTTTTTTTTTTCTCAATCTCCTTTTTCCCCACAGGTCAGGTGGAGGAGAAGGTCTTTGACCTGGCAGGCAGAGGTTGCCACACCAGGAGCAGGGCAGGAACACTTTGAAAAGAGCAGCTGAAACTCAGTCTGAAATCCCAAAAGAGGAGATTAATCCTGTGACAGTCCTGGATCAAAATGCTACATTCCCCCAGATTTGGGGATAATTGGTTCTCCAAGTGTTACTCAAATTGCTGAATAAAAACCAAATCCAAAGCTGATGAGAATCACCCCCCAGAAATGCAGTGACAGTTCCTTGTCATCGTCAGCCCATAAATGGGCATTCTCCACACACCAGAGAAAGAATTTCCCCCCGAACCTGAATGAATAAACATTAAATTAGCTTTATTTTTTTTTTTTTTTTTGTCACTCAGAAACCACATTCTATGAGGGTTTTCCAGCTGTGGTTTTAGGATGCTAATTTAATTAGGGTAGGAGCTCATGCCCTGCCTTGGAAATGAAAGCTGCAGCTTTATGAAGAGCGATGGTTGTCAGAGAGCTCTTCTTAAAATTCCCTTCTCATTTCCTGAGCATCACTGGAGACCAAAGTGGCATTTTTTCATCTGCACGAGATCTGCTCGGAATATCCCTGGGGGTTTTCCCTTGACAAGAGACCCCTGCTGGGAATGCAAACTGCAAGAACACCCCAAGGAACCCCAAAACCTGGCCAGGAGCCACCCTATTGTTTGTGGAGAGGGGGGACAGAAAACAAGGAGGGAGAGGAAATAGGAGCTGTGGTGGCAATGCTTTGTAAATTGAAAAACAGAGACAAATCCAAGGATTTCTTGAAATGCCAGCCCGGGGGTCAGGTTGGTAAATCCCTGCTTTAGCCTCAGCCCAAATCCTTAAGGAAATCTGGATGCCCAAGGGCAAATGCTGGGGTTAGAAACATCTTCATGGCACTGATGAAGATCAAAGCAAAGGGGTCCTTGCAAGGAAAAGAAATTCCCCATTTTCCAGCTCTCCTGGAATAGATTGTGGGTTGCTTTGCACTCAGGAACTGAGTCCCAGGGGTGGTTTTGGGTAATTCCATGTTTTCTGCTGGGTCTCTTGTGGCCACTCATCCTCTGGAGGAGACTCCCACCCACGTGGGGCCTGCCCTTGGCTGCTCCTGGCAGCCAGGGAATTGGGATGGGCAGGGTTCATCTGAGTTAACTCCAACACTGGACAATCAGAGCTCACACCAGCACACCCACGAACGAGCAGAACACACCTTAAAAAGGATAAAATTAAAAAAAAAACAAACCCAAACACCTTGGAATTCTGATGGAGGACTGAAAGCCAGCAAAAAGCTTCTTTCCTTCTTTTCTCAGATCCATAAAAAAGGGGAAGTGAACACTTGCAGGATCCTATCAAATTCCCTGAGTCTGGAAGTGTTGTTTCTCTGGCAGCTCAGGAGAATTTGGTGATTGGTGACCCCAAATCAAGATTTGAACCCTCAGAAGCATCTCCCCAGTTTGCCTTTCCAAGGCTGCAGCACCTCTGTCAATAACCCTGGCTGTTCCTGCCTCCCAAATAAAACTCCTGAGCTGGAAGCTCCCAGTGCTTTCTCCAGCATCCTTCTCTGTCCCTCCTGGTGTTTCCCAAACTCGCCAGTGAGATCTGGGGTTTGTACAAGCTCTGCCTACAGGAACTTGCTCTCTGGGAACTCTTTTCCCATCGTTTTGCCTCTCCCATCACACACACTCCAGGATGAGCCATGCAAAACTCCACTCCCAAGGCCTGGAGGAAGCTGAGACCCTCCCCGGGTGGCTTCTGGAGGCCACCAAACTGTCCCCAGGCCCCAAAGGCACTTCTGTCCCCAAGGGGAGCACCCTGGGCATGGAGGAATTTTGGGGGCTTACCTGGGGCAGGGCTTGCACCACCGTGTCCAGCAGAGCTCTCATGCCCGTGGCCATTTTCAGCAGTTTCAGCACTGAAATGAGGAGCAAATCCTGCTCAGCAGGGCTGGGGGGAATTGCAGGGAAAATCCAGGGAGGAAATCGAGGTCCAGGTCTGGCAGGGAGGGTTTAAATGTCCCTTACTGCTGTTTGGACACGTGGGGAGTTCTCTGCATCCCAGCAGGGCTGAACATCCCCCGTCAGTCCCAAGGGGAATGCATTCCCACTGCCAGAGGGTTCTGGGATTTTGGGAATAAATTCCTCCCTGGGAGGGTGGAAAGGGGCTGGGATGGAATTCCCAGAGCAGCTGTGGCTGCCCCTGCATCCCTGGAAGAGTCCAAGGCCAGGCTGGGATGGTGGAAGGTGTCCCTGCCATGGCAGGGGTGGAATGGGATGGGCTTTGAGGTCCCTCCCAACCCAAACCACCCGGGAATTCTGTCCATGAAAATGGACAAAAACCTACAAGAACCCCAACGTGCCCAGGCAGGAAAACGGGAGGCACCTCACCAGTGAAGAGCATCTTCCCAAGCCCTAATTGCCATCACCCCCCACCCTGCTCTGGACCAGGATAAAAGCTCAGTGTTCCCAGGCTGGAATGAGAACCCAACCCACTGGAAAACCCCATGGAACCCCAGCTGGTCTCTGAGCTGCCATTCCATGTTCCCCACTGGAAAAGAACCAGCAGGGCTGGAAGGACAAACGTCCAAAGGATTTCCACCACCTCTGGGGTGGCTGGAGAGCCCCAGAGCAGGACCCACCCCTGGCTATCCTGAGCACCCTCATGATGCGGATGATGGTGGGGTTGATGGGAAGGGCAGCGTTCATCTCGATCTCCTCCAGAGTGATGCCCACAATGGACAGCAGGACTATGGCCAAGTCCAGCTGGTTCCACCTACAGAGACAGGAAGGGCAAACAAAATTCAAATTATACATATTTTACAGGCACCAGCAAATCCCAAATGCATCTTTGTCAAATTTAGTTAATTATCTAATATTACTCCTCTTGAGTTTTAATCCAATATATCTTTTATAGTTCTATTTCTCCAAAGTGTTTAATTTTTTTAATAAAACCATCCATTAAAACTTATTTTTATTTCTATTTTTCTCTCAACAATATCTATCTTCTTCTATAATAGATCTAAATCAGTATTTCTTATCTCAAAGTTTATATGCAAATATACACTATATCAACTTTTTATTAAGTTTTAAAAATTTTCTGCAAATTTATTTCCCCCATATAGCCTCATTTTAATTTGGGCCTGTGATTTTTAGGTGGTACAAAACCAGCTCAGAGCAGCTGGCACAGCCACCAAATCTGGGAAGTGACTGGGAAGGGTTTCTGAGCTGGTGAGGCCTGGTGGAGAGGGAAATACTGGGGGAAAAGATGCATCTGGAATTTTGGGAGATTTCCTGCATTCCTCCTGCAAAGCACCGCCAGCAGTTCTTGGGATTTTCAGTTCTTACACTACAAAGTTTGCACACACAGAGAGCCAGCCCTGGGCTCTTCCCGTGTCACCACAGTGCTGCTACGTCTCCCCAGAATCTGGCTCTGAAATGGGGTCAGTCCAGCCCTGAATCCCAAATCCACAGGGGCCCAGAATGTTCTCACCTGTCCTTAAAAAACCTCCGGAAACCAAAGGCCACCAGCTTGAGCAGTGCCTCGAACACAAAGACGATGGTGAACACGTAGTTGCAGTACTTGAGGGCTTCATCCAGGGACTGGAAAGACAGATCCCAGTTAGGCCAGCCCAGTTATCCCTGCCTGGACCCCCATGGAGGGACTGGCAGGGTGAGAGGAGCTCAGAAATTTCAGGAATAAAGTCATAAAGGCTGGTGGAGCTCACTAAATCACCCAGCAGAACTCAAATAAAGGCTTAGCCCCTGAGTCAAACAAAACCCTCCAAAGCACCGAGATTAGTTCTGCTAAAAATGTCAGGTTCAAGCTCAGTGCACAGATTGTTCAGTCTGGGCCAGACAGGAAAAAAATTCACCCCTTCCCCATCTCCTGAAGATTCCTTGGTCTGGAGCGCCCGGCCTCGGGGAGAAGAAAAGCCTTGATGGATCATTTCTTGATTCCAGCCCTGGGGACAAAGGCTTTGCTTAAAAAGCCGAGGAAAATAAATAAACCTTGGAGATGGATGGAACCTTTCCTTGTTGAAAAATGGGGCATCTCCAGAGCTGGGCAAAGCGTGTCCATATTTGGTGCAACGTTGCCGCTGTCCCCGGAGCCGCCCTCGGAAGTCAGGAATCCGCAGTGTTTATACTTGGGGATGATGAGTGTTTATAATGGATTTCATTGGAGCTGGGGGCCAACAATAGCAAAGGAATCTTGTGGGGCCTTAAAATAGACAAGCTGAGGGGGGGAGCAGCTCTTGGGGTGGGGAGGGATTGGGGGACAGGAGGGAGGGAAGGGGGGTTTGGTTTAGTGTAGAGCAGGACTCTGAATTCCCAATAAAAAACGGGAATTGTGAGCATCAAACCAGACAAAAATGGAAATAAATGTGACAGAGGAGGCTGCAGGAAACCCCAGGGCACAGGAAAGCTCTTTTTGTCCCCTCTGTGTGATGCCTGGCTTTGCTGACCCCACACACAGTGAGGTCACCAGGGCATGGCCATGCCCTGGATTTTGGGAATGGGAGCTGGAAGTTTCTTAGGTGTTGGCAACAATCCCTATTTTTGTTCCCGTACCTAAAATAAAATGGCAGCTTAAAAAACACAGGACAATTTCCTGTCCCATCCAAAGCCTGAGCCTGACTTCTGCCACAGCTTGTGATCGCTTGCATTTGGATTTACAACTCTGTGTTAAGTGAATGTAAACCAAGAGTAAATAAAACCTAATCTGGATAAACAGCATTTCCATGGAATTATCCTGGTGTAAAACACACACACACACACACAGGTTACCCTCTGGCTCAGCATCCAGGAGGCATTTGCAGGTTACCATGGAATGCTGGAAAAGTAAATGCTGAGCCAGAGCTTCATCAACGATAGCCAAATGGAGAATTTATGGATGGAAAATGTAAAAATGGATATAAATTTAGCTATCAGCCCCTGTGATTTCTGTCACAGGTGTTCTGAGGGGAGAATGATTTTATAATACGTTAAAAAAGTGAAGATTGTGCTTTTAAATAGGTTTCTTCAGAATTCATTGAGGAAAAGAAACACTCTGCATGCTGTAACTCCAAGTTTATATCCGTTAATGGAATGTTCTGAAACTCTGGACTGTTTTCCAGCGTGAGGCTCAGTCAGGTTTGGGATCAGGGGAGGAAATATTTAGATTGGTCTTTTCCTGGTAAAAGCTTAATTCACTCTCCATTAGCTGGGTTTTTTTTTACCCAAAGCAGGGAAATGGAGGTTTTGCCTGAGGCAGGGACTCCCGAATGGCAGAGCTGGATCAGAATGCTGAGGGGTCCCAAAAACTGGGGAGGCCTTTTTGGGACTACCTAAAACCAGAGGCTAGACAAGATTAGGGGACAGAAAGTATTTCTATTTATTGAAGAGCCTTCAGGTACATTTAGGGCAGACAAAGGCTACACCCCAAAATGGACCACGGGCCAGGGGTTTTCACACTTTTACCCCAAAATGGACCATGAGCCAGGGGTTTTCACACTTTTACCCCAAAATGGACCACGGGCCAGGGGTTTTCACACTTTTACCCCAAAATGGACCATGAGCCAGGGGTTTTCACACTTTTACCCCAAAATGGACCATGGGCCAGGGGTTTTCACACTTTTACCCCAAAATGGACCATGGGCCAGGGGTTTTCACACTTTTATAAGTTTGGGCCATTTGCATATTGGGGGTTAATCTTCCAATTACAGCTTCAGGTAATGAAGTCATTGACCCCGAATTTGCTCCCACAATTCACTTTTGTTTAGATTTCTGGGGCCTGTGAGGTGTCCTTGATTTCCAGGCCTGGAGAGGAATTGTTGTGTCTGCCCAAAACGGGAAAGCAGCAGCTCCCACTGCACATGGAGTTTAGAATTCTACACTAAAGAACTACAGGATTACAAATGCATGGAAAACATAAAACCTAAAACCCTAAAACCTCACTGGGAGTGTCCCCATGGCCAATCTCCTCCCAAGGCAGCCGTGCTGTGCTGGGAGCACTCCTACCTTGGGCTGGTTGTAGTGCTCCATGGACATGGTGATGACGTTGACGCCGATGATGAAGGTGATGAAGAGGTCCAGGTAGTGGCTGGTGCACAGGCTGTGGATGTACCTCCTGGCCGGGGAGTAGTCGGCGTAGTAGGGCCTGCGCTGGGCTTCTGTGGGGACACAGGGGACAGCCATGAGCCAAGGGGGCTGCAGGGCTGCTGGCCACCAGCGCGGGGACTGAAGGTCACCTCCCAGCTGGAGACGGGGTGGAGAACAAAGGTGGACAAACGGTGGGAAGTGGCTGAGTGATCCCTGTGTGATCCCTGAGTGATCCCTGAGTAATGCCTGAGTTATCCCTGAGTGACCCCTGTGTGATCCCTGAGTGATTCCTGTGTAATCCCTGTGTGATCCCTGTGTGATCCCTGTGTGATCCTTGAGTGATCCCTGAGTGATTCCTGTGTGATCCCTGTGTGATCCCTGTGTGATCCCTGTGTGATCCTTGAGTGATCCCTGAGTGATTCCTGTGTAATCCCTGTGGGATCCCTGAGTGATCCCTTTGTGATCCCCGAGTGATCCCTGTGTGATCACTGAGTGATCCCTGATGAATAATTCCTGTGTGATCCCTTTGTGTTCCCTGTGTGATCCCTGAGTGATCCTTGAGTGATCCCTGAGTGATTCCTGTGTAATCCCTGTGATCCCTTTGTGATCCCTGAGTGATCCCTGTGTGATCCCTGAGTGATTCCTGTGTAATCCCTGTGTATTTCCTGATAAATAATCCTGTGTGATCCCTTTGTGATTCCTGTGTGATCTCTGAGTAATTCCCGAGTGATCCCATAGTGATTCCTGAATGATGCCTGAATAACCTCCCTGAGTGATCCCTGAGTGATTCCTGAAATATTCCTGTGTAATCCCTGAGTGATTCCTCAGTGACCCCTGATTGATCCCTGATTAATTCCTGTGTAATTCCTGACCAATACCTGTGTGATTCCCGAGTGATTCTGCCTCCCACCACAGCCAGCGGGGTTTTTGGGATGAGCAGGTGCCAGCCAGGTCCTTCCCTGTGTCCCCCAGTCTCCTCCTGGCATGGGAAGCAGGGGAGGAGCAGGACGGCCACAGGACCCAAAGCCAGGGAAAAGCTTCAAACCCAGCAAAGCTGCAGCTGCAGAAGGGGGCAGAGCTGGGGCAGCACTCATCTCTCCCAATCCTGCACGTTCCAGGAATATCCCAGGTGGGAGGAGAACGTGCCCCAGAGCTCCAGAAGGTTTCTGGGGCCTTTGGAAGGCCTAAGGAAAAGCAGCAGGGCATTCCTGAGGGATGGGAGCACACAGGACACAGCCACAAAGCGCTTGGCTCTGCCAGGACAAACAGCACAAGCTCCTCTGGAAAAAGAAATATACATTTATATTTATAAAATGGATAATTAAACAATATATCTAGGGCTCAGGGCACGGCTGCATCTAAAACCATTCACATGAATTTTATATCTCTGCCTCTGGTTGGGATTCCTCCTTTTTTTTTCCTCTTGGAAATGTGGAAATTTCTGCCTGTGACCAAATTCCTGGGAGTGTTCCAAGGAGAGTGTTTGGACCCCAGGACTGCATTTACTGCCTGTGTCTCTCTCCAATGACAGTGTGACCACAGGGGTGGCTGTGGGCACTCGAATTCCTTTCAAACTGCAGCAATGTAAATACTCCGAGTTTACACAAGGCCAAGGCAGCCTTACTGTGGATTTCACAAGTGGAAGAGACACTGAGGTCACACCAAGTCAGAGCAGGATTGTTCTTCACAGAGAGGGGATTTTGCAAATATTTCAGCAAACTCAGCGCACGGAGAGCTCAGAAAAAGTTGCTTCACCTTGACAATAAGGAGGGAAATCAGTTTAGAAGCACTCAGTGCCCTCCTGAAATCCATCTCCCACTCCTCTCATCCTGCTAATACCTTTCAGATGGAAGGACTCTTGAAAAGTGGGAGTTTGTTGGCTTTTTTGTTGTTGTTTTTTTTGGTGCAGCTGATGCCAGATCAGAATCCAAAACCTTAAAATTAATTGGATAAAGGGAAACAGAATCTGCAGCTCTCTTTCAACTACATTTTTTTTCCCCTGGTAGTTAAAAGTACAGTGGAGGCATTTGAAAAACATTTCCTTCTGACCAGGGTCACCAAGGCTTTTTTTCTGCTCTGCTAAGGGGTGTGGAAAAACAAGATGAAAGCAACCAGAGTTGTTTTTGAATACATTTTTTTTTCCCTGTTGCTTTCATGTGCCTTAATCCTACGAGTCATCTTGGACTGCTGGGGCTGTCTGTGCTACTGAGCTCAGCCTGCCTGAAAAATAATAATAAAAACATTGCAGTATAATATTTATTTCAGCCTGTACAATGTGCTTTCATGTGTTTTCAGGATTACAACATCCTTGTCCTTTTTTTTAAAATTATTTTTAGGGAAATGTCTTCTTGGGAGTGCAAATAACTCCTTGGGAGGTCTGAGAACACTCTTAATAGTTAAATGTTATATTAAGGGACTGTTTATTAATGATGAATGGTTGATTAATGATTCCAGGAGATGAGCAGGGATGGGCTGGCAGCACATAAGGAAAAGAGGCTGCAGGTGGTTTTAACCACCCCTCACCTGCCCAAATGCCTGATTTATTCACCATTCAGCAAAAGATCAGGTGTTCATTCTGTTTTATCAACTAATTACAGAAGGAGCATCACAAGAAGACATTTTCCACTGCCAGGCACTGAGCTGAAAACCTCCTGAATTCCCTGGCAGCATCTGAGCTCCTTCTGTCCATGGGCTGGAGAGGAAAAACCAAGGAGGAAGCAGCCAGACCCAAAGGTGGCTCTGTCCTACAGCACACAGGGGTCCCACAGGTCTCTCTCAGCCCTGCCCGAATTCCTGCTGGGAAAAGTTAGGACAGGCTTAACCCGAGGGAGCTCCAGGTGAAGCCTGGCTCCTTTAGGATGCACACAGCCCAAAGGGACAGGGAAGGAACTCCAGCAGGGGGAAACATCCACGGAGAGCTGGCATGGAGGCGACAGAGGTGACAATAACCACATGCAGCGGGGCCATGCTCGGGGGGACCCCATGCAATGTCCACTGGAGGAGATGCTGCCCATGCCAGGCTGGCAGAGGGAGCTGGGGTGTGCCTGGAGAGAGCTGGGATATGCCCAGGGGTGTGCCTGGAGGGAGCAGGAATGTGCCCAGAGAGAGCAGGAATGTGCCCAGGAGTGTGCCTGGAGGGAGCCAGGATGTGCCCAGAGAGAGCTGGGATATGCCCAGGGGTGTGCCTGGAGAGAGCAGGAATGTGCCCAGGGATGTGCCCAGGGATGAGCCCAGGGATGTGCTCAAGGAGCCAGGATGTGCCTGGAGGGAGCAGGAATCTGCCCAGAGAGAGCAGGAAAGTGCCCAGGAATGTGCCTGGAGGGAGCCAGGATGTGCCCAGAGAGAGCTGGGATATGCCCAGGGGTGTGCCTGGAGGGAGCAGGAATGTGCCCAGGGATGTGCCCAGGGATGAGCCCAAGGAGGTGCCCAGGGATGTGCCCAGGGATGAGCCCAGGGATGTGCTCAAGGAGCCAGGATGTGCCTGGAGGGAGCAGGAATGTGCCCAGGGATGTGCCCTGGGATGAGCCCAGGGATGTGCCCAAGGAGCCAGGATGTGCCTGAAGGGAGCTGGGATGTGCCCAGGGATGTCCCCAGGGATGTGCCCAAGGATGAGCCCAGGGATGTCCCCAGGGATGTGCCCAGGGATGTGCCCAGAGAGTGCCCCAGCAGCCAGGGCTGGCTCAGTGACCCCGGGGAGGCCGAGGGGCTGCAGCAGGGTGGGAGCAGAGGAGAGCAGCCCAGCTCTGGCAGGACAGGCAGAGTTCCAGGGCTCCACAGCCCTGGGCATTCCCAAGCCCTTCAGGAAGTTTTCCCTCTGTTGGCAGCACAGCAAAGAGCTCTGGGCTCCTCCCAGTTCACATTTTTAACTCTTAGAGGGAATTTTAAGCCCCCAAATTGTGTTGAGGGTTCACTGCACACACCCCCACTGCTGCTGGCACAACCAGAGCCGTGGGGTCTGTGGGAGAACCTGGGTGAGGAGGATTCTGCTCCATGGGGTGTGGGCACTGCCACCAGGGCATCCTGGCTCCACCGCTGATCCCAGCAGGCAAAACACAACCTGTGCCTTGGGCTCTCTGGGAAAATGGGGCTTGGGATGAGACTCCCATCAGCCAGCTGGCAGATTTTGGTCATCATGGAATGGTTTGGGGTGGGAGGGACCTCAAAGCCCCTCGGGTGCCAGCCCTGCCATGGCAGGGACACCTTCCACTGTGCCAGGCTGCTCCAAGCCCCATCCTGCCTGGGCACGTTGGGGTCCTTGTAGGTTTTTGTCCATTTTCATAGAATTCCAGGATGGTTTGTGTTGGGAGGGACCTTAAAGCCCATCCCATTCCACCCCTGCCGTGGCAGGGACACCTTCCACCATCCCAGCCTGGCCTTGGACACTTCCAGGGATGTAGGGGCAGCCACAGCTGCTCTGGGAATTCTGTTTCAGCCCCTTTCCACCCTCCCAGGCAGGAATTTATTCCCAAAATCCCAGAATCCTGCCCTCTGGCAGTGGGAATGCATTCCCCTTGTCCTGGCACTCCGTGCTCTGTAAATGCCCTCTCTCCATCAAACACAGACAAGTTTCCCCTTCAGCTGCTGGTTTGAACTGGTGGAAGTGCAGGAGGGGGAAAAAAAAAAGCAACCATCAAACAGATGAAAAAAGGAAAATCCCAGCCTTTCCTCCCCCTGCTTTTAGATGCTGGCTAATACTTGAATCTCACCTCTCTGCAGAGTATTTCAACTTTGCTTGTGGTTCTGCTGACATGGAAATTAATGAAGCCCTGTCCTCCCCTGGCTTAAAAGCATTTTTAGTTGGCATTACAATTCCCAGCTCCAGCTCCTCCATTACAATGCTCTGCATGAAACATTAGAAAGCCCTAATGGGGTTATTCATGCCTGGAACAGAGCAGCTCTGTACCTGCAGCTGCCTGGAAAAAACAAGCAGCAGGCTTGAGAATTCCCTGCTTGGAAACTCGGAACCCTCAAGGATACAGCACCCAAAATTGCAGTTCCAGCTCGAGTGATTCTGCTGGATACAGAGAGGGTTGTGGCACTGAGAGGGTGTTTAAATTCAAATATCACCACGTGCCACCCTCTAGAGAAAGGTTTGCAGTCACTGCTTTGAAAGGCACCTCTGCTGGGGCTTCAAATTTCCCTCACCCTTCCACAATTCCCAGCTCTGGTGGGAAAAGCCTCAGAGGAACAGATTTGTGGCCACTCTCAGAGAGCTGAAATCAGGAAAAAGTATTTCTGAATTCTCAGCTTTTGGGGTCTTCCTGAAGGGACACCACTGGAAGGCACTCTGCTCCCAGCTAGAGCTGGGATTTCCAGCTTTCCCAGCTGTCCCTTGGAGGAACAGATTTGTGGCTACAATCACAGAGCTGAAATCAGGAAAATTATTTTGAATTCTCAAATTCTGGGGTCTTCCTGAAGGGACACCACTGGAAGGCACTCTGCTCCCAGCTAGAGCTGGGATTTCCAGCTGTTCCTTGGAGGAACAGATTTGTGGCCATTCTCCTCTCATAGAGCTGAAATCAGAAAAAAGTATTGCTGAATTCTCAAATTATCAAATTTTGGGGTCTTCCTGAAGGGACACCGCTGGAAGGCACTCTGCTCCCAGCTAGAGCTGGGATTTCCAGCTTTCCCAGCTCTTCCTGCTCTGCTTTCAGCCCCAGTGTCACCCAGACCCTCCTGCAGCCTCTGAAGGCCAGAGCTGAGCTGACAGGCAGACCCAGGAGGGCTGGATTTGGATCCCACGGGCAGAGCAGATCAAGCTGCTCCACGTGTTTTTAATGAAAACCTTCAATCTGGGGAGGCTGCTTTGGGTCTGTGTCTTCTGAGAAGCTCATTAAAAGGCTGAGAGCAGCAGGATTGTTCAATTACATTTGGATGTAATGGATGGAGCAGGGACAGCGTCAGGAAAAATATTCTGGTTTATCTTGATTTTTTTTTTCCTCTTCACATAAAAAAGTTCACTGAGCAGTTCTGCCTTTAAAACCACATCAAATGCATTTCTCAGAGTCCTCACCCCCTGCCCTCTGTTCTCCTTGAGCAGACTGAACCTGCTGCCAATCCCTTCAGCAAAGCGGCCCTCAGATGGGATAGAAGAAATGTTCTGGAAAGATCTGAGGTGGTGACAGCAGAGAACTGGGCTCAGAGGGACCTTTCTGCTGAAAAATCACCCCAAAGGAGGTGATGACTCCCCATCCCACCTGAGAAGAGCTGGGTCCTGCTGCAGGGCTGTGTCCTCCATGGAGCAATCCCTCTGCTGAGCTCCAAATCCTGGATCCAGTCTGGGACTGGCACCCAGATCACTCAGCTGAGGTTTAATCCATCCAGGGCTGTGCTCTCCATGCTCTCCATGAAACAATTCCTCTGCCAGGCCCGAAATCCTGGATCCAGCCTGGGACTGGTGCCCAGGATCACCCAGCTGAGGTTTAACCCATCCAGGGCTGTGCTCTCCATGAAACAATTCCTCTCCTGGGTTCCCAGGCCCCAAATCCTGGACCCAGCTTGGGACTGGCACCCAGGGACACCCAGGGCTTTGTCCTCCATGAAACAATCCCTCTGCTGGGTTCCCAGGCCCCAAATCCTGGACCCAGCCTGGGACTGGCACCCAGATCACCCAGCTGAGGTTTAACCCATCCAGGGCTGTGTCCTCCATGGAGCAATCCCTCTGCCAGGCCCCAAATCCTGGACCCAGCCTGGGACTGGCACCCAGATCACCCAGCTGAGGTTTAACCCATCCAGGGCTGTGTCCTCCATGGAGCAATCCCTCTGCTGAGCTCCAAATCCTGGACCCAGCCTGGGACTGGCACCCAGGATCACCCAGCTGAGGTTTAACCCATTCCAGGGCTGTGCTCTCCATGGAACAATCCCTCTGCCAGGCCCGAAATCCTGGATCCAGCCTGGGACTGGCACCCAGATCACCCAGCTGAGGTTTAACCCATTCCCAGCCTGCCACGGCTCTGCGGTTGCATTTTTGTGTGTGCAGGAAGGGACAGATTCCCCCAGCCCTCAATCCCCAGGGGACATCACAGACAGGGGACAGGACACACAGACAAGGTGCCAGGCAGACAACAAGCCCAGAGGGTGCATTTGTGGCCTAGGCTGGATTTTCCTCCCGTTAAAACACAAATTCCTCCTCCTCTCCTGCTCTGTCCAACGCTGGGAATGCTGACTGAGGTAAAAGCAGGGATCTCTGTCAGCCTTCCCACATTCCTCCCTGCTCTCCCTGGGGTGACCAGGCTGCTCCACAGGGGTGACACAGAGTGCTGGGACACATGGAAGCAGTGGAAGGGACACATGGAAGCAGAGGAAGCTGCCAGCTGCTGTCACCATGCAGATCCCACAGCTCCACGAGCACACACACACTGCCCACAGCCACAGCTCACATCTTTCTGAGTCTGCCGCGGTGTTTTCATCAAATCCATTCGTCACCTCAACCCCCCAGGAGGTTCAAACCCCTCCCAACCGAAACAAAAATACATCCCTTGAAATGGAAACAGCAATTTCCCCAAAGTGCAGCAGATATTTGGGTTCACCTTGTTAACAGCTCCACTTTTAGAGCCAGACATTTTCAGGGAACCTTCTGGAAGCCCAGCACATGGCCAAATGTTTCGCTTCTCAGCTGCTCTATTGACTTGATCCCCTTCCAGAAATCTGTCCTCCTCCCTGTGCGCTCTCCATGAAATGTTACAAGCCTCATCTGTGCAATGGCTGGGCTGAAATAGCTCCTTGGAGGTGGTGGATAAAGAGGGACAATGTCACAGTGTCCATCACTTTGACAGGGACTGGCTCTTTCTGTGTCTGAGCTGTGGAGTCACAGCCAGGCTTTAATAAGATTTATTTCCTAATCAGGGGCTGAGCTGTGCCTCCATACCTGTGCCCCTGTTCTCTCAAAGGATGCTTAAAATTGCCTTTTTTTTTTTTTTTTAATTTCATATAAACTTCGAGTTTATCTGAATGCCTTTTAGGTCAGCACGTTGGGGTAGAAGCTGCACAAGGAGGACCCCTGGGACCCTAAAACTGATTCTCCTCCCTGTGCTGGAAATGCTGCCTTCAGTATTTCCACCCTCACAGTCCCAAAGCTAAATGGGAAAAGGGGAAGGAAATTGCATTTGAACTCTTGGAAATCTCTGGGGAGACTCAGTGTCTGAGCTGGATTTCATTTCGAGCCAGGCACTGAACTCACAACTGGCTGAAATCAAATGGGCTTGGCCCTCCCTGTGGTGTCATTAAGGTCCTGTGGGGACAGCAGTGCCACCATTTAGTGCTGAGGTGTCCCCTGGCTCTAGCAAGGAGCACCAGAGGAGCCGGAGAGGGGCTGTGAGGGACCCAGCTCCTGCCCCAGGCCTGGGGGGATGCAGGGAATGGGATGGGGTTTCTCCCAGCACAGCCTGTGCTGTGTCCTTGGAGCTGGGCTGCTTTTCCAGCTGGAAATGGATATCCATGGCTCGATGTGTGGGACACAAGCAATTTGTCACAATATTTCGTCCTTCCAGGAGATGACATGGCCAGGCAGAGTCACAGCACTGCTGCAAGCAAACAGGGCCAGAAAAGCTCAGCCTTACCTCTGACTAAGCTCATCTTTGATCTCAGTGGCCAAGCCAGGTTTGCTCACTCCTCAAAAATGCCTGGAAGGTTCTCCCTGCTCACTGAAACTTCTGGGAAAGCTGGAGCTGCTTTCCTGGCAGATTTCCTGGGAATACCCTCCCAGGTGCAGCCTGCCCGGGGGAGCTGGGAATGGACAGGTTTGGGGCAGGAAAGGAGCAGAGGCTCAGGTGGTTTTGGGATTTGATGGTCCCTGTGAGATCCGCTGAGAAGAACATTTTGGCTAAAAGCCTTTTTTGGCTAATGGCCCTGCCCCTGGCCAGTGTTCCAAGGACAAAACAAGTCCCAGGACTGAGTCCCAGCCTGGAATGGGACGAGCATCTCCTGTCATGGACATGTTCCCAAGAGGAATTCTCCCTGCAGCCCCGCCCTGGGGCTCCCCTGCTGTCCCCAGGCTCTGTCCATGCCCCCATGCAGGTCTGTGGCATGCGGGGCCATGCTCCAGGGCTCCCAAACAGCATCAGCACTGGTTCAGCTGAGAAAAGAATCCCCAAATCAAAGCCCACCACCATCCTCAGACGCAGGCGGCGCGTTAAGGCATGGGGGAGCCTCGGAGCGGCCTCCAGGCACAGGGGGAGCAGGGAAACTGTTCACCCCTGTGTTCCTCGTGGCCTTGCAGAGAAGACTCTGCTGGAGGACGATTTTCCCCCCGGCCAGGTGAAAAGGTGACATTTACCACCAGGACAATCCCAAGGTGTCACCAGCCCGAGCCTTGAGGCACCGCCAAAGAGGTAATGAAGCAACGCAACCTCGTGAACCCAAACAACAACAAAAAAAAACCCAAAACTAAAAGGAAATCTTGCTTTGGGAGCAGGCAGGGCTCAGAAAGATTTTGGTTTGTAAGGCACTCTACCGACCAGACAGGTACATCTCCTTACTCCTGCGCTTTTTCTCCAGGCGCCGCAGCCGCTTCTCCTCCCGGCGCCGCGCCTCCTCCGCCTCCTGGTGCTGCCGGCACTTGTGGAAGTTCTCCACCACCACCCCCACGAACATGTTGAGCACGAAGAAGCTGACGATGAGCAGGAAGGAGATGAAGTAGAGCAGCATCCAAGGGTTGTGGTTCTGGATGGGCTGGGGGGGAGGGAAAAACGAGGGAGAAGCGGCACAGAGCGGGTGGGTTGAGTCAGTTTTAAATTTTTTGGAGCAACAAGTTGTGTGGGGAGGAGGGGAGGACTGGGAGGAGGATTTTCTCCAAGTGTTTTCCTCTCATTCACCTTCTCACTGACTAAAATTTTACAGTTTGGTGCAAAACCCACCCGAAACTGCCTTACAGGATTTGATTATTTTGGTATTTATTTCACACAGCTCCAGCTAAATCTCAGTGGATGAGCATCATCCCACCAGCAAGATTGTTTCGGCTAAAGATAGGCTCCAGATTTTTAATTTTTTCAAATGTGGGCTCCTCCTAATGTTTCTCAGTTGTTACCAGATCTTCAGAAGTGGGGGAAATGAAGTCCAAAGTGTTACTGTGGCTCTGGGTGGGTCCTACTCATGCAAGACTCAACTTCCCACGGAAAATGCCACAAAACTCACAAACTGAATGCCTTTTCCACAACATTCCTGGTGGTTTCCCATCCTCAAGCACCCTCATTCCAATTCATTCTACATCCTCTGATGCAGGACACGTCAGAGCTTGTCCTACATGGGAAGCAGCCATGCAAAAGCAACTCCAAAGAAATGGAAAACTGGCAGCTCAGTGAGCCAAAGGAACCTCAAGGAGGCTCTACAGCTCTGTTCCTTCCTGGGATTTCAAAAACCCTGGAGTGGCCGGGCCTGAGGCTGGAGAGAGGAGCACAGGTGGGCTCTGCAGGACAGGTACCTGTTGGTCAATGCCCACGGCATCCAGCCCGTCGTACATGATGTTCACCCAGCCGTCCTTGGAGGAGAGGACAAACAGGGACATCAGGGCCTGCAAAATGGACAGAAGGGGTTGGCCTTGCCTTTCAGTCCCCAGAGAAGGAGCTCCCACCTCCTCCCATGGCCTGGCCTGCTATTCAGCCCTATAAAGCACTTTGTTTTCTTCATTTGCAAACAGAACAGCAAGAAATCCAGAGAATAAAAGGGGCAGTTGAGGGCTGGCATCCCAAAGCAGTGGCTTTAGGACAACACTCCTAAAACCAAGGAACTGTGCAACCGTGGCAAGAGATCAAGGGTTGATCTGATCCATTTTTACACATTTAGGGTAAAAGACAGAGATTTCCAGATAAAGCCATAGAATGGCCAAGGATGGAAAAGCCCTCAAACATCACCGAGTGCAAATATTAACCCACTGACAGATGACTGCAACATCAATTTTGGAAACTTCCTATGATGGAGGCTCCACAACCTCCTGAAGCCCCACATTTCAAGTGTCCATCCATGAAAAGCTGGCACAGAAAACCCCTGCAGGGAGGACTTTACCTGCCCCAAATTGTCAAAGTTGTACTTCCTCCGGACCCATTTGTAGTGAGCGTTGGTGCAGTCAGCCTTCGTGGTGATGTTTTTGACATCAGGGCCATCACAGTAGTAGAACTTGCCTTTAAAAAGCTGCATTTGAGAGCACAAATAAAAAAAATTGAATAAAAACCAAGCAGCTTTGAAAAGTCTGTTCTCTGATTTATCTTTCATTCCTGCAGTAGAGTTCATCAGGGAGGTCTGTCTGTTCCCCTAATCCTGAGATCCTTGCTGGGAGCAGCTGCCAGCCCCACCTTGGATCCTTTCTCCTAAAGCCTGGCTCTTCTTCCCAAACTGAAGCAGCAGTCACTTAGAGGGGAGGGAAATACTTTACCTGGACCCCTAAAATCCCAAAGATAATGAAGAAAGCACAGCAGATGAGAACAATATTCCCAATGGGCCTCAAGGAGGAGATCAAGGTTTCCACCACCAGCTTCAGACCTGGGGCTCTGCTGATGACTCTGGAAAAAAAAAACCACAAGACAACAAAACTTTTAACTTTTATGCATCTCCTGTTATCACCCAGCTGCTCCTCCTCGGCTCTCTGGGGCTGGCCCAACCCTCCTCTACCTGCAGGCAGGGAATTCTTGAGACAACCAGAACATTCCCAGTCCCGTCAGATGGAATTCAAACAGTGACAGCTGGGCAGAGTGAGGAGGGGAGACTCCCTATGGGCAGGATATCACAGAGCTCTCACTGTGGGAGGTTTGTACCTCTCTCCAGGAGCCTGATCCCTCCAAGGGCTCTGATCCCAGCACAGGGACACAGGCAGGACCCTCCTTCCTCTCCCAACACGTGAACATCTTCCCAGTGGGCCTGGAGAGCACGTCTGGTGCTCCTCCTGCAGCAGTGGCCATGACAACTTTCCAAACAGAGCAATTCCAATTTGTTTCCTAATTAGTTCCTGAACTGGCTCTTTGCTAACAGGAGCCTGTGATCAGCAGCTCCACAGCCAAAGGGTCAGTCCTGTTGGGAAGCAGATTCCTGGTGTGCTCTGAGGCAGGTTTGGGGTGTTGGGAGGAGCAGGAGTGTTGCTTTCCTGGAGGACAGCAATGCACTGCCCTGCCCTGGGGATGTGGCAGCGGAACCAGCCCAAGCCAAGCTTTCCTGGGAAGGGCCAGGTGGGAGTTTTGCCTGAAAAACACCACAGTTGTTTTTAGGATGGGCTTGTAGAGGGTGAGTCCTTGCAGGGAGCTGCAGCTCACATGGATGGTGAAGCCTTGTGCCTGCCAAGCCCAGAGAAAAGCGTTTTGTGCTGCAGCATTTCCACAGGGTCTTGTTTGAGAGAAATCATGTGGAGACTGAACTGCACCTCCAAAGTGTTAGGAATGGTCCCTGGAGCCATCCTGTGCTCGGTGAGGCCGTGGTGAGAGGTGATGAATTCCTTTCTATTCATAGGATCTGGCCTAGTTATTCTCAAAGACCAATTCCCTCTTTCCCCCTCCCCTTTCCTGATGAACTGCCCGTGTCCTGAATTCTGTTCCCACTTCCGTGGGTCACACATGGGGACTTGTCCAGGGTGTTCTGGGGAGCCAGCACTGCCAGGGCACTCTGGTGCCACCAGCAGAACAGCGAGGAGCCAGAAACACTGATTTTCTGGTCACTAAGGTGACACAGAGCACAAAGAGCTGTTGTTCTTTGGTCTAAAAGATTCCCTCTTCCTATCACTCTCACAAGCACGGCTTTGTCCCAGAAAGTTTCCAGGTTTTTGGAGGTGACTGTCTCATTCCCCTGAAATTTCAGAAAAAAAAGGCTCCTGTTTCTTGCCAAGCAGGACAAAACCAGAAGAGGAGCTGATCCAAATCCCCCCCCAGCATTATCCCTCTCTATTGTGTAATCATCAAACACAGATTATCTTTGCTCCTGTTCTCAGACACTGGAAGCTCTGCCCTCCTGTGCCTGCCTGAGGGAGGAGCTGCTTTGCAGGGTCAGGAGAGCAGGGAAGGATGCTGGAGCTTATCAAATCCTCATCAGCACCTGTTCAACTGCGAATCCCTCTTTGCTGGGGAATGCCTGTGAGGTTGTGCAGTGGAAGAAGGAATTGGGAAGAGTGATTTGGGGAGGGCTGATAAAACTGCAGCGTGGAGGAGGCTCTGACTGACTACCCTCACGCTGGATTCTGACTACACCTCTCACTCCAAACTCCAGCCGTGTGTGTCCGAGCTGGAGAAGATGGATCTGAACTCATTTCACTGCTTTCAAACAGTTTCTCACAGAGTTTAGAGATCCCCAAAGATGCTTCTACCCATGTTGTATTTCAGTTTTTTGTGTTATCAAGCAAGACCTTGTGCATTTCCCAAACTCTGATTTATCAGCCCATACCGGAGAGGTCTCAGGGTCCGCAGAAGCCTCAACACACGAAGGACTCCCAGGATTTTGGCTCCTCCTGCTGATGCCATGGACACAATGATGTCAATGATGGATACAAAGACCAGCACTCCATCCAGGACGTTCCAGCTGCTCTGCAGATATGTGTTCTCCCCAGAGAAAAAGCCAAGAGCTACCACCTGCAGCCAGGAGAAGGGAGATGTCACCCAGATCGTAACTCTGGCATGCTCTGGTCTTTGCCAGAATTTGCTCTGGGCCATGGGATGAAGCTCTAATTACCTTAACCATCATTTCAGCCACAAAGATGGCAGTGAAGATGTAATTAGAGACACTTAGGAATATCCTTTCCTGGAAAACACAGAACAACAAAGAGACACGAGTTAGAAACCCAACATTTATCTTGCAGGGTCTGGTCCTGAGGAGATGGAAGATCTGGATGGGGGGTGGAGGAAGGAGATGCCTCTCACCGTGCTCAGGGGGTCGATGTCTGGTCTCTCCAGAGCTATGGTGATGCAGTTGAGGAAGATGAAGACCAGCACCACGTGGTCAAACATTTTGTGGGCAATGACCTTCTGGCACATCGCTCGGAACCTGGAGAGAGGTGGGAAAAAGAGATCCTTCAGAAGTTTGGGTCAGGAATAGGCCCCTCCTCAAAACCCTCCTGCTGATGTGCCACCAGCACCAGCCCAGGTGGTGAGGCAGCATCTCCACAGGCTTCGGCCATGACTATCATTAATTATTAATTATTACTAATGCTGGCAGAACCACTGACAGCAACGGGGTGAACCACACAGTTCTGCCCACACCGCACTGAAAACTTCACCTCAAAATCAGCAACTGGATTTCTAAAACTCTGAAGGGTTTTTCCCAAGGGGAGACTGGCTAGGAATGCAATATTCCATTACCTCAAACACCTGCTGGGCCGGAATTTCACTGGAATTTCTTACCTGTTCTGTGGGGAGAACAGGTAGAGGGACCAGTTCTCGTGAGTCTTGCACCACTGGGGTTTGTAGGGCTCCAGGGCTTTGCGGATCCGGTAGCAATAACTCTGGATAAAAAAAGAAGGAAAACCTTTTCTTCCTCTTTGATTTTCCTGCCTCTTCAACTTTCACGGTGGTTTTGTGGAAGGAGGGGACAGTTAATGGCTTTTTGTTGTGTCTGTAGGCGGTCACAGCTTTTGGGACAGAGCTGTGGTGGCCATTATCACATTTGTCCAAGAAAATAAGGAGGAAAGGGGTGGAAAAAGGGAAGAGATGGACAGGATAAAGCAAGACTTCTGGGAAGGTGTCATTTCGAGACACAGAGTTGTGCCAAAACCAAAAAGGCCTCAAGCAACCAAAAAGTGAAGTGGAAAACATCTCTTTTTAGGCTTCCAAGATTTCATAACACCAAACAGCTCCTGTGAGTAAAGCCATTCACCTGCTGTGTCTGCAGCTCATCTTGGAGGGAGACAATCCCAGCTGGCCCAAAAATGAGGTATTTTTGGAAAAAAAAAAAAGGAAGTTTTACCTCATGGGATTGTCACAGGCCTGTGGCATTCACATTATTTGAAAAAATTCCTTCACCCAGGATTTTTCTCCTGGGAAGCTAAGAAGCCTCAGAGAAAAGGAAAACAATTCTTATCTCATTTGCTTCTCCTGTGTTTTGCTGCTTTGGAATGTGGTTGGAGATTGTTTACCCACAGGTGGTTGTTTCACTGGATTCTGGTGTGAGTTGTTTTGACTCATTGGCCAACCAGGGCCAAGCTGTGTCGAGACTCTGGAAAGAGTCACGAGTTTTCATTATTATCTTTTTTAGCATTTAGTAAGTATCCTCTCTGTATTCTATAGTTTAGTATAGCATATATTCTTTAATATAATATAGTATTATAAAGTAATAAATTAGCCTTCTGAGAGCATGGAGTCAGATTCATCATTCCTGCCTTTGTCAGGGCATTTCCCTGCAAATTCCACACAGGCCTAAAAAGATCTCTTAAAAGGGATCTTTCTGGAAGCAAAGGCCCATCCCTCAGCTGAGGATAACACATTTCCACGTCGGATTTCCATCCATCCTTTTAGGAATAGAAAACGCACCGAAAACCACGAGTCCCCATCTCCCTCAGGACTCACATCCTCCGCGTCATCCTCGTAGTCCAGCGCGGCGTCCTCCTTGTGCCCGTCCACCCTGAGGAAGAACTCGGCGCCGTGGCCCATCTTGCCGTTGCAGCCGTGGAACTCGGCGGGCAGCAGGGCGGCGGGGCCCAGGCCCAGCTGGCGCACCGAGGGCACCCGCAGCAGCTCGGGCAGCTCCTGGGAGCCGTGGCGATCCAGGGATTCCGCGCGGCGCGGCGGCGAGGGCCGGCTGGGCGTGCTGGACTTGGCGTCGTCCGAGTCGTCGTCCGTGCTGCCCTTGCCCTCTCCGGAGAGCAGCGATTCCCGTTCTCCTGACTGGTTCTTCTTCTTGAGGCTCGGCGCCCGGCCCAGGCTGTTCCAGCTGGAGCGGCGGCTGCCCCAGTTGCTGCCGGTGGCCCAGTTGGCGCAGGGGGAGCTGCGGAGGCTGGACTGGGAGAGAAGGGAGGTGTGGGAATGCATAAAGTCAGGGGGTTTTGGGAAAGCTGCAAAAGGCAGGCCTCAGAGAGGGCACCATTTATCGCCGGCAACACCGTCTCTCCATAAAAATGAACCCTAAGACATCAATAACTGGCATTTGGCTGAACTTTCTGAACTTGCTCACATTCTGGTAGTTTCAGCTCACAACTTCCCTGCCTTCCAAAGGGAACATGAGTCACCCAAGTGCCTGGTGGGAATTGTGCCCTTCCTTCCATTACTTTCCTCCCATTTGCTGTGTGAGGAAGAGGAGTGAATGTTCCTCCTCCACAAATTTCAGTGCGTGTCTTCCCACTTGGGCAGGTACAGGCAATTCCCAGGACGAGAGAGCTTAAGGTCAGTGCAGAAAAGCCAGGAGGAAAACTCCTTTTCCCTCCACAGCTTCCTCCCAGCACAAACCAAGGCAAACTGCCTTCCTCCTCCTCCTCCTCAGTGCAGCCCTGTCTGCTTCCTCTGCCTCTGGCTGGTGGCAGTACCGCGCTCCCTGAGAAAGGATGGGAAGGATGAACATCCCTGTCCAGCAGCTCGCAGTGCCATGAGAGCCCAAGGCAAACAGCAGTCAGCTCTGTTTGCTTTTCAGAGGCATTAGGTTGACTAAGCAGCTTAGCAAGGGGGATGGTGGCTGTGCCTGGGCGTGAGGTGCCTTCACGGTCTGCTGCCTTGATTTGAACATGATCTCGCGGCTCTGGAGCAGAGGAGTGGGACGGATAAACAGCAGCAGAAATCCACTCTGCCTGGTGCCTCTGCTCCCTGGTGTGCCCAGAGCTGCCCTCCCACCCCCCTGCTGCAGGCACGGCTGCCAGAGCAGCAGCTCAGCCGGATCCTGGCATCGGGTGAATGTCACAACCTCTTGGGGAACTCAGTGCCTTCCAAAGGAATCGTGGAATTATGGAATGGCTTGGCTTGGAAGGGACCTTGAAGATCATGTCATGTCATGTCATGTCATGTCATGTCATGTCATGTCATCTCATCTCATCTCATCTCATCTCATCTCATCTCCTCATTCCAAGCCCCCTCGTCCCTTGTTCCCTCGATTTCCTCTCCAACAGGCCTGTGGGACTGTCACCAGAGCTCAAGGGAAAATGCTTCATTCCCCTGGCACGGTGTAAATTCAAGATACAACCCCAAAACACCAGGGGGGCTGCATGTCTCATCCTCACAGAACACCTGACAGCTTCTCCAAGACATCCCAAATGGCTGGTGTGGCTGGAAAAGATCCCTGCTCCTCCTCTGAGGGGGTCAGAGGTAGCTGGACTCATTCAGGTTATGTCTCTCCAGTGAGATAGTTTGGCAAGGGCTTCCAGGGAGGCAGGAAAACGCTGGATCCTGGTACACCCCTGTTTTCCCTTTCCATGGACTCGCTGTCCCTGGCTGTTCTGCTGTCACTGCCCTGCCCCAGCACTGCACACCCCAGCTCTGTTCTCCTCCTGCCTTTCTACTCATTTCCCACCTCCACCACCCTCCTTTTAATTTTCCAGCAACGCCTGTCCCCAGTGTCCCACATGACCCTAAGCTGAGCTCAGCCGGCGCCGATGACACCAAACTGGTGGGATCAGCCCCTGTAAGGGCCATTCCCTCAATCCTTGTGGGTCCCTTCCACCCTGGAACATCCCACCACCTGGAAACCAAGACCCCACAGTGCCCTGTGTCACTTGCTGGCCACAAGAACCTACCAAGGACTTCTGGTCGTAGCCCGTGGGGTCCAGCGAGGCGTTGCTGCCCCTCCTCGAGTCCCCGGGGGCGTGCAGGGAGTCCAGGTGCGGGGAGCACTTTGGGGTGGGCATCGGGGTGGCCGCCGTGCGCATGATGATGGGCGGGGGCATGGCCCCCCTGCCCTCCAGGTGCCCGTTGGGGGTGACGGCCAGCGAGTACATCTTCATCTCTGCAGGGAAGGGGACAGAGCGTCACTGTCGTGTTTTCTGGAAAAAAAAAATCCCTCCGCCCGGGATTTTGCTGCTGGGAAGCTGAGAAGCCTCAGAGGAAAAGGGAAACAATAATTATCTGATTGTGTCTCCTGTGTTTTGCTCTCTTGGAATGTGTTTGGAGATTGTTTATCCACAGGTGGTTGTTCCATTGGTTTCATGGGAATTGTTTTGATTTATTGGCCAATCAGGGCCAAGCTGTGTCAGGGCTCTGGAAAGAGTCAGGAGTTTTCATTATTATCTTTTTAGCATTCTGTAAGTATCCTTTCTGTATTCTTTAGTATAGTTTAGTATAGTATTCTTTAATATAATATAGATCATAAAATAGTAAATGAGCCTTCTGAGAACACGGAGTCAGATTCATCATTCCTTCCTGCCACGGGGCACCCCCAAATACAATAACAGAGGACACCACGTGAGGGAACACTGCTCCTGGGGACCTCCAGAAGCTCTGCCAGCTGGAGCTGTGGGCAGTGAGATCCCCCCAAGGTGTTGAAAGGCATCGAGTGAACACCACGACCTCTTAAGGGGCCTTTGGGAACTCAGTGTCCTCCAAAGGAATTGTGGAATTATGGAATGGCTTGGCTTGGAAGGGACCTCTGCCTCAGCTGCCCCAACAAATGACTCTGCCCCTTCCTCAGCTGAATTCCATCTGCTCCCCACAACCAGCATCTCCTTGGCTGGAACAAATCCTGGTTTAGAAGCATTTGGAGGGATCCTCACAGAGCCCAAGCTGGGAATCAAAGGAAGCAGGAACTGAAGAGGCTCCTGTTTGCCATCATTCACTGTTAAAATGTGTGATCCCTTTTTGTCACCCCTCTGGCTGCAAAGTGAAGGCTGTCACCTCCAATTCCATGTTTTTGGTACACCAGAGCAGTGTGGGCCTCTCCTCAAATCGACTGCCAGACCCTCCTGGAACACAAATGAGCAGCAACATTTTCCATCCATCAAACCTCACCCAAATGCATTTTGTGTGGGAAACCAAAAGGAACAGATGAGAACTTGATTGATTGGAAAAGCTGCCGAGAAGTGGGGTGAGAACATTGCTGTCAGCAAAGCACTCTGTGCTAATGGTGCAGGAGGAGGGAGGAGACACAGCTAAAAATTCTTAGGGAACGTTTAAATTAGAAAAACATCTGTCTAAAGGAAATATCAGTGCTCATTTAGCCTCCTCTACGCTTTGCAGACCCGCTCTGGTGACTTTGCAATCAGATTAATTGCTAAATTAACTGGGTCCTTCCATTGTGGAAGCAGAGCTGTAGCTCCCAGATTCCCAGGAAAATGCAGACACAAAGCCCCACCTGTTGCTCTGAGGTCTTTCAGCTTCTCAAACTCGTCCTCGAAGTTGGCAGATGTCTTGTCCTCATCTGTGTCTGACCTGTTGGCATCTCCCTGCAGAGAGGAGGCGGATAATTAACAGACCCAATTCATTAGGATTCCTCAGCAGCTCAGAGCTACCTGTGCTCCCCGTGGGTGGTTTATGCCAAATTCCCTCTGAGACCACCCTGGGAATGATCCCAGGCACGTCCCTCTCCCTTGTTTTCACTCATTTGGACAGAAAGGACGATGCTGTGGTTGTCACCATGTCCCTGCTGTGTCTCTGTGCTTCCTACACTGCTCCAGGAACAGCAAATCCCAGGGGAAAACATCCCAGAGCAGCTGGAATTGCAGGAATGACTGAAAAAAGCTGGCATGGTGGGGCTCCGTGTTTGCTCTCTCCGTGATCCCTGCTGAAAGCACTTAGGGTTTGATGTCAAAGGGTGTCAGAGGGCTTGAATTCTCTGTTTGACAGCACTTTCAAACTGACTTAGATCTGGAAAGCCTGATTTGCTTTCTCCATGCTGGCTGGGATTGTTTTGGGAAATCTCTTGGCAACCAGAGGCAGAGGGCACGAGGCCAGTCTGCCTGGCAGCCCCGCAGCAGCTCAGGACAGGGAACAGCCACCCTCACCCTGCCTTTCCTCCTGGGACTCCAGCTCATTTTCCCTTTTGGACAGATCTGCTACCAGAAACGATCAGCCTGGGACAGAGGAGCCATCCTCAGGCTCTCCTTGCTCAGGGGGGGATTCCAGCAGAATGCCAGCAGGGCTCTGGCTGGATTCCTCAGGACTGCAGAAACCTGTGCAAATTGACAGCAAAGGGCTGGGTGGAAGAGCTGATCCCAGAGAAAGGAGCACAGTTCCTTGCCTGGTGCCTGGACAAACCCCCCCATTTTCCAGAGGCACGGTGCTGAAGTGGCAATGAACTTCACTTTACTTGTGATTTATTGCCAGGTGCTGCAGCCAGGATGACTGAACGGCTCGAGCTCCCTGATTCATCTTTGTTTCACAGCAGAAACACCAGTGCAGAGTGGAGGAAAGATCTGCACAATTTTGGAAGGTTTGTCTGCTCTCCCAGAGCAGCTCTGGGGGGATTTCAAAATGACATGGGAACGGTGTAAACACAAATATGCAATTATGGCCCTGTTTGAAGTCTGGCTACTTGTACTAAACACAAATGTACTAAAAATGGGTTTGTGGCCATTTCAGTCTGCTCTCTTCTAGGAAAACTCCTGGCAAACTTGCTCCAGAGGCAGATCAAGAGCGGGGAGCAGGCTGAGAGCGTGTGCTGTGCTTCACAGGACAATTTTAGTGCCCTTGCTGAAGCCCTGCTGATGGTTCTGAGTTAAGAGCAGCTCTCAGCTGTCCCAGGAGTCCCTCTCCAGATAAATAAATGAAACACCTGAGCAAATGGAGGAGAAATTCCCCTCAGTGACTCCTGTGACTGCTCAGAACAGCCCCTGTCAGAGGCAAAGTCAAAGAGGTCAAAACAAGAATTCCCAGCGCAGCAGCAGAGCCAGGGATGACAAAAGCAAACCCAGCTCCGGGACAATTTGCCTTTGGTTTGCAACCAGAGCAGCCTGGTTTGGTGGAAGGCTCCCTAGCTGTGGCAGGGGGTTGGAACCAGAACTTTAAAGTCCCTTCCAAGCCAAAGCATTCCAGGGTTCTATGATTTCCCAGTGCAAGGCTTGAGAGGAGCCCTGGCAGCTGAGAAGGGCTTTGTGTAATGCCTCTCCCTGAGACAAGTGACAAGCCCGCAGGCCTGATGTCAGGATTGATAATAAATGGGAGTGGAGAGCACAATGTGCCCTGCAAATGCCACGCCTGTGGTTGCTGGCCCTTGGGGGGAATAATCCAGGCTGGGAAAAGCAGAGCTTGCACACATTTAAATCATGGTCTGTAACAGCTCTGAAAGGAGCCATTAGGGCTGAGCAGGGAAACCACAGCTTGTCTGGAGGAGCAATCAGGCACTCAGAGAGCTCTGGCTTCGCATCAGCACCGGGTTCAGCCTCCCAGAGGGCAGGGGAGGAACAGGAGCAGCTCCCTGCAAAGATCCCTGAGAGGAGAAAACTTCCTTCCACCTCAAGGCATCATCCTAAAGATCTGAGAATTCAATGTCAGGAGCCTGGGAACGGCTTTAGAGCAGCTGTGCTCCTGGCTTTAAATATTCCAGAAGGGACAGAGTCCCAGGGAAAGGACAGGGCTCATCCTGCCTGGTCCTCAGGGCTGGAACTGGCTGGAACACGTGGAATCACAGGACAGAGCCACGGACAGCACAGCCCCAGGAGGGGAAAGTCGTGCTCAGAACCCTGAGCTCCCTTCAGGACAAGGCAACCAGCCCTTATCAAGGGAAGCCAGCTGATTTAATCTTTTTGGATTTTAGTAAAACTTTTAAATGTATTGAAAGCCTGAGTCCCACCAGACAGAAACACAAACCGTGCGATGTATGGGAGATTCGGTGAGTAAAATTAATCCTAAGTCTTTTCTGCTAAACCACACAGCAGACTGTGTAGGAGATCAGAGTCCTGGTCCCCCAGTTCCCATTCCACATCCAGTGGGCTTTAACTGCAAAGATTAGCAAAGATTGATTCAGAAGAGCTTCAAGTGCCCACCACAGATCTTCTGCACCCCTTAAATTCAAATTTAGGGCTGCAAAGATTGATCCAGAAGAGCTTCAAGTGCTCAGCACAGCTCATCTGCACCCCTTAAATTTAAATTCAAATTTAGGGCTGCAGAGATTGATCCAGAAGAGCTTCAAGTGCACCCCTTAAATTTAAATGTAGGGCTGACTGCCCGGCTAGATGTTTTCCCTGCCATGGATTATCCCCACAGCTCTCTCCCCCTCCCTCAGCCTGGATGTCTCACCTCTGCCTGGAATCCTTCCACCAGGATGGCCACCAGGAGGTTGAAGAGCACGTAATTGCCAAAGGTCATCAGGGCCACGAAGTAGAGGGCAGCCCAGGAGGAGGTGGAGGCCATGCCGTTGTAGAGCACCACGTTCCAGTCCTCCTGCGTGAGGATCTGCAGGGAAAGGGGGACCCTCAGCTCCTCCACTGCTCTCTGCACTGAATCCTGCCATTTTCCCTCTCCTCCTGACCTTTCCATGGCAGCTCTCATGAGACGAGGCAGCAGGAATTGCCTTTGTTCAGCTCTCTGCTTGTGATCTCAGATCACGTTGTAGAAATTTGCCTTTTTTTAGATCTTTGCTCCTCTGCTGGCCAAGCCTGCCCTCCCTGCAGGCCCAGCCCAGCCCAGAGAGGACAGTTTAGATCCAAGACATCCCAAGGTGAAGGATGCACTGTCCTAATCCCTTTATTTCCTGGAGATGTTGCCTCCTTTGATAACCATCAGAAGATAACAGACCTGAGGCCACAGATCTCGTCTCCTTTCAGGCTGCTCTTTAGAAGGCACCTGGAGCTGAAGGAAAGGGTGAGGGACAGGATATTTAATGAGATAAATGACATTGGGTGGCTCCAGAGCCTCAGGGAAGTTGTTTCCTTCAGGTAAAAACACTGGGCAAAAAAAAAAATAATCCCCATCACTGCAAAGCTTTGCTCTGAGGGATCTTCCTCAGGGATTTTCACTCTCCAGCTTCAGAAATCCTGGAGACTTAGAAAAATGGATGACAGGCTCATGTTCCACATTAATTCTTGCAATGAAAACGGCCTCAAACCCCCTGAACCAAGGTGGCTTTGGGGACAGGAGTGCTGCACTGAGTCATGCTGCTCAATAACCTTCCTGGGACACAGGACTGAGCCTCTGTGCTCCGTGCCAGCTGCATTTCCCAAGGGATCGGGAGGAGAAATGCAGCAATTCCTGTGTTGGGAAGGGAAAAATGGGATGCTCTGAGGCTGGGGCTGATTTGTCCTTGTTCCTTTGTGAGAATTTATACCCACAGGGAAGGCTCTGGCCTGGTTTCCACCTTGAGTGATGCTACTCTGCCTTTAGAAACTTTATTTACACTTGTTGCACTCAGATTCTAAAGCCTGAGCTTTGACACACAAAAGTATAATTTTTATATTTAAAATATCCTTGAAACAGCATTAACCTTGATTCTCCTGTTGTGGAACCTGCCAGAAATTTCAGGCACAAACCGGGCTGCAGAGAAAACACAACTTTTTATATCAAGGCTTCCCCAGCACCTCCAGCTCTGGCTTGGGAAGGGATTTGTCACCCCCAGTTACACAGAATTGTTTGCAAAAGGCAGTGAAGGAGACAGAGATCTGCAGAGCAGAAGCAGGATGGGCAGCAAAAAGAATAATAAGTGTGGATGCCCTCCTTTTACTGATAAGAGATAAGGACAGTGCTGATTTTGAGTAGATTTCTTCTCCATCAGGGCTTTCAGACCCAGAAACACCATCTCTGCCCTAATAACTCTTCACTCCAAATTTGACACCTCTTGGAAGAGCTTCATGCAATTAAAACTCCTCGAGTTCTCCCTTAAAACACCCCTGAGGACACAGAGCTTACCTGGAACACAGTCACAATGGCCCAAAGTAAGGAATCAAAATTCTTCCTGTCTGGAACCGTGTCTCCCGTGTCGGTTTTCAGGCTGAACTTGCACCCAAAAAGATGCATGCCAAGGATGCTGGAGTGGGGAAAGAGGCAGATGGAAGAAACACCTGGGTGAAAATGGGGTTGCAGGGAGGATTGCAGGGGTTTTATGGACACTTTTCCACTCCCAGGGTTTTTTTTTTTTTTTTTGCAATTCGGTTCTCCTGCCTCACATTTCATTCCAGTTGTCTGCACTGAAGGAAAATCCAGGATCTCCTTTGTCTGGAAAATTACAAACCACGTTGCCAACTCCCTGGTTTCCAAGCAAAGGATTCTGAGGGGCATCAGAGGGTCAAACAGACAGAAATCTTGGAATCTGCACGACTTCCATCCCAAATCTAACTCTGGTATGGTCCAGTCAGTCTCAGGCACTGCTCAGGAGCCTCTGAGGGACAATGATTGACTGTTTGCATCCTTCATTCACCTCTGGAATGATGGCATTCCATGAAAAACGGGCTGGAAAGGGGCAAATATCCCACTGTGAGCACTCCCCCTGATGCCTCAGGTTTTGGCTTTTATGTTTTCAGGTTCTGTGCTGCTTCAGTGTGTGGGTCTGAGCTTCACATGAGGGCATGCTGAGCTCTGTGCACAGAGCAGGGAGACAAAACAATTCCTGCTCCAGCTGGGCACCAAGGACAAATGATCCAAAGCTCAGCCCAGGAGCACAAACAGCGTGGGCTGGAGAGAGAAAAACAAGCAGGGTGGGAGTGCCTGGGCTAAAGCTGGAACTGGACAATGAACTCCAAGATGCAAATGGAGCAGAACTGATCCAAGGGAGAGACCCCATGAGTCGTTGTGCATTTTGTGACCATTTTGGGTTCATCTTGGGTGTAGCCCTGGGCAGGCCCAAGGTGGATCCATTGAGGCCTTTTAATAAATCCCTACTTTATTCTTTAACTCTGCCCAGCCTCTGTTCTATTCTTTAGTTTTTCCAGCCTCTGTTCTAGCCCAGCCTTCCCAAGGCATCCCCCCATCACTGGTGGCGTGTCCCTCTCCCCACCCACCCATCCCCTAAGCAGAACAACGCCTCGAGGAGGAGCTGAAATACCTGAAGAAATACCTGAAATACCAAGAAATACCTGAAGATGAAGATGAAGAGCATGAGCAGCATGCAGAAGGTGGCCACGTTGTCCATGGTCTTCATGAGCACCACGAGCTGGCGGCGCAGGGCGGGCATGAAGCGCACCAGCTTGAGCACGCGGAGCAGCCGGAACGTCCTGAGCACGGACAGGCCCCCGTCCGACTGCCCGATGATCTCCCAGACACTGTGGGGACACGGGGACACTGCTAGCACCAGCAGTTCTGCTCCCTGGCAGCTGAGCCCCCCAGGAATCTCCCCTTTTCCTGCTCTTTTCCTGCTCCTGGAAGCAGCTTCGCTCCCCAGCGGTGCGGTTGCGCCTCTGGTGGCACGGCTCATCTGCTTTACGGGTCAATTCCCCAAAATTTCTCCTTAAATCCCTTTTTTGTCCCCTGAGGTTCTCCATGTCTGCACCATTACAATAATGTGGATCGCAATTTTGTCCCAGGAATATCCATTCCCATGATAGAGTAATATCAGCACAGCTCTATTTGTTAAATCAAAGCATTTTTCTTCTGGCATCTCTTAGGAGAATCAGGGAAACAAAAAAAAAAACACTTCAAGTCAATAGGATCAATATTTTTTTGTCTCTTGAGGTATTTATCTCCCTTTAGAACATCCAGAGGGATTTTTGGGAGGGGTGGTTTGATGAGACCACAGAATGACCTTTGTTCAGAACCTTGAACCTCATCTGGATCAAAGGGTTGTGCCAAGGCCACGCTCCTGGTTTACATCTCTGTGTCCCTGGAATTCTTTGCCCCAAATTACTGATGGAGGGGTGATCAGAAAGGATCCCAGCGCTGGGGCGTGGCTGGGACAGCGTCCCCTGGGGAGCACAGCAGAGCAGGGCCCTCCCTTCCCCTCCTGCTTGCCCAATTCCAGCCCAGCTGGGGTCATCTGGGGAGGGAGGGCACTGCTGGGGTATGGACACTCCCAGGACCCCTTTCCCAGGACCAGCCACGCTGCACTTGAGTGGAAAATCCACCCCAGTGCCAGATGTGTGGCATAAATAGATTTTCCTCTCCATCTGCCAGGTTGATTTACTTTGGACAGCCCTCCTAAGGACAGGAATCCAAAAGTCCAGCACAGTTACAGCACATCCCAACCCTGGATTAACACATGGAATGACAGAATCACAGGTGGGAAGAGACTTCGAAGATCATTGAGCCCAACCCAGCCCTAACACCTCCTCACCAGCTAAACCATGGCACTGAGTGCCACATCCAGTCCTTTTTTAAACACATCCAGGGATGGTCACTCCACCACCTCCTTGGACAGACAGTTCCAGTGCCCAACCACTCTTTCAGTAGAAAACCTTCTCCTACCATCCAACCTGAATTTCCCTTGCCATCCCTGATCCCCACCCCACTCCCCAACCCTCAGCAGAAAAGCCACGGTGGGGGAAGGACCTGATGACCACGATGATCCCGTCGAAGATGTTGTAGGGGTTCTTGATGTAGCCAAAGATCCCAAAGGCCAGGAGTTTCAGGAGCATCTCCAGGGCAAACATGCTGGTGAAGACGATGTTGCTGATCTCCAGGGCGTTGGTCAGCTCGTCTGGCTGCGGGCAGAAAAGCAATGTGGTCAGAGAAAATGGGAAAGGCTGGAATGTTCCTCCTGCTGGGATTTGTGCTCCTTCTGGAAAGCCATGGAGGAAAAAGAAATGTCTGAGGGAACAGCAGATAAACCTGCTGGAGTTCCATGTGAGTTTTACTGTGGATCACAGGATCCCAGCCCAGCTCTGGAGCAGCTGGAGAACAGTTGTGCCCAACCCAAAATAATTCAATCTAAGCAAAGAAGAGGGTTTGTTCACTGTTCCAAGATAGAATTATCCAGGCTGGAATCTGCCTGGATCACTCTGCACTGACTCCAGCAGAACTTTATAGATGCTGATATATGGAAATATAGGATATTCCTATATGTGATTATCACAGCTCTATTCATTAAAACAAAGCATTTTTCTTCCAGACATCTCCAAAGAGCATTAGGGGAAAAAAAATACACCTAAAGTCAGTGGGATCAATAGTTTTATGTCCCTTGAGGTTTTTAACTCCCTTTGGAAATTGCCCCCCAAAGCCCAAAATGGTGTTTCCTAAACCCACCAGATGGGAAGTGCCAGCAGCGTGGCCCTGAGTGCCAGGACTGCATTCAGGATCTCTGAGTTTCTCTGGGTGCACAAGATTTTAATGGAGCTGAAACCCAAGATTTTTCCATGCCCCTCTCCTATCCCAGCACCACATTCCCTCGGCCTTCCAGACATTCCATTCCTTTGCTGGGAAGTGCAGCAAAGCCTGCCCAGCACCCAGGCTCCCAAAAAAAAATGGGAAAAGATGGGAAAAGGTGGGATTGATCTGCTCCCTCCCTGGAGCCGCACCTGGCCCTGCAATGAGCATTTCTAGTTCCAGGCCTGCTCCTTTGTGAGACAAAATGAGCCTTTTTCATTTCCTTTTCCTCAGTGTAATAACATTGTCTGTGAAAAAGTGTGATTTTCATATCTGACTCATCTCCTGGACTGATAATAATTTCCTTTATTCCCCATCCCTCGTTAGGGGGGTAAAATCGGCTGGTTTGGGGGATGTTGCTGCACTACTGGAGGCTCTGGAAGTCATCCACACTCAGCAAATCCAACCCACGGCAGTGGAAGGAGAGGGTGAAAGAGTTAACCGGGGTTCGGGAAGAGCCCACACATCCCCTCCAGCCCGTGGGCTGCTAATGAGCCATCATTCACTGCTAAATTACTCGCTGCAATCGTCTGTCTGCTGCTCAGCCATTTATCCGGGGGGAAGAGCACTCAGAGCTCCAGGTTCTAATCCATAAACTCGGATTGCCATGGGATACGGGGGAAGGACTGGGAAATTTGCAGTTCTTTCCCTGAGCAGCAAGGCCCATCCATCCTATTCCTTTCCCTCACAATGCCAAAACCGCCTGGTCTCACGGTTTGGAATAAAAAAAAAATTAAAAAATTAAATCAAAAATTTTAAAAAATCTAAAATGAGCGAACCAAAACCACTACACAAAATTAGTATTTCCACCCAGTTTCGAACTGAAACCACCACACCTGGGGAGAGACAAAAAAAACCCAACAAACCTCATCAGGGGCTCAAGGCTGCTCTGGGATGGAATTTGACCAGCTCTCCACAGGGACTGATCCTAAAATAGCCCTGCAGGCTCCCAGGCTGTCCTGCTCCAAGCCATGGTGCTGGCAGCCTCCCCGAGCTCTTTGTCAGGCCCTGGCACGTTCAGGGTCCCCCCAGGCAGGGCTGGAGAGGGAATTCTTGACAAGGAGCAAAATAACTCATTAAAGTCTCAGTCCCTGCAGGCACAGCTCCTGGAACAGGGTGTGGGTGGCAGGCTGAGGCTGGGAGATGAATGACAATTGTCAGCAAGGAATCACACAGAATCCCAGGATCACTGAGGTGGGAAAAGACCCCCAGGACCACCGAGTCCAGGCTGGGCCTGATCCCCACCTTGTCCCCAGCCCAGAGCACTGAGTGCCACATCCAGGAATTCCTGGGACACCTCCAGGGATGGGCTCTCCAAACCTCCCACGGCAGTTCCAATGCCTGAAACCCTTTCCATGAAGAAATTCCTCGTGTTGTCCAACCTGAGCCTCCCCTGGCACAGCTTGAGGCCATTTCCTCTCACCCTGTTGCTGATTATCTGGGAGAAGAAGCCACCACCATTCCTGACAGGAATCTGCAGCTTGCTGGGGTTGTTCTGTTTTTTTCCTGCTGTTCCCCAGCACTTTTTTTCCTGGGAAACATGGAAAACCTGCCCACTGCTGTCCCCAGAACCTCGTCCTCTCCCACGGAGCAGCAGCCTCATGTACCGAACACAAATCTAGTGTGGGGTTCTCCAAATGCCCCTTGCTGCTGCCAAGAGTTACAATTTTATCATGAAAATTTGGCTTCCTGGTCATTTCAAAATCCCCAGTCCTGGAATGATGTGGATATAGAAACGCAGAATTGCTAAGGTTGGAAAATACCTCAAAGATCATCAAGTGCATCATGATAAGACAATCCCAGAGCCATGACCAAAAGAGTCAGTGTCAAGTCTAAAAAGCTGAACAATCCCAAAAACACCCTAAGGCAAATAAAGGGAATATTCACATTGTTATTCTCTAAAATACCAAGTCCTTTAGGCAAACCCAGGATTCTCCTGTGGAGCGCTCAGCCAATCCTGAATTTATTTCCCAACTTCCTTTGACAATTTGTGCCCTTTTTTGCTTTGTCTCCAGCGCCGTGACTTTTGCTTCCTCCTGAAGTCTGGGAGAAAATCCGCAGCGATCCGTCAGGGAGGGGAGAGAGGCCACGAGGGACAGGGACGGGAGAGGACAAGGAGGTGGCCTGGAACGTCAGCAGCTGTGCCCAGGAGCTGATCCAGCAGATTGGAGCACGGCAGGACGCCGGGGAAAGGTTGACAGACGGCTGACACTGCAAAATCTCACCTCAGGGATCTTCATTATCCTTTTGGGATGGTGTTTGGAGGCAGGCAGCGCTAATGTGATGACAGGGCCAGCTGTGAGCAGGGATGTTGGAGCGGGATCCTGCCGGGACACCAGGCAGGACCCGCCGGGCACGGACAAGGACGGATGGCCCTGAACGGCGGCCAAGCTCTGCTGGGAGCTTGAGGATTGTTGGAGTGGATGCTGAGGAGCAGATGAGCCAAACATCCACTGCTCCAGCCTTCCAGTGTAATTATCTTCTCCTGACACCAACGGGAGCCCGGGAAACGGGGATATTTTTATGCCTTCTGAAATGGTTTATTGCTCGCAGCGCAAATTTCCCGCTCGCTGACGAGCAAAGATCCACGAGGAGGGTCAAGGAAGGGACACTCAAGATGGATTTGGCCATTCCCCTGCAGTCAGCCACTAGGAGCCACTGTTGATTTTGTCCGAATCAAAGCCAATCCCAGAGCAGGAATTTTTCCAGGAGTCTTTTTCTCCGGGTGAAACAAATCGTTGATTTGCTGAAACCAAAGCTCTTCATGGCGAGGATTATTTTCGTCCAACTTTCTGGCTGGGAGAAAACGAAATTGCAACAACGCTTTCAAATTGCTGCAATGTCTCGTTTTGACCTGCTCAGAGCTGGAAACTTCAGGCTTTTGGCTCAAGCAGTGGTTCTGTCATGAGAGGCAGCTCGGATCGGGATGTGTAACAAAGCTTGGCAGCAAAATGAGGCACTTCCAGGAGAGTTGGTCTAAAGTGGAGGTTTTTGCTTTTTGCCAATTTTTTTTCCCAAAGCCCCAACAATTCTGGCAGGGAAAATACCTGCCCACCCTTGGGCTCCAAGCTGCACCAGGAAAAAATTCCTTTCCCAAACACAAAGAGGGTGAGCACGACCCCCCAGCAGGAGATCTCCACATCTCCACATCTTCTGTGCTGCAATTATTGACCTTTACATCAGTCCAGGATTCCAGGGCCAAAAGGTCACCACGTGGAATTGCAGGAGGATCCAGAACGCTCAGGAATCCCCAGAATATGGGAGAGGATTGGCAATGCTGGCATGAGGATCCCCCAGGCTGGATGTGGAGGCTGGAATGGGAATGGCTGTGCTGGAAACTGTCACCAGAAACCAGCACAGAATGGTTTAACCCCAGGTCCCGCTGGCAGATCCCAGGGAAAGCTCAAAAAAGTTCAGATTTGGGTCTAAACTTCAGAATTTAAATCATCCTTGGATTGCAGGATTAAATTTCCCACTATTCAAGGGAAGGACAGGAACTGTGTGGGATAAGTTTGGGAGATTTCAGCACCCTTGAGTTTAAATAAGAGCAAGCCCTGACTGCAGGCAAACACATCCCCTCTCTGCCCATTTTCAAGGCCATTTTTATGCTGCAGAATATTCCAGCAATTCCAAACTATGCTTTTATTAGGGACAAACCTCAAACAGTTCATTCCAAGTTCAGATAAACAGACAAAAAAACCCCAAAACAAAACAACAAACCCCTTTCCTAAATAGTTTAGGTCTGAAAACCTCAGGAGCTGAGAATCTGCCACTTGTGGTTTTAGCAAGGACCCCAGAGCCTTCCTGGAACCAGGAATCCAATAAAAGAGAAACCCATCATGGTCCAATTATCGATGGCTCCTCCAAGCAGACGATGAAGGGTGGAATTTGCAGCCTCAGATTCTCTTTGTGCACCTGAATTCCTGCAGTTCTCCAAGGACTGGGATCTCTTTGTGCCTCTTTTTCCTCTGCCCACCTTCTCCCTCATCTCCTTTGATTGCTGCATCCACCAGCTGCTCTTTTACATAATTTAGGCTCGGTCCCAGCAGGACAACTGAACACCTTTCTGCTCTGAAACTCAGAAATAATCACACCTGCATCCCTCACCCTGGAGAAAGGGGCTCTTCCACTCCACCTCCTCCTGCCGAATGACCAGGGAAGTTTCCAGAGTTGAAAATGTTGTTTTCCTTCAGAAATCCCCCTCCAAAGCAGCTCAACTTTTCCCGAGCTGGGAGATCTGAGAGTGGCAGAGCCCCGAGGAGCAGTAAACAAACCCAGAACATTGAGTCTCATAAACATCCTTTGCACTTGGCTTGTTTTTTCTCTTAGTCCCGAGCCTAAAGCTGTCAATGGGACTTGCAGCACTTGTTTATGTTGGCTTTTCTGCTTTAGATGTTGCATTCAGCCCACAGAGGCTCTGACCAGGCACAATAATGATCTGTCAATCCCTGCCTGGCTCCCGGGCACTCCTGTTTCCTCCCCTCACCTCATTTTTGGGCAATTATAATTCTCCAATTACCAGGTTTTCCACAGTTCACCTGTCTGCAGCCCCGGGTCGCAGAATTAGAACCCACAGAGAATGCAGAGAGGGGAGAAGGCTCCCAGGGACTTTATGGACCATCCAGTCCCACCTAGGGGCACCTTCCACCAGCCCAGGGTGCTCCAAGCCCTGTCCAGCCTGGCCTGGGACGCTTCCAGGGATCCACAGCTTCTCTGGGAATCTGTGCCAGGCTTCCCCACCCTCACGGGGAGAAATCTGAGCATTCCCAGGAGAAGAAAGAGGGAAGGAGGGCTCTGTGACATCTCCCAGGCCGGCACTCAGGGCTCAGTTACTCGCAGCAGGGACAGGCTGCCCTGCACTCCTCAGGGGTTTATTTCCAGCTGTGTCATTCCCCTGCCTCTGGAGCAGCCTGGGCAAAAAGTTCCTTTTCCAGGGAGTTTCAGGAGGCAGAGGAAGCAGAGCTGTCAGGGGATGTAAGTGACACCCCAGCGAAGATGAAGGCTCCGTTTTGACCTTTATTTTTCTCTCCTCCTTTGCTTGCCAAAGATCAAACTGAGCAATTCTGATATTTCTGAGGTAAGTAAACAACCCAGCAAAGCAAACAAGCAGAACCCCCCGAGCAATTGCAGACCTGGCTGCTTCCTCCTCTGCTTTCCCTGCCTTTAAAGAATCCAACCCCAAAAACCCCAGGAATAACACAAGTGGGCTTTTCAACTCCTGCCTCTGAAAATATCTCCTGTGTAAACCATTTGGATGAAGTTTATTTACTACAAGATTGGACTCTTCATGTCTGAAAATCAACTCCAAGCTGGTTTAGTCCATCTAGACCACAGGAATTGCCTTCCTTTACGTGATAAAACTTCTTTTAAAAAAAAAAAAGGGTTTGGGTGGTGTTTTCCCAGGCTCATGAGCACAGTTCAAAGTTATTTCTGCTCTCTGGCCTTGGAAAGGGATCAGGGACTTGAACCAGGATATCCCAGCCCTGGAAACTGAGATATTTTGCTATTTTGGGGGTGCCACTGCCCCAAATTTAACAGCCAGACACAACCACAACCTCTCAGGAGCACAAGTCCTGCTCAAGAAGGGCTCCTCTGTTATTAAAGCCTCTCCTAAAAGTTGTGGCTTTAAGGAGTTTGTGCTTTCCACTGAAAAAAAAAAAAGAAAGTGTCACTGAGAGATTTCCAAATGGGCTCTGCTTCAAAGTAGGCTGGAAACAGAAGGAAAAAGAGATCTCCTCCTTGTGCCTGCTGATGGATGCTCCCTCTCAGGGTTTGGAATGAAAAATGGGGGATTTATTCCTCAGTCACCTCCACTCTCAGGTTTTATGCCTCCCTCTAAATGGGATCCTTCATGTGGAGCGATAACAATTTAATTGAAGATAACTGATGGTAATTTTTCCTCCTTTCAATTGACCTGCTTGATCTCCTAATGCTCTGCAGAGTTCCTTTTAACTCTCTGCTCCGTGGTTAATGATTCCAAACCCAGATGCAAAACTCTGCTCCTCCCTGGAGCTGCCAAAGGGACATTGAGGGGTGGGGGAAGCGCTAAAACCCAAACCCAGCAGAGTTCAGCTTCTCCTGCAGTGACCAGATTCCAAATTCAGGCACTCCCCACGATTTTTGTGCCGCTCCCCCAAGTTCAGGTTTGGATATTGGGGAGGAATTGTTCCCTCTGAGGCCCTGGCACAGATTCCCAGAGAAGCTGTGGATCCCTGGCAGTGTCCAAGGCCAGGCTGGACAGGGCTTGGAGCAACCTGGGATGGTGGAAGGTGGCCCTGGGGGTGGCACTGGATGGGCTTTAAGGTTTTTTTTCCAACCCAACCCATCCCAGGGTTCTCTGTCTCCAGGCTGGGAGCGTTTTCTCTCCGGAAGAATCCCTGGATGCCACATTTCCCAGTCCTGCAAGAAGAGCCACAGAGCAGAGTTTGTTCTCTGGGATAATCAACTTCCCTCAGAAGCTTCCCTGGCAGGAGATCCCACGTGGCAGAACATATTTGCAGTATTACTTTCCCATTTCTCAGTTTCATTCAGCAAAATGCAATTTCATTTCCAGTGACATAAATGCCAAGCAGGATTAGATCAAGTGCTGCCTGCTCCAGCCTCTGGAGGACGGGACCAGGGCAATCTGAAATGTTATCAGCAGAAGTGTTTGGGAAAGCAGGGCAATCAGCTGGGTTATATCTGGGTGAAGGATCACTTGGAGCGACAGATGGCTCAAAAATAAGCCTTAAAATGAGAAAAACCCACCCAAACCCTGTAAAACAATGCCCCAAAGCAGGCCAGCAGTGCTCAGGTTCAGTTATTAAATGAGAAGTCACAGCAGGAAGGAGCCAGCTCTCCAAATAAGCAGGGAATGGCTCCAGCAAAGCCCCAGGAGCAGCTGGGAGAACTGGACTCTGCACGCTGGTGCCACTGTCAGGAAAAAGGGAAAATGGGAATGTGGCTGTGCTGAGGCCAGGGAGTGTCTCCTGTGCTGGGTGCAGGGATCACCCTCAGGAGCATCCACCAGGAGATGCTCTGGCCTCTTCCCAACATCCCAGAACCTGTTACTGGAGCCTTTTCCCTGGAAATAGGAGCAGGTTCCTCCCTGCTGCCATCCCACCCTGCATGGCCTTGGCTCCTTTAAAAGGCTCTGGCCAAAATCCAGGGAATTCGTCCAGCCTGAATCATTCCCATCCATATGCTGAGCAGCACCAGTGGATCTGCTGGCCAGGACAGCTCAGAGCAGGCTCTGGCCTGACTCTCATCCAAGAAATTTGGCTTCTCCCTCACCATAAAAAAATTACATTCACACAAGGAATTCTATCCACACGGTTCCTGCCCACTGCAAAGCTGTTCTTGACCACGCTCTGAGCTGAAGTCAATAATTAATGGCCCCAAAATCATCAGCACCGTGCCTGAAATCAGCTTTGTTTGGCTGGTTAACCACAAAGAATGAATTTTTAAAATATAATGCAGCATTTCTAGTGATTTATGGTCCTTTAAAATACATAGATTAATAAATATGGCTTTATATTTAGGCTGACGATATCTCCAATCTCATTAATTCAACAGAAGAACGAGGCTCTACCTTTTCCTTTCAGGTGTGAGCCGAGTCCTGGGACATGAAGAGCTGGAATATTTAAGACTGGGATACACACAAAACCCATGGAATATGCTACAGCCCCTTGCAGGCAAAAAAAAAGGAGCAACAGAGACCCAGCCTGGAGGAATCTGCACAAGAAATGAAGGTTAATTATGGATTTTCCTTGGGAAAATCCTCCAGCCCCACCCCACAGCTGCCCAAGAGGATCACAGGTGGCACCACATGCGCCGGAGGTGGCAGGACACGCACACAGAGAGAGTCAAGAACCATTTCCCAACTCTTTGATGACACTTCAGCAACGATTCCATGATCTTTACCCAGCTCCTGGCTCTCTGAAACGCCGGGATCAAAGACCTTTGGGTCGTCATTAGCAGGCAAACCCAATAGAAGTTGTTTACTTCGGCCGAGTTAATGGCACTGGAAATATTTAATCAAAAAATGGACACACTCCCCCTATTACTGCCAAGATGATTCAGAAGGGGCCACTTAAATCTGGTTTGTCAAGCCATTACTCATCCCCTGCTAATAGAGCTTTATGGAGAGTCCCTTTGAAAAAGGCACTTTGGTGATCCGCGGCCATCGGGAGATGAAGCGCACCCGGGGAGCACAGCAGGGGCTGCTGCTGGGGAGGAAGGTGGGGATGTGTTTAGTCTGCGTTTCAAAAAAAAAAAAAAAACCTTGGCTTAGTCATCTGCGCAGCCCAGGAGAGGAGCTGGAGAGGCTGGAGGGGGAAATGAGTTCAAGGAGAGGGTAATTGTTGAAAAAAGCACGAGCCAGCCGCTGGACCCGACCTCCGAGGGCCCAAGTGGGACGTGAAGAGGTGGGAGAAGGTTGGGAGAGGTTTTAAAAGGTTCAAGGGTCTTGGAATAGGAGGAGGAAATGAAAATGTTGGAGGACAGGAGGAGGAAAGCTGGGGGTGTGTCTCGTTTGGGCACAGGGAGTTTTTTATGGGTTTTCCTCTGGGGAAATGAATCCCAGAATGGTTTGGGTTGAAGGGACCTTAAAGCCCATCCAGTGCCACCCCCTGCCATGGGCAGGGACACCTCCCACTGTCCCAGGGTGCTTCAAGTCCTGTCCAGCCTGGCCTTGGACACTGCCAGGGATTCACAGCTTCTCTGGGAATCTGTGCCAGGGCCTGCCCACCCTCACAGGGAGGAATTCCTTCCCAAAATCCCATCTGTCGCTGCCTTCTTGTCAGTTTGAAGCCATTCCTCCTGTCCTGGCACTCCGGGCCCTTCTGAAAGATCTCTCTCCACCTTTCTTGCAGATTCCCTTCACTGAAAAGCCACAATTCACTGACCCCAAATCCTCCTCTCCAGGCTGAACAATCCCAATTCCAGCTGATCCAAATTAACCAGGGGCTGTTCACTTCCTCAATGCCAGGAAACCTCTGAGCACCCTGACGTGGCAGCTCTTGATCCTGCCTTAGAGCCTGGGGATGGAGCAGCTGAGCTGAGCTCTATTTATTGCGATTTTTGTGACACTGGATCAAAAAGATCCCTTGGGATCTTAGGATCCAGGTCATTCCTAGGGTGGGAAACTCACGTTTTCCACAGGCTGATGAAGTTCAGGGACATCCAGTGGGGACAGCACAGCTGGAGGAACCTCCAGCCCTTTTATCTCCCAAGACTGGACTGCCCCAAGTTTGATAGAGCTTCCCAAGGAGAGAAACGCTCCCAAATTGCTGAAGATCCCAAGGTTTAACAGCACAGAAATGATCATCTGCAAACCCACATCTGGAACCCAGGCAGCAGCTCCTCCCTGCTCAGATCAAACACAGAGCCAGGAGAACAAATCCAGGGGAAATCCACCTTTCCTCCCCTGCAGCAAACCCAAACCAGCCCCAGCAATCATCCTGAGCTCCTTTTTGTCTGGGAAAGCACAAAGCTGTGAGAGCCCAGGGTGCTGCAGCCCTCAGCCAAGGCAGGCAGATGGGAACCTTGCTGCTCTTCCCCGTGAATTATTGATCCCTCCTTTTGGCCACCAGCAGCAGACTAAAGCAGCAATTAAAGCCCCTCCACCAGGATCAGGAAGGGAAAGCAAAAAGACAAAAAGGTACAAAAAGCAGAGCTGTGTTTGCCAGCAGCCTCCAGCACGTGCAGCTGGCACTGGGAGCCAGTGGCTCCCCAGGAGCTCCTGCTCCACTTTAGCTCAGGAATATTCTGGAATCGTGGAATGCCCTGAGCTGGGAGGGACACGCAAGGATCAGTCCAGCTCCTGCCCTGCTCAGGCAAAAATCCCACCCTGTGAATCCCTGGAGTCCTGTCCCCATGCTCTGGGGCTGTGCCCTTCCCTGGGGAGCTGTTCCAGACACCCTCCAGGGAAGAACTTTTCCCTAAAATCCAACCTAAACCTCCCCTGGCACGGCTCCAGCAGGGAGCAGAGCTCTCCCTGACCCTCAGCAGAAGCTGCAGACCACTTGTGCCTGAGGAATTTGAAAAGAAACATTAAAAAAAAAAACCACCCCAAAAATTATAAAATAAATAAAAATAAAATAAAGATTGAAGAACAACGATAAAAAAATTAAAAATAAAGAATTAAAAAAAACCCAACAACAAGCACGGACATCCCTCCCGCTCCCTGATATGAGAGAAGCTTGTTCTGCTGACTCCAGAGGTCAGGGAGGAATTCCAAGGCACAGAGAAGGACTCCAAAAGTCAGGAAGGAGTTCCAAGGACAGCAGAGATCAGGGAGGAATTCCAAGGAAAAGGGAAGGACACCAGAGGTCAGGGAGGAATTCCAAGGACAGCAGAGATCAGGGAGGAATTCCAAGGAAAAGGGAAGGACACCAGAGGTCAGGAAGGAATTCCAAGGACAGCAGAGATCAGGGAGGAATTCCAAGGAAAAGGGAAGGACACCAGAGGTCAGGGAGGAATTCCAAGGACAGCAGAGATCAGGGAGGAATTCCAAGGAAAAGGGAAGGACACCAGAGGTCAGGAAGGAATTCCAAGGACAGCAGAGATCAGGGAGGAATTCCAAGGAAAAGGGAAGGACACCAGAGGTCAGGGAGGAATTCCAAGGACAGCAGAGATCAGGGAGGAATTCCAAGGACACCAGAGGTCAGGAAGGAATTCCAAGCTGCCCCGCAGCACAGTGGGATCACCTGGACACTGCACTGAGTGAAAGCCTGGAATTTCCAAGTGGGAGCAAAAAGCAGCAGGAGAGCTCAGTGAGCCCTGCTCCTCATCACCTGTTTGCATCCCATAATTCTATCCAGGCTCAGGGTTTGCACCTGGCAGAATTTCTGGGTTTCAGACTCTGGAGATGGCCCAGAGCTCCCACATTTTCACCTTCTTGACAAAAAACCCTCCAGTGAAATGAAATTCCATGAAACCACCACCGATGTTCACAGAAATCGCTGTGCTGACTTTGCACCGTGCTTCTCTTGCCATATTTATTCCTAACATTGGGAAAAGAACAAAAAAATCTGGAAAACAGGACTTCAAACAGAGGAGGTGACTTTCCATGGGATTTTCCTGGCTCCTTTTGCAGGAATGATGCCTCAGCCCCAAGCCTGCCCTGGATTTCAGTGTGGTTTGATTGTTATGGGAACAAAATGAGACAGGAAAAAATACAAAATCAGTGGTTCTAATTTGATATAATGACATAAAATCGCTGCTAAAATAATGACATTCAGCTGGATTAGCCCTAATAACAGCAGCACTAATTAAAATTATTGCAGTTCAGTATTCCTGTGAGCTTGGTGAACACCTGAGACTCTCCCCAGGCAGGAGTGGGTGAGTTTGGTTTTGGGGGTCGTTAGTTCAGCCTCGGTGAGCTGGGAAAAGGGGCTGTCAAGGAACACTAATTGCCCACCACTAATTACAGCAGCAATAACAACACCTCTCCAGTCACCCCCGCTGCACGCCCCTCACCCAGCTGGGGAGGAGATGGCAGCAGGGACAGCTGTGACAAATAAACAAAGCAGGATTTCACCGGATTCCCCATCCCTGGCAGCGCCCAAGGCTGGGCTGGACACGGCCTGGAGCAGCCTGGGGCAGTGGAAGGTCCCTGCCCATGGAACAAGATCCCTCTCAAGGTCCCTTCAACCCAAACCGTTCTGGGATTATTTCATTTGCAACTTTCTCTCTTCCATGCCCCAATCAAGTTTTCTTTTTTCCCGGTTTTTCCCAGCCCTGCCGTGGCTCTGAGTGCAGAAGTGAAGCAGGAAGAGCCACGAGGAGCAGGCACAGAACCAGAGCTGCTCCAAACCCCTGCTCAGCCCAGACCCCACGGCTGCCCCGGGGCCTGGATCCACCTCCTGCTCCCAGGACAAAACCAAACAATCCAAATCCTCCAGGCAGGGATGGAACAGGCAACACCAGGTCGAATTTGAGAGCGGGAGTGAAAGAATTGAGATTGCAGCTCCTGCCTGGTGGCTTTCATAAACTCCTGAAGCTGCGCCACCAGCCCTGGGCAAACACCGAGCCCCCGAGGAAGCCACGAGCTCCCAAAACCCCTTGCCCTGATGGGAATCCTCCTCGTGGGCTCCCAAAGCAGGCAGACCATGCTGAAAGCTGCCAGATGATTTTATTTGTGGCATCCACAGCGGATCTGAAGCAATTATTTGCTGGAAGCCAGGCTGGAGGAGGTGGCGAGTGTTTCCATGGCGATGAGCTGGCATTGCCTTGGTGACCACGGGCTGCTGGTGCTGCTGAAGCACCCTGACCTCTGCACAGCTGAGCACAGCACGGAATTTCCTCCTTCCCTGCCTGATGGTGGCTTTTATTGGAGCTCAGCCCCAGCCAGGAGTTGCCTCAGGTGGTTGCGCAGAGCCGGGGAAGCATCCTCAGTTCATCCTGAATTAACCTGTCCCTCGGTCAGCTGCAAACCAAGCCCAGCTCCAATCCTGGCTGCTCCTGAGCCTCAATCCACCAGCTAGAAAACGAAGCAGAGGAGACCCAGCCCTTCATTAGCCCAGACATCAAAAGCAAATTAATCTATCAGCGTTTAAAGCCTTTAAGAGAGGTCACGCTGAGAGACAGATGTGTTAACAGGGTGCAGGAGTGGCTGGCGCATCAAAGAGCAGCTTTGCATTTCCTCCCAGGTGAGGAGTTCATCCAGATTTCTGTGGGAGAGTCAGAACCGAGCGCATCTCCCTCCAAACCACCTCCAGATAAACCATCAAAGCCTCATCCTGAGCTCACATGGCAGGAAATTGTTGCAGCTCTGCCTTTGAGAGCTCCCGCTGCTTCCTCTCCCAACTTTCCTGGTTGGAGCGACTCCTGCGATCCCCCTGAAGCATTCCTCGAGTTCCTGTTCAAATCCAGGCCCTGCACTCCACAACCCCGAAGTGGTTTCTATGGGGATGCTAAAAAAACCCCAAAGGCACATTTGGGGTGCAGAGCTGGGCAGGACAGAAGTTTGGGAGAGCAGCAAAGGCAGGGAGAGAGGAGCGAGGAGGGGACTGGGCACCTGCTGCCCCTGAGCTGCAGGGAACAGGCTCCAGTTTGGCTCCCAAAACAGAATTGTGGAATTATAGCCTGTCCTGGTTGGGAAGGACCCACAGGGACCATCCAGCCCTGCACAGACACCCCAACACCCCCACCCTGGGCATCCCTGGAGTGCTGTCCAAACCCTCCTGGAGCTCTGGCAGCCTCGGGGCTGTGCCCATTCCCTAGGGAGCCTGGGCAGTGCCAGCACCCTCTGGGGGAAGAACCTTTCCCTAAAATCCAACCTGACCCTCCCTGGCACAGCTCCAGCCGTTCCCTGGTCCCAGGAGCTGCAGATCCCGAGGAGTTTCCCCTCAGCTCCTCCTCTCCAGGCTGACTGAGGCACAGAAGAGTCCACGGACACGGCCAAAACTTCACATCCTGTTGACACAACTCCCTGGAGCCACACAGAGCTCAAAGCAGAGTGCAGTGACCCTAAAGACACACAGCCACATGTTCTAACACGTCCTTCTACTCCAAGCACACCATTCCCCAGCAGATTTGATATTTTCCAGGCCAAATTCCTCGTTTAAACAAAAGCCAGGAGCTATTTTGTCTCGTTTCAGCAAACCTCCCTTAAAACCACCCAGCCAGGAGGACTTCACACTTCAGCCACAGGAGTGAGGAAGCACAAAGGGACAGTGCCAGCGTGGCAGGGGACACTGGGCAGAGCATCCCTGCCTTCAGCCACAGGAATTGGGACGTCTGGAGAGCACAGCAGAAATGTTCTGGAGCATCCTGTGCCTCCTGGTGAGCGCTCACCCCTGGGATTTGAGCACATGGCTGCAGCCAGCCTGCCCAGTGCCACTCTGATTTTTTTAACCATCCAACCAGTCCCCCAGGCTCCCCAGCCTGCATTTCCCCTCCCCATCAAACAAGGGAAAAGAATTCAATTTGGGGTTTCGAGAGTTTCCAGCTAAGATACACAATTAGAAAAATATTCACTGCAGATGATGATAAATAACCCTGGGCTGGAGAAGCTCGGCAAGGATCTGTTCTTCAGGCGGCTGTGATGACACAAAGTCTTCTGCAGGGCTGTTTTACAAGCTTTCCCCTGAGCCCAAACTTGTTAACCTTCATTTCCCTGCCTGTTTGCAGAGGAGTGACAGCTGCAGCCATAAATCCAGCACTCAGGTTTCCTGTCAGAGTTAAAAAATCAAATATGGATGAAACCCTCTGCTGTTACACCCTGACGAGCAAGAAGGAGGGGAAAAAAAAAAGAAAAAAAAAAAAAGGAGTGGGAGGAAATCCACAGCTTTAAAATAATTTCTGAAATACAAAAGGACTTGTGCAAGTCAGGTGGGAAACATGCACGGCATGGTTTCCTTCCCTCATTACCTGTCTGGAGTCTGAGCCTGCCTGTCCATCACCCTCCCCAGGTTCAACTCAGCCTCAGGAACAGGGAAAAGCTGCTCTTGGGAAAGGAAGGAGCTGAGGAACATCCCCCAGCCATCAACCCCCTCCCCACTGCAGCCAGGGAGTGATTCCTGCTGCTCAGGGGTGCCTGTGTGTGCTGGGAGCCTGGCAGGGATGCGAATCCCATCCTTCCAGCCTGGAAAGGGGGGACGCAGCCAGGGAGACCAGCAGAGAAATGGGAACAGCCTTTTAGGTATCTTTCAGAAGTGTTTTTGGGGGCGATGAGTTGTTCCCTGCATCACCTCTGGCTCCGATGCTTCCAGAGGCACAAACTGGGGTTTCTGGCTGTGCCCCCTCTGCAGCTGAGCCCCCCTGGCACACACAGCGCTGGGACCTGGCAGCAGCACATCAGGAGCTGCTCCAGAGCCACCCGAGCTGCTGATCTGTGCTCCTGGCAGCTCCCGGAGCTCCAGCACCGGGAGGGCTCTGCAGCACACAGGTCACTGGGGGGAGATAATTGCCCAGCAACCCACGCCGTTCTCTGGCCCAAAATCATCTCCGCAAACGACTTTCAACTCTTTGTCCTCCCAGCAGCAGCGACCGGGCCAAACGATGCCCTCAGGGTGGATGTTGTGCCCCTGAACCCCTCAGGAATGAAAGGGAAATGCTGATTCTCTCCCATATCCTCTTTTCTCCCCAGAGGTTTCATTTATTCCCGTTTATTGATCGGGTTTGAGGCAGCTCAGAGCTGGGAAATTCCTGCCTGATGTGCCTGGGGAACAGAGAGGCAGGGATTTGTGCCCCTGATCCCAGCTCTGCTCCAGGTGCAGCTCTGGGAGCTGCCAGCACCCCCTGGCCTCCCATCCCACCCCAACCCAAAGGAATGAAGCAATCCATGTATAGTCATGTCGAGAGACAGGGAATTACAGGATCCATCTGTCTGCAGCAAAGCCAATTCCCTCTGGAGCATATAAAATTAACTCCTTTTTTTTCCCCTTTTTTTTTTAAATGTTGCTTTCTCTGTTTTACTACAGTCCCAACTTTCAGATTGGTCTGCGTGTGGGACAAGGAGAGGACAAGGACAGGGAGAGAGGAGCAATTCATCTGGACAGGGATCAGGCAGGAGAGAAAACTCCTGGGAAAGTGGTCTCCTGGCCCATCCTCCCCGCTCTAAAAAAGCTTTGCCACCGATGCTCCGAGGGCTGTGCACTGTGTTTTTCCCAAATTGGGAGCCAGGCTGTCTTTAGGGCTGTAAACCAGACAGTGCAAACAAAAATAGAGCTGGAAAAAGAATGCGAGCAGGGATGCCAAAGCTCCCTCATTTCCAAGAGTCTCGCTCCTCTCACATCAGCTTTCCACCCCACTCCTAAAAAAGCATCCCCATCCCGGAACACAAAGCCCAGAAGGAGTTGCAAGGTGACATTTTCACTTCATTCATAATTCTGGGAGATCTCACTGTCCCTGGTTGAAAGCTGAGGAGAATCCCCAGCTGGGCTGGCAGCAGTGGGGAAAGGAGCTGCATTGTCCCCCTGAGCATCTTTAATCCACACCTGGCTGCTCCTTCCGTGCCTCCCCAAGGTTTTTCCCAGTTTAATCTCCTTTAGAGGTGCAAGGCTCTGTTCCCATTCCCAATCTTATCATTCCTTGCAATAACTCAGTCACTAAAATTGGAAAAGACTTCCAAGGTCATCAAACACCCCTAACCCACACCATGAAATGCCACATCCACTGATTTTTCCATCATTTCCAGGGATGGTGACCCCACCACTGCCCTGGGCAGCCCCTTCCAGTGTTTAACCTCCCTTCCAGTGAGGAAACATTTCCTAAAATCCCACCTGGCACAGAGCACATTGCAATCCTGGTCTCAGGGAACAAAAAAAACCCCAGCAAACACAAGATGGATGCAGAAGCATCCTGAGCTGATGGTGTTCCAGCAGCTCCATCCCTCCTGTGTCACCCCAAGCCACTCCTTGCTTCCCAAGGTGCCGAAGTTTTCCTGCCCCAGCCTTTCACAATCCCCTCTTGCTCCCCCTGCTTTTGTCCCTGCTTTTCCCAGAGCCTCCCGGGAGGATGGGAGCTGCTGGAGGGGCCTGGCTGGGGCGCTGTGACATCTCTGGGGTCCCTGATCACAGCTGGCACCGGGCAGACCCCGGAGCTGTGCCTGGAACTTGTCCTTTGTCACCGAGGGGCTGCCTGGGGAACACGGGTTTGCTCCCCTGCTCAAAGCCACCCTCACCCTCCTCTCCCAAAGCCAGTCCCAGATGGAAACCAGGGATCTGGCTGGCAGGGGAAGGCCCAGAGCCAACAAAAGCCCCTCTGTGGTGTGGAAGTCACTCCACGCCCGTGTCCCAAAGCGGCCACACGGTGCCAGCCCTGCCCGGCCTGGGGCACATCAGAGCCACTGTCCCAGCACCAGGGCCTGGCTGGGGCTTCCACACATTCCTGATGGAATGCAGCTGCCAGGAGCACTCTGGGGGCTGGATCCTGCTGGGTTTATTTTACCTGCCAGCTGAAACTCAAACGTCCTGGCTGCAGCCGCCAGCTGCCAGCCCCGTGCCACCCCGGGCTCTGGAGTGGGGTTGTGTGGGATCAGGGCACTGGGGATGGATCCAGACGGGAAAAAAAACACATCTGGGGGGTCCCGTGGGACTGAGCACACCCCCACTTTGCAGGCAGCAGGGAAAGCTGGCACTGTCACCTGCCTGCCACTGTCACCTTCTATCCCGACCCCTCACCAGAGAGAACAACTAATGGCACAAGTGAGGGGAAGCAAGCACTGGGAAAGGGGCCTGCAGTTCCTCAGGGAGCTTGGGGATATTCCCGTGGCTGATGAGCACATCCAGAGGAAGCAAAGCCCCTCCTGCCCTGGCTCTGCCCCGGGTGTCTGCCCTGGGGTGAGTTGTGACCTCAGCCCTGCCCTGCTGAGGTGCTGCTCCTGTCTGCTCCAAGGCCCAGGAAGGGAAGGATCTCTGGGATCTCTTTCCCTTATATAGTAAAAAAAAATATCCCAAGAGAAGGAAAACAGAGCAGGGGAGGAGCCCTCAAATTGGAGAAAAGGGGGAGAGAGGAGGCTCTGTGTGGAAGGCCGTGGTTTATCCATGACCATGATCCAGCAGCGAGCCAGGACACCTGGATTTTCCCTGCCACCACTTCCTGCTGCCCTGCCTCTGATCCCTGATTCCCTCTGAGGTGACAATGACACCTTCCCGGTGGGAATCTCCACGTGGGAGCTGCTGCTGGCTCTGATCAGGGGGGATCCCCAACCCGGTGCTGACCTGACAGCAGGAGGGCCTGGATGTGCAATGAAAACATCTTGGGGCACTAGAGATGGAAAACATCCCTTTCTTCCCAAAGTTCCCCAGGAAAAGCCCTTCCCTGAGGTGGAGACAGAACCAAGGATGTGGAAAAAGCTGAATTTCCATCACTGATGTGTTCTCCAGTGATCCAAGGCTTGGGGAGAGCTGTCCTCTCTCTGAGGGGATGAGAGGGAGCAGGGAAGGGAGAGCTCAGAATGAGCTGGCACAGCCCAAACACAACCCGAAGCACTCCTGAGTCTCACACCATTCCTACAACAGCCACAAATGCACTGGGCTGAATTTTCACATCCCAGCCTGGGGCTGGGGGAATCAGTTTTCCTCAAATCCTGCCAGTGTGTGAGTCCTGAAAATTGGATCCTGCAAAAATCTGGAAGAGAGAACAAGTTTTGCCGGCTGAAAGCGTGAACCTCAGCTCAGGGTAGTATTTTATTGACTCACAACTCAAAAGGAATCTCAGCAATTTGCTTCAAACACTGCTGAAAAATCCTGCTCTGCTTTCTGAGTAAGTGCTGAGCTTTCCATGCCAAACCAATTTTTCAGGCCAAAATTGACAAACGCTAAAACAGGACGTCACTGCTGAAGCGAGCGCTACCTTCAATCACACAGAATGACTTCTTACTCCAGAATAATAAAATGTTCTACTCAAAACCAACACTCCTCTCACTCTGACAAGCCACGGACCACTGGGTGCACCTCAAGGTCAGCTCCTGCTCCAAAGGCAGCTGCTCCCAAAGAAACACGCCATGGATGAGGGATCAGAAAAGCAATTAAAAGCTCTTTGAACAGCAATAGCTCGGAACAAATACTAATTTGTACTTCTCTGCTGAGGAGAGAATATAAAATAACGTTTCTAGTGCCATTTGATGTAAATGGAGCTTTTTATGTGGAATCATTACAAGTATCAACAGCTCCTTCAGTGAATTCTTCTGGGAAGCTGAGTGGGGGGCTCGTGGATCATTTCCCTCTGCAGGGATAACACCAGCACCTCTCCTGGGCAAATGAGGTGCTCTGTCCTTCTCCTGGACAATCCCAGAGCTGGGGATCGAGGCAGGCTGAAGGAGCAGCAATTATTTCCTCAGAGCACTCGGCGATGCTGGCTCTGGGGCAAAAAGGAATCTGTTTTCCACTCGGAAACATCCTGGGATAGGATCCCTGTGCCAGGTATCCCAGCCCAGCAGCCCAAAGGTGGTGCCTTTGGAGTGCCCTGCTCAGTGCTGCAGTGCCGTGGCACATCCTCAGATCCTCTGGAGAGCTGTCAGCTGCAATGAATGCAGAACAAAACTCATCCAATGTTCTGAAATGGCCTGGAAGATTAATGCAAGGATTGCTTCCCCCTTTGTACTTGGCTCTCCTCATCCGCGGGAGCGCTCCTTGTGCTGGGGATGGACGGATTAATGAATTAATAGAGAAATAAATAAAAAATAAATGAATAAACACAGCACTGGAGGAGGAAAAAAACCAAAAAAACAGGGAGAGCTCCACAGCAGGCAATTAACCTTTGAAATCCAAGCTGTGCTGCTGCTAATGAACAGCACCCTGGCACCTCTGAGCTCCCAGCCATGTCCCAGGTGGAGCTGGCCCTGAACCCTGCGGATGTCCCAGGCAGGATCTGACTGCTCCCAACGCCTGGATTGCCAAGGAAACACTTCCCATCAGCAGCTGCCCTGATCTCCTGCCACCAAGGGGCTGTGCTGCCCTGAGAAAAGCTCTGCTCAGCAGTTCTGGCGTCTCCTCACCTTCCCCAGGAGCTGTCACAGGGCAGGATCCCCTGGAGGGTTTGGAACAATGGTTTGGAAAAATGGTTTGGAACACGTGTTAGGGAGAGATTCTCCCCTGGGCAGGCCCTGGCACAGATGCCCAGAGCAGCTGTGGCAGCCCCTGGATCGTCCAAGGCCAGGCTGGATGAGGTTTGGAGCACACTGGGATGGTGGAAGGTGTCCCTGCCATGGCGGGGGGCAATGAGATGATGATGTTTCAAGTCCCTTCCAACCCAAACCATCCCATGGCTCCACGACTCCACCCAAGCTCTGTGCTCTAAAGGGGGTGGTGCCATTTAGCCAAGAGCAGTCTGGTGAGCAGCCAGGTGGGAATTTCACATTCCCATAAAAACACAGCCTGAAGTCCTGAGGGGCTTTGGGTGTGGCCAGGGCTCTCTTTGTCTGGTGGCAGTACAACCCCAGCTCTCCTGATCTCTGCTCCCTCTGACAGGGACACGATCCAGGGAATGGGATGGAGTTGTCCCACAGTAGGGTTAGGCTGGATTTTAGGGAAAGGTTCTTCCCCCAGAGGGTGCTGGGCAGTGCCCAGGCTCCCCAGGGAATGGGCACAACCCCGAGGCTGCCACAGCTCCAGGAGGGTTTGGACACCACTCCCAGGCACAGGGTGGGATTGTTGGGCTGGATGGTCCCTGTGGGTCCCTCCCAACTCAGGATGTTCTGCGATTCCAAAGACAGAGAAGTCCCAGGAACCCGGTGGGTTTTGCCTCCAGCCTGGCACTTCCAGCCACGATTCCCTGATCCAGCAGAGCTGGACAATGATGCTCCACTGCCTCAAGAGGGCTCCGTGAGACTTCTCTGCAGAGCTCTGCCGCGTCCCAGGGTGAGAGGAGGAACAGCAGCAGGACCAGCCCGGCTCCATCTCCCCTCAGAAGCCCTCACCCTTCCCACACTCACAGCGCTGAGGCTTTGGCTCTGATCAGCTCCGATAAAAATCGATTTTCTGTGTCCATCTACCTGCAAAGCCACTGGGGACTACGGAGAATTTGGGGGGGGGGGGAAAGGCAAAAATCCATGAGTAAATTTTATAAAAGGGATTGGGCATTTCCCCATGGACACTGAGTTTGGGATGGGCTTCCCTGGGGCTGCTGCTCTGGTTTGTTTGCAGTTTGATCCAACCAGACAACGGCCTAAAAAAAGTGGTGAAAGTCGAGAGCAGAGAAGCTGCTGAAGGTGTTTCACTCTGAATGAATGGTGGGAAGTGTTGGTGGGACAGGTTTCCTAGAGAAGTTGTGGAAGTCCCATCCCTGGATGTGTCCAAGGCCATGTTGGAGAGGGAGCAGCCTGGGACAGTGAAAGGTGTCCCTGCCCATGGCAAAGAACTTTAAAATTCCAAACCATTCCGGGATTCTGTGGTTGTGTTTTGCAGGGATCCAGCAGAGCCCTTCCCACGCTGCCACCAGCAGAGCACAGGCTTCCCTGGATTCCCTAAAAACTGCTGTTGGAGTAACACGGAACAGCTTGGCGGGAGCAAGGGAAACAGAGGAGAGCCACAGAGCAGCTCCTAAATCCTTTTAACTTGGGGAATGGCCTCTGGATTTGGCAGGATGGAGAAGACAACAATGGCAACACCCACACCTGGTTATGGCCTGGAGAGGCTCAGAACTTCCCACCTGGAATACTCTGGCAGCACCCAGCAAGCTGTGATCCCACTGTTTTTCCTGTTGGGCTCATGACCCCAAAGGGAGCCATTCCCCCTCCTTCCACCCCAACACCACGCTGTGGCTCTGGGACACTTTGCCCAGACACCTCCTCCTGCTCTCCCCACGAACCAGCCCCAGCCCAAGCCTTGCAGCCAATTCTCACACGAGGGGGGCTCCCAAATCCCCCCACAGAAGCCACGGAGTTTTGTGCCAAAATCCAGAGCAGTTTCCTGTTGGATTTGGACAGTCTCTCAGCCCCTGGGACACCGTTGGGAGGAGAGGTGAGGTGTCACCAAGTTAGGCTCTGACACTCCACGCCTCATTATCCCAGTGTCCCAGGCACGTGGGAGAACTTTTCCAGGTTTCACTTCCATTTTCCTCCCTTTTCATTGGGCATGCCTGTGAGCAGAGCTGGCAGGAATCTGTCACTCCGCAGCCAAAAAGCTTCGGAATCTTTATTGCCATTGGCTTTGAGATGCCCTAAAGCCAAGCTTTTACAAGGTAAAATCCAATAAAAGCCAGCCAGCTACAGCTCTCCTTTGTTAGCAGCAAGGCTGTAATTATCCCAGCTCGCTTTTATGGGACTGATTGGGGACACACTCCATGTGATCCTGGATTTTCTCCTGCTGCCTGCCTCAGGTTTTCCCCAAGCTCCCATCACGGCAAAATCCAAGGGCTGACAAAGCTGTATCCACCTGACAAAAGAGTATCCATGCAGAAATGAGGGATGAATGGCCTATTCAGAAGGCACTGACAAGGTGTATTTCCCAATTTTAGAACTTCTTGTGGAACAAGGAAGCAGGATTCAACAGGGAGCTGACAGGGACAGCTCAATCTCTGCTGGATTTGGACACTTTGCTGTAATTCTGATTTGTCGTTGCATGGCTGAGGTTGTTTTAGCTGAGTCCTGGTTTTGTATTTTTTTTTTGGAAAGAAAATAAGTCTTAGCCTAAAATACAGGAGGTTAAAGCACAGGAGTGGAGAGAAAATGAAGTAACAGCACTCCAGAGGGTTTTTTGTCATGGTCCTGAGCAGTGCTTAATCCTGGGAAATGATGGAGAATGAGCTGCAGAGCCTCTCTCTTGTCCTGCCTTTGGGTGGATTATGCTGCTCTGCCTTTCCTCCTCATTCCCAAACAGACAGACCATGGAAGAGAGGAGGAGCAGCCTTAAAAATAACCCTGACCTGGTCATGACCCTGCAGGGAAGGTTTTGGAGAAGCACTGGATGCCTTTGATCCCAGAAAAACAGATCCTGGCCTGGTTGGGATGCATTTCCTGCACCTGACACAGAGGTGACACGAGAAATTCCCGAGCACGCCTTGACTAAACAGTGGAAAATCCCCATTTTTTCCAAGCAAGAAAAGCCCAAAAGAACAGAACTTTGCCAGGGTGACCAAGTGGAGATGCTCTCCTGTCTCAGCTCCCTGTCCCATGGCACAGCCCCTCCAGTCCCAGGCTGGCTCCAGCTCCAGCTCCGCTTCCTGCCATCCCAGCACTGGGAAGAGCGGCACCATTCCTCTTCCCTCCCTCCAAACACTTCAATAACGTCCCATTCACGCCCTGTGAGAGCAAATTAAAGGCTTTGGAGCCTTCAGGGACACCCTAATTTCTTTTTCTTTGTTGCTTTTAGTATTGCCTGATAGTTTAAGTCTTATTTGAAGGTTCAGATCAAAGAAGAAATTTCTGCCTGGGTTATCTCCAGCACGACCATCAGACCAAAGGTATTTCCACTACAAAAATTCCTGCTCATATGAATAATTCCCAGCCAACGAGCAGCCAGGCTCTGAGCAGACACATCCAACACACACATTTCAGCTCTGCACACCCCAGCAGCACTTCCAGGTGTCCCACACCCCAAAGGCTTCTCCTGCTCCTCACGGGATCATCTTCAGCCCCATTTCCAGCCACAAAAATCCTCATTCCTGCTGACATTGCTTTAGAGCCACCCCAAGCCACCCCTCCAGGAGCACCCAAACCCCGAGGAGCCCCTGAGGCCACTCACCTGCTCGTGGTACTCGATGCCCATGCTGAGGGTGTTGATGAGGATGGCGATCATGATCCCGCGGTTGAAGTATTTGCTCTCCACGATCCTCTTGAGTTTGGTGCCGAACGCCTTCCAGAGCTTCATCACCTTGTTCCTCTCCTTGGCCTTCTTCTTCTTCCTCCTCCTCCTGCCCCGCTGCTGCTGGAGCTGGTCCCGGTGGTCCCCGTGCCGCAGGTCCTGCGTGAACTCGTAGACGCCGTTGCTGTCGGAGTCGCCGTTGCTGTCGGAGTCGCTGAGGGCGAACTCGGGGTCGTCCAGGAGGCTGGCACAGAAGGGACAGTCCTGCAGCTCGCAGCTCAGCCCAGGGCCACCAGGGCTGGGCAGGGCCCCGGCCGCGCTCAGCCCCGACAGCCGGCTGGGTGTCCGGCGGAGACCTGCGGGGACAAGGGCACCGTGAGACACCGAGAGACACCGAGAGGCACTGGGAGACACCACTGAGAGGCACTGAGAGGCACCACTGAGAGCCACCATCCACTGAGAGCCACCTTGACACACTGAGAGACACCGAGAGACACTGCTGAGAGCCACCACTGAGAGACACCACTGAGAGACACCACTGAGAGACACCATGAGACACTGCTGGGAGCCACCAGACACTGAATGCCACCATGCACTGAGAGCCACTGCAAGGCATCACTGAGAGCCACCATGCACCAAGGGCCACCGTGAGACACCGAGCTGAGAGCCACCAGACACTGAGAGCCACCATGCACCGAGAGCCACCGTCAGACACTGCTGAGAGCCACCAGATACTGAGAGCCACCACTGAGAGCCACCGTGAGACACTGAGACACTGCTGAGAGCCACCAGACACTGAGAGCCACTGTAAGACACCACTGAGAGCCACCATGAGACACTGAGATCCACCATGAGACACTGCTGAGAGCCACCAGACACTGAGAGCCACCACTGAGAGCCACCATGAGACACTGAGATCCACCTTGAGACACTGCTGAGAGCCACCAGACACTGAGAGCCACCACTGAGAGCCACCATGAGACACTGCTGAGAGCCACCGAGAGCCACCATGCACCGAGAGCCACCGCTGAGTGCCACCACACACTGTGAGACACTGCTGAGAGCCACCATGCACTGAGAGCCACCATGAGACACCACCGAGAGCCACCAGACACTGAGAGCCACCATGGGCCATGAGCCACTGCAAGACACCACTGAGAGCCATCGTGCACCAAGAGCCACCGTGGGCAGCCAAGAGCCACCGAGTGTCAGGAGACATTGTGCACGAAAAGCCACCACGGACCAAGAGCCACCACACACTGGGAGCCACCACGTGCCAACGTGAGGTCATCCCCCCTTGTCCTGTTGTCCCCTGGGAGCAGAGCCCGACCCCCCTGGCTGTCCCCTCCTGTCAGGGAGTTGTGCAGAGCCACAAGGTCCCCCCAAGCCTCCTCTTCTCCAGGCTGAGCCACCACAGGTGCTCCTCACAGGAATTATTCTCCAGACCCTAAAAAAGCCTTCCATCCCTCTATCCTCCCAAGCAGCTCTGGTGGTTGCCTCATTTTCCCCTCTTGGTCCCTTTTCGCACCTTCTACCCCCTCCATGGGCTCTCCATGGAGTGTGGCCCTCATTTTGTGTCCTGGGCTGAGGGAAGAGTGACGGTGCCATCCCTCCCTTTCCATTACTCCTGATTATCCCTGAGCAGCTCCCATCGTTAACGAGCTCTGAGCGCTATCAAGCTGTTCCACCCAATTTAGCCACCTCTGCCGTTTAATTCCTAATGAGGAGGGAGAGGGAGAAGGGACCAGAGGTGGCTGCTCGGATCACAGCTCCGAGAGTCACCGAGTCCCCTCAGTCTCCTTCAGCCTTTAATAAAGCTCAGGTGGATTCGCTGCCTGAGGCACAGGGCTGAGCATTCAGGGGGATCTAAAATCAAACACGTGTTTTGTGGTGTGAGGAGAAATGCTGGTTGTCCTGGAGCCAGGGAATGGAAGGACAGGGACAAGAGTAACTGGGATGATTTGGGTGGAATGGCACCCAGATTTTATTTCCTCATATTTAGGAATCCAGTCCTTAAGTTTCCTCATATTTAGGAACCTTATTCTCAGTCTCCTTATATTTAGCAACCAGTTATTAATGGCATGAGCACAGGATCCTTCCCACAGAATTCCGTTTAAGCACCAATTCCTTGAGATTCAGGGACATGAGGCAAAGGCACAATTTTCCCCTCTCACAGAACCATGGAAAAGACCTCTAAGCTCACCTCTAAGTCCATGAAACCATATCCATAAGCGCCACATCCACGTGGTCCCTGTCTGGAGGTGGGATGGCGACCACTGGGATCAGTTTTGGGGAGCCCAGGCTAAAAGCAGTGGCTGCTCCTGGCTCTGAGCCCTGGAGCTTGGAGCTCACCCAGCAGCAATGCTGATCCCAGCCCCGGCTCCAAACCAAGCCAACGCATCCCTTCGCTGGAAAAGCGGGATGTGACAAGAGTCAAAACACATTTTCCTTGCCTGAATGTCACGTGGGTATCAGTGGCCTTCAGAAGGGCCTTGGAGGACGGGCCTGGCTCCTGGGCATTGCGTCACAGCCACCACCAGGATGGGGAATGTTTTGCCCCTTGCACGGTGCTCCTGCTCAGGACTGAGCCAAGGGGGGGAAGGCTCAGCCCAGCCCCGGGAGCAGCACAGGGAGGGGGTTTGCCAGATGGCTTTTAATGCTATCAAAGTGTTAAAAATGATATGAAAAGCCCTGGCGCCGCAGATGTCTTCAAAATACCAGAGTCTCCTTGGCTGCCTGCTAAAATAACCTCCAGCATTGCAGGGCACGGGAACACGGGGAACAGGCTGTACTCGGAGCTCTTCAAATCCACAACAAAAGAGGCAGGAGAATGCTCTCTCCCACCACTGCATCCTTCCCAGCAGACACCAACCTGGCCTCCAGCTGGGGCTGCGAGAGCCCGGGCTGTTGCTGCTCCTCAAAGCTCTCAGTTAGCACTTCTGTGCTCTCCCTGCACAAGCCTTGCACTGAACACGCTCTGCTGGTTGGCTTGGGAGAAGAGAGAGAGAATGAAAGGCTCTTTGTGCCCTCAAAAAAGGCTGAGGGAGGGTTGGGAGAGCTTGGGATTCGTGCTCATGGCTCCTTTGCTGGTTTTTAGGGATGGAGAAATGGGAATTGGGGGCTGTGCCTGGCAGAGCTCCACCCTGGCACTTAAAGATCATCCCGAAGCCTGGATGTCACATCCAGCACCCCTGGAAGTCACATCCAGCACCCCTGGTGCAGGACTGACCCTGACTCAGCCCTGCAGGAGTGGCTGAGTGGGAAGAGGGGCCTGGAAAGAGGCAGATCCATGGAAGGGAAGAGCTGGGCACTCACAGGGTCTCCAGATCTGCCCCGAATCCCTCCCCAGCCCGTTTCCCTCAGGGGATGGATGAGCAGCCTCTCCCCACCTCCCAGCCCTTCCCAGCTGTGAGCACACTTCTAGAAAAGAGACAAAACAATTCCAGGAGATTTGTTTAAAGCATTTTGGCATCCTCTGGGCTGAAATCCCTCTGTGGAAAGAGGACACTGTAATTGCATTATTAATGACAACTCAATCTAATCCCAGCTTTCAAAGAACCACCCCAGGCTGCAGGAAAATCTCCTAAATCACTGAGTTGGCTCGGGGATGTCACAGTTGGGACTGAGATTTGGGCCTTTCTTCTCCTAAAAAGGACCCCAGCAGCAAGCAGGAGGATCCAAACTCTGACTTCAACATTTCTCCTGCTCCTTTCCTTCCCAAATTCCAGCCTTCTGCAGAGCCTGGGTTTTTATCTCAAGGTAAAAACACATTCTCCTAAAAACCTTCATTAATTGGCACAGCTAACGATGAAGCAGTGATTTATAAAAAGTCCTTGCTGAACAACAGAACTGTTGGCAGTAACCTTGCCCCCCGTGCCAAGCTCCCGAGCGTTCGGAAGCGTCTGCCCGAGGCAGTTTCTATAAACAATCCACTTTTACCCTTTTGTGTGGTCCTTAAAAACAACAAAATTAACAAAGGCAAGCCTCCCGAACTCTCTGTCAAGCAAGCTTTCCTGTGACCACCCCCCCAAGCCAGGCTTGGTATTTTTCAGCACATCCATCACCAGGGTAAATATTTGTGTCCATGCAGACGCAAATAAACAGTTTTGGAAAACACAGGCATTGAAAAAACCAAATGACGAGTTTGGCTTAAAGAGATTAAAACATAGAAGCTGGATCTTTGTGACTTTTCACTGTTGGAGGGCTTAAGAGTATTTTGCAGCTTTTAGCTCCAGCCACGAGGACTGGAAAAACATTTTATAAAATAGAAATCCAAGTGTTGCGTGTAATCACTGCTCCAGTGGGTGATTTATGTGTGAGGGGAGATAAAACCTCCCTGGCTGTGCTGGGGTGGCTGCATCTGTGCAGAGAGGATGGGACAGAGGCGCTGAACAGCTCCCCAAAATGCTCCCCAGATTGAACGGAGCCCCAAATCTGCAGGAAAACTCAGTTCCACATTTCTTCTGCACACAGGGAAAGCCTGGGATGTGCAGCTCTGCTCCTGTCCTGCCCTCCACACGTCCTCTGAGCACTGAAACCGCTGCTCCTCCTTGCCAAAAAGAGATTCAGAGGCTCCAAGGCCCATTGGAGCAGAACTGGAAATGTCTGGTTCGAGTTCTTTCGGTGCCTGCCGGTTTTAAACGTCTCAGTTTGCTTTATCTTATGCTTCTCCTGCAGATTCCACCTGCTCATCCTCTCCAAGACACCATCTCCCAGCCCCTGGGGGTTCTCTGCTGGAGCTCCAGCATCCACTGGAGGTGTGATCCCAGGCGCTGCAGAGCTCTGGGTTTGGGTGGGAAGAGTGGGAGCACCTCCAGGATATCACGAAGCACACGAGAGCTCAAACCCTGATTCTATAACCGCAGCAAAGAGGCCTCCAGCAGTGGCCTGGATCATCCATGATGGTAAATCCAAGGATTTACCCATCCCACAGCACACTCCCAACCATCCCAGCCCTCAGCACCACACATTAAAACCTCAACTCTCGAGCCATTTGCCCTTCTCCTAAAAAACCCCAGCGCGGTTGCCCTTACCATGCTCTCCCACCAGCTGCTGCAGCTTCCCATACGAATCCAGGCCCAAACTCCCCGGGCTGTTCCCCACGGCCGCCGGAGAATTCCCGTTCTTCTTCCCTTTGGGCAGGGCCGCCGAGCCGCCCCTGCCGCCGGGGGAGGGCAGGATGGTGGGGTAGTTCATGCTGCCGTGGCTGCCCAGCCCAGCCAGTTTGCTGCCCACGGGGCCGCTGGTGGCCCTGCAGCCGCCGGGAGGCCCCTCCACGTGGCAGTCGGCGTGGTAGATGCTGTGCACGGCCCCGGCGGGGCCCTGCGGCCCGGGCGAGGCGGGCGGCGGGAGCATCAGCTGCCGGCCTGGCTTCATCACCTGCAGCTCCAGCTGGCAGATCTCGGGGTTGGCGCGAGGCCCCCGCGGGCTCCCGTTGCTGATGTGGTAGTGGTGGTGGTGGTGGTGGTGGTGGTGGTGGATCAGGTGGTGGATGGAGGTGATTCTCCTCCTGCTCCGCTGGCTCTGCCCGCCGCCGCCGCCGCTGTTGGGGTTGACTTTTTTCCGGCGTTTGCTCTGCCAGTTGTTGTAGAGGCGGACGGTCCTTCTCTTCACCTTCCTGAAGATGTGGCAGATGTACTTGAGCAGCTCCTCGTAGCAGCTGCCCGGCTCCGAGAAGCTGGCGATGGTGCTGTCGTTGGACAGGTAGCGCGCCCGCTGCTCCTGCATCAGCTGGTTCTCCCGCTGCTTGGTCTCCGAAAACTGGGTGGCGATCACCACCAGGCACAGGTTGATCATGAAGAAGGAGCCAACCTGCGGGGAGAGCAGGGGAAGGAGTCAGCAGGGGTGGCGCGGAGCGAGGGGAGCTCCTCGCCACCGCACGCGGTTCTCGGCACTCCCGGGATTTCCAAACGTGCCAAATCCCAGGGGCTGCTCGCCAAACGTGCTGTCAACCTGCGCCTGAGCTGCTGAACCTGCTCTGCAGCAGGATCAATCATTTTAGCAACAGCCTTCTCCACTCTCCTCTCCTCCAAGCAGGGACATTTGCTAACACAGGTGTAGGAAACACACACAGCGCCCAGCACAAGGTGGCTTTGGACATTCACGGAGTCACAGGATGAGCCAGGCTGGAAAAGACCTTTGGGATCATCGAGTCCAGCCCAACACCTCCTCATCAACCAAACCATGGCCCCGAGTGCCACTTTTCCCCTCTTGGTCTCGTTAAACACATCCAGGGATGGCGACTCCACCCCCTGCCTGGGCAGACCATTCCAGTGCCCAATCACTCTTCCAGTGAAGAATTTTTCTTGAAATTAATCCAACCTGCAGGGAAAGATGATTTCAAATCCAATTTGTGCTGGTTTGAAACACCCTCTTCTCTTCTTCAGTCCTTTCACACCCCAAAAGAGTGTGAAATAATTTTGGGGGTACAGTCAGGGCCCACGGATCTGTCACCTTGTGGCTCCCTGACACAGAAAAGCATCTCCAGGACACTCAGTGCTCCCGAGGGGCTGAGTCAGTCTCTGGGTGAGCTGATGTGTTCTTGGGTGACACCAAGCTCTCAAAATCAAGTCCCAAGGTTGAGAACGTGATGCGACCTAAAGCTGCATCCTCCCCTCAGCTGTGGAGCCCACAAAGTGATTTTTCACCACTCGGGTTCCTAAATCAGCCAGAGGGAAATGTCCAATGTTCCCAGCAGGGAATTGGTGCCCTGAGGGGTGAAAAGGGAGTGACCTCAGGGCAGAGCCCTGGGCAGGGATGGATTGAACCTGGAATTGGCTGGTGAATGCTCAGGGAAGCTGTGTGGAGATGGTTTGTGGTGCTGCTCTCTGGAGTGTAGTATCAGCCTGGATGCTGCCACAGAAGCAGCAGAGGTGCCTTTCCCAGCTCCAGTGACTTGGGCAGGAGTCACCTTCTGGCTTTTCCACATGGATCCACTTGGAGAGAGCAGCTCAGTGGAGTGGAGCATGAATCTCTGCTCATGGCCCATTGCTCCAGCTCAGGAATCCCTGACAGCTCCAGGGCACTCTCACCCTGCTCTGATCCAGGTTTCCCACTGCTGCTGGCAACTGGTTGGACTTCCCAAGGCCTCCAAACCCACCCTGACAAGGACAGGGTTACCTGGAAGGACTTTCCATTCACAAAATCACTTTTAAACACTTCCATCCCATGTCCTGCCTGAAATCTTCATGGTACCTTCCCCTCCTGCCTTAAATATTTCAATTTTCCACTTCCTGGAGGAGGTTGTGGCCTTTGGAAAACCAGAACCTCGTGGAGATGGACTGGCAGCTTCTGGAGACAACCCCAGCACCTCCAGTGGGTGATGTTTTGTTTTTAGGAATGTGAGAGCTCTCAGAGGTGCTCTGCTGCTCTGTGAATTGTTATAATTTAAAGGGTTTCAGGTGAAATTCAAGAGTTTGAGGGCTCTCCAAAAGGACGAGGCTCCCTCTGGCACACTGAGGAGGTTAAAGGAGGAAAAACCTGGATTTTTGGGCACAGGCACATCCAGGTGACAAGATCAAGAGTGGGAGGGCAAAAGGGAGGGAAAACCCTGAATCCTGCCTGGTTCTTCCCTGTGGAAAAAACCAAAAAAACAGGGAACAACTTCACCCCCCAAGGACAAGGAACAGGAGAATCTGCCAAGTCATACTTACTATGATAAGCAATATAAAATATATAAAATTGTAAAAAGAGTGTGCATCCATCACGTAATACATGATGTCCACCCATCCTTCCAGGGTTATCACCTACAGGGAGACAGAGAAAAAGAGTGTGAGGACAAAAGTCGCCCCAAAAGTTGTTAAATATCAATTTTCCCGTTGTGCCAGGTACCCGTCCTTCCACAGAAACTCTTGGGATCCATCCCAAGTTTGTTTGAGAGAGAAGGAGTGGGGCCAAAGGGCTGGCCTGAGGTTCCTACAGGAATCTGGTACAATTAAAACCACGAAACGTTCACATAAACCACCTGAAACACTGGTTCTGAGGCAAAGAAATTCCAAGGAGGGATTAAAATCCCAAAAAAAAAACCTCCTTTCCCCGCAGAGATCTGGAGTTTCACCTAAAGCTGCTGGTTTTGTAATGTAACCCTGAAAATTCCCACATTTTTAACTTCATTTTGTTTCTGCAAACCCAATTTCCTCGTTGATTCCTCCTGGCTCAGCATTCCAACTGCACCACCACTATCATAGTGGGAGAGCATCTGAATGGAAGAGAGGCTTTAATTAAATGTAGACTTGATTTAAGGCTCGTTTTCTCAGCCTTCCTTCCACTAAAAAAAGCAGCTGAGGGTTTAATTAACACCACCCAGGCTGTGTGCACAGCAAAGCGAGCTCTGCCATGTAATTTACACTTCTTATTTAGATAAAATACCCCAAACTTCCAGTGCTGGCTTGCTACTAGAGCTGAAATTCCACGCTGGAATTGCAATTTCCATCAGAATCCCAGCTGCTGTCTGAACCCGCTCCCAGGGACATCCCCCAGTCACCACCCCACCTGAGCCTGGGGGGGCTTGGCAGACCCCACAATTTCAGTGGCATCATCCCTGATTTAAGCCACGTTTGCAGGGAAGGAATTGCTGTGGGGAGAGAAGGCTCAGGCCTCGTGGGTGTAGGGGACTTTCTGCCTGGTGTGTCCCCAAAAGCTGGTCCATAAACCCTGAAGCAGGGCATAAAACCTTGGCACAAATCCACGAATTCCCTGGGTGTTTTTTTTTTTTACTCAAGGAACGGAAGGAAACTCCTTGATAAGGATCTTCAGGACACATTCACACAACCATCAGAACCCACAGAGCAGCTCGGGGCTGCTGCCTCTTTGGGATTTCTCACCCTCGATTCAAAATGCTGATGTTTTCCCAGCGATTCTCTGACCTTCTTCCCGTGTGGAAGGTTCACCCCCGGCGTGTGAGGAGGCAGCACAGCTAAAACCAACCAAGCTCCTCTGCCAAGGAGGAGATAATTTGTGGGATTTGTCCCTGCAGCTGTTTCCAGTGTCAGGGCTGTTAAAGGCTGGTGGGGATCAGGTCTGGCACCTTGGCTGCTTCCACAAACTGCTCCCACCTCTGCTGCTCCTCTCATCCCTCAGCTGCTCTTCCACATCCCACCCTCGCTGACCAGCCAGCCCTCAGCAAAGCTTTGCTTCCCGGAATTCCAGAATTCCAGAGTGCTTCGGGCTGGAAAGGACCTCAGAGCCCATCCATCCCACCCCTGCCAGGGCAGGGACACCTCCTCCCACTGTCCCAGGCTGCTCCAAACCCCATCCAGCCTGGCCTGGGACATTTCCAGCTGCTCTGGGAATTTCATTCCAGCCTCTCCCCAGCCTCACAGGGAAGAATTTCTCCCCAAAATCCCATCTAACCCTGCCCTCTGCCTGTTTAAAACCACTGCCCCTCGTCCTGCCACAAACCCCAGAGGACTCTTTATCCATCACGAACCCCGGGGATCAATCCCTGGCAGGTTTTTATCCCCATTTTCCCCGTGGTGCTGTTATTCCCACGGGCTGGGAAGGGGTTAAGCTGCCTGGGTGTTCATCTGTGAGGAACAGCCCAGCAATCAAAGCCCTCCTGCCCTTTCCTGCCTCTCCCTGAGCGCATTTCCAGAGAACAAAGTCCTTTTGGGGCAGGTCCCTTGTCTGGGAGGGCTCTGAGCCTCCCACAGCCACTGTAGGGTCACAGAGAGCAGAGGGATCACGTCAGGAGGTGACACGAGGTGACACCAAATCTCTGCCCCTTTCCCAGGAATTGTTCTCCTCGTGCTGCCCAGCTTCCCTCCCTCCCTCCCTCCCTTCCCTAGAAGGTTCTCCAGCCGTTCCCAGGGAGGGATGAAAAACCAGCCCAGGGACCCCAAAAATATGGGATGCACCTCTACACTGGATTTGGATTTAGCTGGAAATCCTCAAATGTAACGGATTAAACCCATTAAACACAGAGAAAAAAAATTAAAAATAAAAAGGAGTCACCTGAGGGCTTCTGAGCCAGCACTGAGGGCCCACCAGCCCTTGCAGGGCTATTTTTGTTGCACGAGAGGCAGCATTTCCCACAAGAATCAATCAACAGCCCCTGTTCCTCCTCTGGAGGGAGAAAATGCTCATCCAGCTCTCTGAACAGTCCAGGTGTAATTAGAGTTTGTGTTATTTACTGCTTGCTTGTAAAGAGGGGGATGCAGGAGGGACAAAGAGACCTCTGGTGTTGGACACTTGGGGGGTTCATTGCCGGGCTGCCAGGATCCAGGAGCAGCAGCCCCCCCGGAAAAGAGGAGGCTCCCAGACATCCAGCAGTGTTTTTAAATCCCAAAGCTCTGGGGAAATGCAGGACAGCACGTGCACAGCCACCTGCAAGGGCTGGGCTCCCCCCAAGCCTCATTCCTGCTGGATTTCAAGGACTTCCCGAGGTCATCTTCCCCTGATCCAAGGAAAAATGCACATCCCCAGCAAGGCCCTGGTGGAAACGGCAACCAGAGCACCAGCACCTGCCAACAGCTGCTTCATAACCCCCCAGCTCAAGCCTTTGACTGCTTTTGGAAGCCAAACTGGGGCACCTGCACAAGGTTTGCTGCTTGACCAGCCGAGTTCCCATCCCTGGAAGTGTTCCAGGCCAGCTTGGATGGGCTTGGAGCAGCCTGGGGGACTGGAAGGTGTCCCTGTCCAAACTGGAGAGTTTTTTTTTCCCAGCCCAAAGCCTGTGGGATTCCATGGACTCAGAGGGAGGACCAGCAGCTCTCCTTGTGCCCCCAGGAGCTCGGGGATGGTTTTTTCAGCACTGCTTTGCTAATTCCACGGAGGAGAAACAACTTTCTCCTCTCTTCATCCCCACTCTGATTAATCCACTCCACTGCCCTTCCAGGCCCTCCAGGGACGTCTCCCAAAGCCCTGGAGCACCTTCCCGGTGCTTCCCAATCCGGGCAATCCCTTCTCACTAATTCAAGGCTGCTCAAGCCCTGCTTGTTCACACGGAGCCCCATTAAAGAGCCTCTCCAAAGGCTCCAGCTCAAAGGCTCCCACCACCACAGCCCACAATTATTTATCAGCGAGATAAGAGGGTGAGAACTCGCTCCTAATTCTGCTCTGATGGGAAAGATGCGCAAGGCACAGGAAAATCAGCAGCTGCAGGGCCAGAGCCGGGAGATCCAATTAAGATGATTGGCAGGGTGGTGCTGGAGGTGCTGCCCCTGCTCTTCACCTGGGGCAGAGGAGGTACCTGGGAAAAGGTTTCTGCCTTGCCAGGAGAACAGGGCTGTCCTCTCACCCCACTCAGCTCCTGGGTGATGCTCGGGTCCTTCCCTGCTCCTCCAGTTCTTTACCCTTTCCCCAGGGCTGGGATAAATCATTTCTCTCCCATTAATACCAGTAAATCTCTCAGTTTTGTCCAATTCTGCAAGAATTTAACAGAAAACTCCCTCAGGGGAACACACAGACAGGTTTTGATTCCACTGACGCTTGGCTTGAGCACTCCCTGAGCACCTGACTCACAGGAGCAGGATGAGTGTGGACAAAACCCAATCAGATTTAATTTTTTTAGGTCTTTGCTGATTCTGATCCCCCTGCTCTGCTCATGCCACAGTAATTTCATCAGCTGTAATAAAGATGCTCGTCTGATTTATAGGAGAGTAATTGGGGACAGAATCAGATCTTCTAGGCAAGCTAATCAGAGTCAATCTAAAACTCCAGAGTGAAAATCACGAGGGAAATGGAGATTAAAGATGCTGGCAATTAACTCAGACCTCCTCAGTGCTCCCAGGGAGGCAGCAGGTTGACACTGCTTTTTCTGGGGTCACTTCAGAGCTTGCACAGAACCATTCCTTTTATTGTGTCGAGAAGTTTTCATCATAAACCCTCTTTCCTTTGAGCTCTGCCAAAATCTTTGCAAGTTCTTGGCTGCGGCCGACTCGAGAGCAGGACGGGTTTGGTTTTTTTTTGCTCCAGTGTCAGATAACAAAGAGCAAAAGGAATCATCCAGGGGAGAAAAACCTCGTTCAAGCTCCAACTTCCATGAGTCAAGGGCTGAATTCCTGGCTGGTAGAAAGCACCAAGGGCTGGTGCCAGAGCTGCAGCTCCAAAGCCACCTCCAGGTGCCACGGATCAGTCGAGGGAAGGTTGGAAAGTCGCCGCCTGGGAAGATCAGAACCCGGAGCAGAGCTCACAAAACTCCAGCCCAGAGCTGTCTCGTGGCAAGATTTCCCTGCTCTGATTACTTGAGCAAACTTCATTTGGAGTGACAGCCTCCCTGAGCAAGCACCCAAAATCAGCATCTCTCCCTTATTAAAATCCTGATAAAACACAGCTCTGGCAACCAGAAATTCCTTCTGATTCCAGGATTGCAGCTGCTGGCTGAGCTCCGTGCCTGGCTGAGGCAGGAGATGCTCTGGAAACCCAGAGAAACCCACATTTGAAGACTTCATCTTGACTGACATCTCTAATTTGCACTCAGCCGCTTTTTCTTAGGCCTAAATTGAGTCCTTTGGGGGGAAAAAAAACGGGAATTATCTGCATCCAAATCAATTATCCTGAACCCAACAGCAACTCTGAGCATGGCCATGAGTGTTTGGGGTCATTTACTTTTTATCTCCTCATTCCCCTGGCCCTGCTGCGAGGCTTTTTGATATTTTATTTTCATCAAACTTATCAAGATGGGATCCAGTGCTATAAATTGTGAGAGTTATTAATTACCCTGATGGCTTCAGGAAGTTTTATAAGGCCTTTAGCCTCCATTTCTGAAAGCCTCTTATCTGAATTCCACCCTCTCGGGCAACATGGATTTGGCTCCCAAGCACTGCCCAGTGAATATTCCAGGGAATCTTCCACAGGCAGAGCGAGCTTGGCAGATAATCAAATCCCTATTTTTGTAGCCAACGTCACAATTTTAATTATTTCCTCCCGAAACATCTCGTTAAGGAACCTCTGTGGCCAGAAAAACAGGTTTATTACATTGAGAAACATCCTTTGAACAGATGCTTTTCCTTTCACTTCGAGGCCTTGTCATTTCTTTATAAATGGAGCCTTGCAAAGCAGGAATCTGCTCTGAAAAGTGGCCCTAAATCTGGGGAAAAAAAAGGAAATTGTGCTTCTTTCCATGTCTTGGGCTTGTAACCTGTCAAATCCGGTCCTATAAATGCGATGTCCGGGCAGTGCTGGCAGCTCTTGGTGGATTTTGAGAAGCACAGTGGGAATTGAAGTGTGGGGTAAAGCCAGACACGTCACTGATGCTGTTGTTTGTCACCCAAACCCTCATGGAATGGTAGCTTTGGGATCAAAACCAGCCCAAATCCCAGTTTGGCTCCAAAGGAAGGTGAACTGTTGTTTCACACTAAACAAGGCAAGCCCTTCATCTGACAGCAAAACCTCCCTGATTTCCCTCAGCTGCTGCTCCAACAAATCCCAGCCCAGCCCATATTCCCGAGTTTGAGGTGCTGGGGTGATGCTCCCGTGTCCCCAAGGACTGTGAGAAGGGACCTTGGCACGGGGAAGGGTTTAACTGTTCAGCTGAGCACTGGGAGCCCCACAAATCCGGATTTCTGGGGAGGAAGGGTTTGCCACGAGGGGAAGGGAAGGGAAGGCAGGCTGAGATCTTTGCTTCCAGCCGAGGGGATTTTACAAGCGACTCCAAACCATTTCTGGGAGGATCAGGGTGGGAAATCAGGGGGAAGGAGCTGCACCTTCGGCTCGGGGGAAAGGCCACAGAGCAGATTTGGGGCAACCGAAGCAAAGCGAGATTTCCCTGTGAGAATTATGGATTGATGGAATATCCTGAGCTGGAAGGAGCAGAGTTCAGCCCTGACACCCCAACAACCCCACCCTGGGCATCCCTGGAGTGGTGTCCAAACCCTGCTGGAGCTCTGGCAGCCTCGGGGCTGTGAGCATTCCCTGGGGAGTTGTTCCAGTGCCCAGCACCCTCTGGGGAAGAACCTTTCCCTAAAATCCAACCTGACCCTCCCTGGCACAGCTCCAGCCGTTCCCTTGGATCAGTTGTTGATGTTCCTCACAACCAGCAGCTTTTTGCTCTCCTGACTGGACTCCGGTTCAGGCCAGGGCCTGCTGCAGGACCCCTCTTCCTACTCCAAACACAAGAATCCATGACTGAGGTTGGATGAAACTCTCCCAAAACTCCATCTGCAGGAGGTTTTAATTCCATCCAGCACCCCCACAGGTCATGGGACCACTCCTGGCATCAGGGTGGCCTCTCTGCCCTGCCCTACACGACACAACTCCTCCCAACCTTCAAAACAAAGATTTTCCAAAGGCAACAAATCCCTCTTGGAAGCACGCTCCGAGCTGCTTGAAAAGGGCTGGGTATTTTTAGCTGGGGTATTCAGCCTGAGAGCTCTTCAAATGCAGCAAGTGCTGTTTATTTGGCTGACCAAATTAAAAAAAGCAACAGCAACAGAGCTCAAACCCCGTCATTTCCAGGGAAATATTTTCGGTGATCCAAAACAGATTCGAGTTGAGTGACAAAGCATCATCTCCAAGCAGTGAGAATGAAAAGCTCCAAACTCGTTTCTTGCCAAATTCAGCACAGAGAAGCGTTGCTGACACGTTCTCCAATTTAAAGGCTGAGCCATTGGAGGAAAAAAATTCCTTTTGGTCCCGAATCCCAAATTTCTCTGCTCAATGAACGCTGAAAACACGGGCACCCAGTGTGACAGCTCCTGAAAACACAGCCCCAAAATGACTTTGGGCACAGCTGGAAGCCTCAGACCTTTTCCTCCCGTTCCAGCTTTTTGGTTTTTTCCCTAAACCTGCAGGACTCCTGGGAGTGGGGAGCAGAGCAGGGGATTAACAACACCTTTGGACAGTGCTGGAGCCAATGGGAAAACCATTCCTCTTGGATCTGCCTGGGCTTGCTTTTCCCTTCAACTTTTGCCAGAAGCATCACCCCTGGAGTGAAGAGTGAGTAGAGGCCTTGCTTCCCTGCAAATCCTACGCGAAATTATCCACTCAAAGTTTCTCTGCTTTGCAAAGCAGCCGAAATGTCTCTTCTCACCAAACTTTCAGCTTCCCAATCCCTTGTTATTTTATCAGGATTTCTCCACTCAGGCCTGGCCACCCCGAGGCTGCAGGTCAGGGAGGTGGGAAGGTCGTGGTTGCTCCCCTGGGACTGTCAGTAATTCCAATTAAATTGGACTTTGTTGAGGTGGGTAATTCATCATCTGCCGTGTGACAACAATACCTGTAATTACTGCTCGGATTGTTGGGGCTGGAATTCATGTGCAATAAAGGGATCTTCGTATCATGCCAAACCTCACAGTTAATTTAGGTTCCATCTCCTTTCATTTAGTCTGTAATAAGCTAATTAGTTCACCTAATTTGCCACAGAACGTGCCTTTGTAACAAATACAGACACGAATTAGCCTCTTGCACAACAAATGGGGGGAAGCAAAACATGAATCACTTTCAGGATTACATAAGGAATTATCATCCCTTACAGCACTCAGGGATGAAGCCATTCCCTTGATTATTTTGAATTTTTTTATTTGCGCCAGGCTCTTCTGTCTCTGACTCCTCCTTGGAAGGTGGACAACACATTTCCCTGTTCTCCTGCCGTCACCTGTCCTGGCTCTGGGAAGTTCAGGGTCACTCCCACTGAAAGAAATGTCTTTTAAAAGCTCAGTTCTGGCAGCTGGAAGTGCTCACCCATCCTTGGGGCAGAGTTTGCTGGATGTTCTGAAGTAGAAATCTTGAGACTTTTCTGCAAACTCTGATTTTTTTTCCTGCTTTTTGTTTGGTTTGTTCATGGTCTGAACGGTACCAAACTGCCCTTGGAAACTCCTGGGCACTTCCTGCACTTGGAAAGTTCCTCCTGGATCTCCCCTGCGGGGCTCATTTCATCCCTCTCCCTTCTGACAGCTCCCAAACCACCTCAGATCATGGAATCATGGAATGGCTTGAGTTGGAAGGGACCTTAAAGCCCATCCAGTCCCACCCCTGCTGTGGGCAGGGACTCCTCCCACCATCCCAACCTGGCCTTGGACACTCCCAGGGGTGAGACCACCTCTGCCAGGGCCTCACCATCCTCCTGTTCCTTCCCGTGATCCCATCCATCCCTGCCCTCTGACGGTGGGAAGCTGGTCCCCCTTGTCCTGGCACTCCAGACCCTTTCCAGCTCCTGGAAGGTCACCCCTGGGCCCCTCTTTCCCAGGCTGAACAGCCCAAGATTCCCAGCTCATTTGGGATAAATCCTGAGGGATCTCTGTCCAGTGGCCACCCGGGCTTGCCACAATTGCCACTGGAGGTCTGCCAGCCCTCAGGGCTCTGTCCCCATCAGAGCTCCTGCCCGGTGCCACGGGCTGGGTTCATTATCCTGCAGAATAATGGCTCGGCACGAGCAGCCCTGTCTCATCCCAGTAACTCAACCCCAATCCCCGGGGAAGCTCAGAGCTCCTAAATCCATCAGCTGCACTTTCTGCACTGCTTCCTCAGAGCCCTCATCCCGTGCTGACCCGGTGCTGTCCTGCTCCAGCTATTAATTGTGCTACCCAGCACAATTCCATGGATTTATGTGCTGAACCTTCCCCGCTTCCAGCAATTGTTTGCATTTAGCACCTCACCTCCTGCACTGATGATTTCCCACAGCCAGGCTGAGCCAGCACCTTGCTGCCTCTTTACCTGCAATTAAATCATCCCCGGCTCCTAAAAATGAGCCCTGACTTCCAGCAGGAATAAACGCATGGGAAGAGGTTTTGGCTGGAAATCCTCTGGAGCCTTTGGATGGCCTGAGCAGCGTTAAAAGAATCATTGACCTCCTGGCAGCTGCCCAAACCCTCTGAGGACACGAGATCCCACTCTGCCAGACATTGTGCCGCCCAAAGGAATCAGCTGAAACCTCTCCTGGGGCTGGGGGGTCCTTCCTGAAATTCAACTGGGCCTTTCAGGGATGAGGAAATCAAATGGAATGAAGATCTGCAGCCTGGAAAATGGCTCGGGAAGGGAAAAGAGAGCAGGACCCCCCTGGAGAAGCTCCTGCTCCTCCTCAGTGTCCTTTTCCTGCAAAAAGGAACCAGGTGGGATCTCCCGGGAACATCCCTCAGATCCATCAAAGAGCAGGAAAAGGAGAATTCCCTCTGCCCTTCACCCAGCGCTCACTAGCAGCCAGCAGCTCCTCTCTTCCTCGCTAATTCCAAAGCAATTTCCCAGTGGGAAAACTGGGATTCAGGTCTGCCCTGAACCCCTCTGGATTTGGTTCTGAGCCTCTGGCACCAGCACTGTGAGCCAAGGACAGCTCCTGAGGAGCAGGGAAGGTGCTCAGAGCAAACATTCCCCACTTTGCAGCCCCCAGGTGAAAGCTGGAAGTGATGAACTTCATGGATAACACGGAACTGGGAGGAAATCCATAAATGAAGCACAGAGCTCTGGATGAGTAATTATTCCTCATTAACGAAGCTAAAAGGAGAATTCTGCTCTAGGAACAGATGTCACCTCCACTTCAGGGGGACTGAATCAACCAGGGCACCCAGCCAGAGCCAAGGAAATGCTGTGACACCAGGAAGTGCCCTTTAAAAATGGGAAAGAACACAGGGATCTTCCAGCTGGGGCAGCCCTGGGAAACCACAGCCTCTGGACACGAAAATCCGTGGAAAATCCTTCCTTTATGAAGAATTTTATCACCTGTAAAATCTCCCCCAGTCTCAGTGAGAAGCACTTTGGTCTTTTCTGAAGCGCCTCAAAAGAGACTGAAATTCCCTAGGGGCAGAATTTCCTCTCAGGAATTTTGGCCAGAACTGATTGTTCCCCTTTCCAGCAATCCCAGGCTCACCCTGGGATTTAAAACCAAGCCTAAGCCATGCCAGCTTCCTTCATTTTAGCACGAAATTAAATCTTGCTTCAAAACCTCAACGGCGCTTTCAGCTTCCTGATCCAACAATGAGGACCCTGCTCCCAAAAATCCCTGGGATTTATCTGGTCTGCAGAGGTGGAACTTGCCATGAGTTTCTCTGCTTCCAGAAGTTCTTTTCAAATGATTTCAAAATAAAAGTTTCATCTCTCCAAGTGCTCTCTTGCACCATTTATTGCCTGATTCATTCATTCCCTGTTTCTTTATTTCCAGTTTCGCTCAGGGCTGAGCAAATTCCTTCCAGCTTTGCTGCACTCACCAAAACCTTCCCGACAGCAAAAAAATGACACACCCAAAACCAGGAAAAAAAACAACCAAACAGGAAATCAACAAAAAAACCCCAAGAAAAACGGGGAAAACCCCCCAATTTTTGGGAGAATCCTACCTGAAAAATAGCAATCCAGGCATATCCAATATTATCAAAATTGATGGCCCCGTTGTGGGGGTTCACGTCCCCGGCCATGCAGATGTTGTAGTACTGGTTCCAGTTGATGCAGGAGTTCCTGCTGGGCTCGGGGCTGGCCAGGCTGGGGCTGTAGGACTCCATGCTCAGCGTGCACTCCACCTTGGACTCCTTCCTGCTGGGGATGTTGGAGCACCTCTGCATCCCGTTCTCCCGGTGCGAGGAGCAGATGAAGGGGTTCTCCTCCGCCTCGTCCGGCCGGTAGTAGGGGTGGAGGAAGGTCAGGTTGTATGTCCTGGAGGAGGGGGGGAAGAAGGAAAAGGATGAGGGGGAAAAAAAGGGTTCATCCCTGATTTTAGCAGCAGGAAAAGGTGCTGGTTGCTATCCCTTTGCCCTGTCAAAACTGCAGCCCCTAAAATCAAATTTTTTTAAACACCCTGGAAGGCCCCACTCAGTAAAGATCAGTCTGAGTTGTATGTCCTGGACGAGGCGGGGAAGAAGGAAAAGGATGAGGGAAAAAAAAGGTTCATCCCTGATTTTAGCAGCAGGAAAAGGTGCTGGTTGCTATCCCTTTGCCCTTCAGAAAGTCTCTGTCAAAACTGCAGCCCCTAACATCAAATCCTTTTACACCCTGGAAGGCCTCGCTCAGTAAAGATCAGTCTGAGTTGTATGTCCTGGAGGAGGGGGGGAAGAAGGAAAAGGATGAGGAAAAAAAAAGGATCTATCTCTGATTTTAGCAGCAGGAAAAGGTGCTGCTTGCTATTCCTTCGCCCTTCAGAAAGTCCCTGTCAAAATTGCAGCCTCTAAAATCAAATTTTTTTACACCCTGGAAGGCCCCGCACAGTAAAGATCAGTCTGAGTTGTATGTCCTGGAGGAAGGGGGAAGAAGGAAAAGGATGAGGGGAAAAAAAAGGGTTCATCCCTGGTTTTAGCAGCAGGAAAAGGTGCTGGTTGCTATCCCTTCGCCCTGTCAAAACTACAGCCCCTAAAATCAAATCTTTTTACAGCCTGGAAGGCCTCGCTGATCTCCCAGCAAAGATCAGTCTGAGTTTCCCCAAGCAAACAAAGCAGGAAAAAGCATGAAATGAGAGGGGATGGAGAGAAAATCCCAGCAGATCAGGTTCTCCCCCAAAATCCAGGGAGATTCTGGGCTCCCTGGAAGGATTTGAAGGTATTTCTTTGGGTGGCAGAGCAGCTGCCCCATAAATGTGTCCCTCGGGATGCCTCTGATGAGGGGCTGAGCTCCCACAAGGAGAGACCCAGCCAGAGGCCATCTCCCACTCCCTCTGTACCTCCATAAAAAGAGGAAACAGCCCAAATTAATGGGGAAAACCACGTGCTTGCTGCATTTCTGATGGAACTGGCTTGGATAAAGGCTCTGTCCCAGCCTGGAACTGCAGCAGGGCAGGAGCTGCTTTTCCCCGAGTCGTGTCCCAGATCTGGCACTTTCTGGGCCTCGTGGTGAGAGCCTGCAGCACTCAGGAGCTGCACTGCTCCAGAGCCAGCTTTATCCAGTGTTTTCCCAGCTCCAGGGATCTCAGCTGCTCCATAATCACCCCGAGATAAGGGAGAGGCAGCACACACATTATAAAAGACGTGGGCAGAAGATAACCAGGTAATTCTTCCAGCCGGGACAGCTCTATTTTTATCTCTCTCTGAATGTCCCTATCTGGTGAAGAGATTTGGCTTTAACAAGTGTTATTCCAGACAATTGCTTGGAATTGCTCCCCAAAACCCTGGAGCCAAGCAGGAATTGCTCTGCAGCTGCACTTTTAGGAGAGAACAATTGCTGCAGGCAGAGCTGAGGGAAATCAGCCCCCAGCCACTTCCCTGGGGAGTTTGGTTCTGTTCCATGATCCAATTACCTGAGGTGGTGTGGAGGGCTCAGCAGCTTCAGGAATGGGAGAGGGAAGAGGAGCACGTCCTGGGAATTGGGAATTCTTTGTGCTCGGCAGCTCCTCCTTGCACACCCCACAGCTCCAGACTAAACTGTGACATCACCTGCGCTGTTTCTGGGCTTTGGATTCAACAGAAACCTGGAAGATGTTTTTCCTCCCCAAGCCTTTTCCTCGCCCTCCCACCGGCTGCTTCCCTGGGAGGAAATTTCCATATGAAACAGGCTGGAGACCGGGCCAGGAGCTGCAGCAGCCGCGTTTGGGAGAACATCAGACACCACCCAGCAGTGCCACACACAGGGAGGATTAAACACAGGATTGAAACACACCGAGATGCAGGAAAATCGGGAAGAGCTCGAGAATTTGGGAAAAGAAGCAAGGAGCAGAGAGGAGACACTTGAGAAGTGACTTTAACTCCCAAAACTACAGGATCAGTACCCATCCCACTGGAATGAGGCACCCGCAGTTGGAGAGGCTCTGTGCATCCCAGGAGTCTCCATTTGGGAAGTTTTGGGATGAAGAATGGCTCCCTGAGGACACAGAGCCCCGGGCTGGGCTCGAAGGAGCTGCACAGAGGAGATCTGGGCACGGATCTGGAGCAGTTTGGTGGCTGGGGAGGAAAATCCCAGCAGGAGAACAAAGCCCAGCTCTGCTGGGAGGGGTGGGTGAAGCCTGGCTCGGTTCTGCTGCTGCCTGAAGGATTTTATCCTCCCTTTCCTCTGCTCTCCTCGCTTTTGCAGCTGCCTACAAAATAATTTCTGAATTAAAAGCTGTCCCTATGGCAAAAGCAGTCACCTGGGGGGCACTTTGTGCCCAGCCTTTCCCTGTTCCCGGTCCTTCCCCCTGGGAAGGAGCCACTCCTGTGGGAAGCTCCAGCACCACCCAGTAAGGGGGCAAGAGACCCAAACTGGCAGCAAACTCTGCAAATTTCAGACCTTTTCTTAAAACCTTTTCCCTCTTTTTTTTTTTTTTTTTTTTTTTTTTCCTGGCAAAATCAAAAGGGGAAAAGAGGAAGGAGAGCAAGAATGAGAAACAAAAATGCTGCAGAATGAGGGAATCCCCGATATCCCCCAGATAAATGGATGAGTTCTGCCAGGGCCTTCCACTTCTTCCTGACTTCCCTGTTCCTTGCCAACAGGTAGAGACAAATCACTCATTAGTGCTAATGAACCCACTAATCAGGAGAGCTCTGGGGGAAAGAGAGGAGAAGCCAAGCCCCAGGGTGGATCTGTTATCCCATCAGAGAGGATTAACACCCCTTTCCCAGCAGCTCTTCCCAACCCTGCTCCCTGCACATCTCCTGGATTCCCCTTTCTCTGTCCCTCTACGTGTCCCCAGGAAGGACAACAGAGGGGCAGGAAAATCCATTTTCCCCCCACTCCTACTGGATGATCCTCTGCTCCAGCCTCCCCCAGGGGAAGTTTTCCCAGCCCATCCGTCCCATGCACACATCCCAACCACCGGAGCACAGCTGAGCTGGGGGAGCAGAGGGAGAAGGTGGCAGGAGCTCAGCACTGGGGGTGAATTCCCTGCTCTCCCTGCTGAGCTCCACCAGGAGCAATCCAACACCTTTGGGACAAATTCCTGAGCCCGCTCCCAGGAGCTGAAGGCAGAACAACTCCGAGTTAATCCACACTGAGAACTCACACCACGAGTGTCCCGAGGCAGCGGAGAAGCACAAAACCCTCCACAGCTCCCTCCCCTCTCCTGCTTCCGAGCCACTGAGTTCCTTGAAAGGCTCCCAGCCTGGAAAGCGCTGCTCTGCATCCCAGCACACAGGAGCAGCCCCAGGAGAAGAGCCCAGACGGGCAGGGCCTGACCCAGTTCCTTTATTTCCACCGGGAGCAGCTCAGGAGGGTGGGAAGGAGCCCGAGGGGGAGAAAACCATCCTGGAGATGTCACCCAGGAGCTGCTGGCTCTGCTCGTCCTTCCCACCCCGGCTCACCAAACCTTCCTCCTTCCCACCAAAGGATCCTCGGGGAGTTTCTCCTGCAGCTCCCAGTGCCAGGATCTCCTGGCATCGCTCACAGCCCCTCCTGGAGCTGCTGTCCCATGCAATTCCAGGTTTTTTAGGATCACTTTGGGCGAGGAGGGAGAGGTTCTCCCATGTCCCAACGAGCAGAGACCCAATTCCAACCCACTCCTGCAACAGCCCAGCAATTCCTTCAGAACCCCCACTAGAAATCCTTAAATAACCTCATTCCAGCCCAGTAACAGCACAGCTCTGAAAGACAGAGAGAGAAAAGCAGAAATTCCCAATGCACCTCCAAAAAGTCCCCAAATTTCTCTCACAATGCGCTCGACATAAAAATAGTTGCTTTACTCGGAGCTGCCAACTTTCAAGGGGGATTGAAAAGAAAAGGTTTCCATGGGGAAAGAAGAATGATGGCAAAAATCAAAGTCAGTCCTTCCATCTGATGCCTCTGGAAGAGCTGAAGGCTCAGGAAGCTGCAGGGCAGAACACAGCAGGGTTTGAAGCAGCTGCTTGGGAGCTCTCTCACACCTCCTTTCATCCAGAAAATGTAGGGTTAGGACCCTGCCTTGCTGGCCCCTGGATTTTGTCCAGATCCTCAGTTTAAAGCAGTTTTGGTTTCAGCTGGGAGGGTTTGGCAGCAGCACCAAGGGGAGACCCTCCAATAATTCAGGTTTTCCCTGTCTCCAGGGCTGTGGAGGAAATCAGAGGCAGGATCTCAGCCCCAGCCCCTCCCAGCCTCCCGAAGGGCTGGGAAAGCTCTGTGCCCTGAGGAATTGTGGATTTCCCACCCCTGGATGTGTTTGAGGCTGGGCTGGAGCAGCCCGGGGCAGGGGAGGGTGTCCCTGCCCATGGTAGGGGGTGGAATGAACATCTTTAAGGTCCTTTCCAAGCCAGCCCATTCCAGGATTCCATGACCTGTCCAACAGCAGGGAGATGGAGCCCTGAAGTGTTTTCCAGGTCATTCCATGCCCTTTTTCCCTTTACAATTTGCTGCTGGTGTGTTAACAGCTGCTGCAGGGGGGAACCATGCCCTGACGCCTGGGTTGAGAGAATGAGTCAGAAATTATTTAAGAAATGGGAATAGTTCCATCTGGATTCCCTAAAACTTCCCCACCGAGCTCCAAGAAATAGGGATAGCTGGAAATGCAGCGACTGGAACCTTGCTGGATTTCTCTAAATTTAAAATTAATGCAAAAAGCCCAACCCAGCAGCAGCACTCAGGGTGAAGGCACCAGAGAACCCCGCATTTCTCCTGCTGACACTGAGCTGGAAGCTGGAATATTCCTGCCCCATGGGCACCCCCGTTTGCCCAAATTCCTTTGGAATGCACCTTCCATCACAATAAATCACAGGAGTTGGGCAGAGCCTCCCAAATTCACCTCTCCCAGCTGCTGGGGGGTGGCAGAAGCCATCCCAGAGGGAAGGAGGCGATCCCAGACAAACCCCTTCAAACACAGCTCATCCCAAAACCTTCCCTGACAAGGAGCAAGCCCTGATGAGAAAATCCTGCGACCCTAAAACTTCCCCACCGAGCTCCAAGAAATAGGGATAGCTGGAACCTTGCTGGATTTCTCTAAATTTAAAATTAATGCAAAAAGCCCAACCCAGCAGCACCAGTCCGGGTGAAGGCACCAGAGAACCCCGCATTTCTCCTGCTGACACTCAGCTGGAAGCTGGAATATTCCTGCCCCATGGGCACCCCCGTTTCCCCAAATTCCGTTGGAATGCAGCACCTTCCATCACAATAACCCAGAGCCCAAGAGCTGGGGGGTGGCAGAAGCCATCCCAGAGGGAAGGAGGCGATCCCAGACAAACCCCTTCAAACACAGCTCATCCCAAAACCTTCCCTGACAAGGAGCGAGCCCCGATAAGAAAATCCTGCGAGGCCTCTGATGCTGCTAATGGCCATTACATAACCGCTGCTTAATGCCTGCGCTTAGCGAGCGCTTCCCCCGTGGTTCATCCCGAAAGCTGCGCTTCGCAGAGAGTCACCGAGCGTTTAAAAACCCCGCTCCGAGAGAGCGAGAGGGGCTCGCTGCATTAATTACAGCGACGGGGCCACCCAAGCAGGGCTGGAACGGCACAGTTTGGGCTTGGGAAGGGCAGCTCCGGGGTGGAGCTGAGCGTGGAGGGGTTTGGTGAGCGGGAAGTTGATGCTGGGGGTGCGGGAGAGGGTTTGGGGTATCGGGGGTGGGATCGCACCCGTGGCTGGCTCATGGATTTTCCATTCTGCTGGGACGAATAAAAGCCACCAGAGCTGGTCCAGAGGACAGGGAGAGGCTGAGGGAGCCCCAGGATGAGCGGTGAGAGGCAGGAGCAGGACCTGAGGGATGATCCGTGCCTGTCTTGCAGACATTCCAAGCGCAGACAGCAGATGATTACCCAGGGATGTAATTACAGGCTCCATCTCCTCTCGCAGAGTTAGAGCTGCCCTAAGAGCTGGGCTGGGGCATTTCCTCACCTCTGAGCTGCTGGCATCTCTGACAGGAGCCTTTGGAAGGATTTTTTCCCAGGGAAACCCCCCTTTTCTGTGCTGGCTGCTCTTGGTTTTCATCCAGGTGTGTCCTCACTCCGGGAAGGGGCAGGGGCACAACAGCCCCAGCTCAGGGAGCAGCAAGGGATGGGACACCCCAAAGCCTGGGACGCCCCAAAGGCATCCCAGCTCCAGCAGCACCTCCTCGATCCCGCTCTGAGCCCAGCAGGAAGAGCCCAGGGCTGGCAGCAGGGTCCAAAGGATGAGCCAGATCCAGGATTGATCCAGAGAGCTCAGGAGCAAAGACAAACACCAGCAGCACAGCCCAAGCCAGGACTAAGAGCCTGGGCTGGGCTTAAACTGATCAGCTGGGCCTTGGGCAGGGCTGGGGGGTCCAACTGAGGCTCAGCAGGGCCATGAAGGTTTATTATCAGAGGGGCTGCTCCACACAACTGCCCAGCCTGGAAGAACCCAAATGAAATTTTGCCTCTTTCAAGTTGGGTTTGATGATCCTGGAGGTTTTTTCCAGCCTTAACAATTCCATGATTCCAGGCCCTGCCCGTCCCCAGTGCCTGTCCCACGCTCAGAGCTGTGTCCAAATGATTTGAATGCTTCTCACATCCAGTTTCTTATCTTAAATCCCTGACAAGGATTTATCTCTGGGTTTCAGCTGCGTCTCCCAATCACCAGCCCCTGCCAGGGGTTGGGGTGTGCTCGGTGACCTGAGCTGTTTGGAGAGCTGGGAGTTTGTTCTACATCCCCCAGCTCCCAGAGTCAGGGATCTCAGGCAGAGCTAATCCCATCCTCGTCCTTCAGGTGCAGCAGGAATTCACAAAACCCTCAGGAAATTGCTGACAAATGGGATTTTTTTCCAGACAAAAAAAGGACCCTGCTGAGCGCTGGGATTTTTCCAGCAGGGGCCGGAAAAAATCCCCTGCTGGAAAAGGAAGAAAAAGGGAGAGAAATGTGGAGAAAAAAGGGAAAAAAAAAAAAAAAAGGTAGAGAATTTTTCCTTTTGTTGTACTTACATGGCAAAATTCCTGTCTAGGAAGCACCTGTTCCTCAGCAGCCCTGCCCAGAGCTGGACCCCGACAATCCCAAAGATGAAGAAGACAAAGAAGCAGAGGAGGAGGACGTTGCCTAACATAGGCAGAGTGTCCAGCAGCAGCGTGACCAGGATCCTCATACCTGGGGGAGAAGGGAAAACCACGTCAGGACGGGGACAAATCACTATTCCCACCTTGGATGTGCAGCCAGGGCAGAAAAATCAGGATTTGGTGTTTTCCCCTAAACGCTGAGGCTGAAAAGGGAGGTGAAAATGCCAAAGGATTGGCAGGAAATGGGAATAACAGCGATATCCAGAGGGTGGATCCAAGAGTGGGATTTCCAGGTGTTTTCATTCAAGGACACACAACCTGCAAGACAATTTTTCCTGGAGAAATGCTCCCAGGAATCGTCAGCCTCTGGAGGAGTTGTTAAAATATGGATTTGTAAACATGGCAAACTCCTCTCATGGATCACAGGAATTGTCCCCCTGAAAACCACAGAGCCTGGGCCTGCACCACAGACAGTTCCTTTTCCAGGGAGAACTCCTCTCCTTGCTGGAAACGAGGGGAAATTTCGGGGTTTTTTGAGTATGGAAAGCAGGATGCTTTCCCTCCAAGGAGGTTACTGCCTCCAAGGAAAGCTCTGCTCCCTTTCCCTCCTCATGCAGAGGCTGTGGGGACCTTCCCACCAATCCCACACCTCACACGAGGCTCTCCATGAACCCCGAGTTCCTCCAGCCTCTGGCGCCAGGGAAATGCTGATTTCCATGCCAGATATCCCACCTGGAACTTTCTGACAATGGGGTTGGAATTCCTGGTGGTTATTCCCAAAGGGGGTTGGAATTCCTGGTGGTTTTCCCCAAAGGTGATGGGAATTCCTGGTGTTTATTCCCAAAGGGGGTTGGAATTCCTGGTGGTTTTCCCCAAAGGTGATGGGAATTCCTGGTGTTTATTCCCAAAGGGAGTTGGAATTCCTGGTGGTTATTCCCAAAGGGGGTTGGAATTCCTGCTGTTTATTCCCAAAGGGGGTTGGAATTCCTGGTGGTTTTCCCCAAAGGTGATGGGAATTCCTGGTGTTTATTCCCAAAGGGAGTTGGAATTCCTGGTGGTTATTCCCAAAGGGGGTTGGAATTCCTGGTGTTTTTTCCCAAAGGGGGTTGGAATTCCTGGTGTTTTTTCCCAAAGGGGGTTGGAATTCCTGGTGGTTTTTCCCAAAGGGGGTTGGAATTCCTGGTGGTTTTTCCCAATGTGTCCTGTCACAAAATCTTGGAATACCAGAGTGGGAAGGGACACACCAGGCTCCTCAAATCCAACCCTGGCCCTGCCCAGCACTGCCACCCCCCTCGGGCCAATCCCACATTTTCCTGGCAAATCCATCTCAGGAAAAGCAAGGACACACTCAATCCCCACCGGAAAGATGGTGCTGGGATTTTCTCCCATTTTTTCCTCCCCTCTCTCACTGATTTCCTCCCATTTTTTTCCAAAAATGGGTAAAATTTCTCTCCCCGTGCCAGACAATTTTTTTTTCTGCTCAGCTCCTTTTGGTATTTGGGGTTGTTTAATGGCATCATCCCAGAGATTGAATCCAGCTGTTCTCCAGCCACCCCAGGCTCTCCTTGGAATGCTGAGTGTGCCATGGGAAAAGAGCATCACCGAGGCTGAAACGAGGAGCAGGATTTTCATCCCCATTCCGTGGGATGCCTGGTCTAAACCCCCCAGCAGAAAAAATAAATTTTAAAGATACACAAAAATAAAATTAAAAATAAAAAGCCCACCCAAAATATACATAAAAATATATAAAAATATATAAAATATATAGAAAATAAATATAAAGATAAATAAAAATATATAGAAAATAAATATAAAGATAAATATTTAAAAATATAAAAAGAAATATTAAAAGAAATCTAAAAAATAAATATAAAGCAGTGAAATGGATTTGAGAAAAAAAACAACCTAGTGACCACTGCTGAAAAAAAATCCCTGACTGCAGCCCCTGCCAAGTGAATAAATTGCAGGAATTCCATTTTCCAGTGGTTTGGAAGGAATAATTTCTAATAGAAATGATGTTTTTATTGGCCAGGGTTCTTCTTTCTTTTCTTAACAAACTGCATTGAGCTGAAGGAATCTCGTGGGTGAATTTATTGTGCCTGGAAGCCACGAGCGGATGGTGCTGGCTGCATCCCAGGGAAGAGCCCAGGAATCCCAGGGAGAAATCTCCAGGCTGGTTCTCCCTGTTTCCCTGCATTTAGCACCAGGTTCATCTCTTCTGGTCCAGCTGTAAATTTTATCTGCTGGAAAATCCCAGTGCCAAGTCCCAGAGCTGGGAACGGCATGGATGGTGCTGAGGTGGAAACTTCCCTGAACCTCAAATCCCAGAGGGAAACTTCTCTGGAACCTCAAATCCCAGAGGGAAACCTCTCTGGAACCTCAAATCCCAGAGGGAAACTTCTCTGGAACCCCAAATTCCAGAGGGAAACTTCCCTGAACCCCAAATCTCAGAGGGAAACCTCTGGAACCCCAAATCCCAGAGGGAAAAATCCCTGAACCTCAAATTCCAGAGAGAAAGTTCTCTGGAATCCCAAATTCCAGAGGGAAACTTCCCTGAACCCCAAATCCCAGAGGGAAACTTATCTGGAACCCCAAATCCCAGAGGGAAACTTCCCTGAACCTCAAATTCCAGAGAGAAAGTTCTCTGGAATCCCAAATTCCAGAGGGAAACTTCCCTGAACCCCAAATCCCAGAGGGAAACTTATCTGGAACCCCAAATCCCAGAGGGAAACTTCCCTGAACCTCAAATTCCAGAGAGAAAGTTCTCTGGAATCCCAAATTCCAGAGGGAAACTTCCCTGAACCCCAAATCCCAGAGGGAAACTTATCTGGAACCCCAAATCCCAGAGGAAACCTCTCTGGAACCCCAAATCCCAGAGGGAAACTTCCCTGGAACCCCAAATCTCAGAGAGAAAGTTCTCTGGAACCCCAAATCCCAGAGGGAAACTTCTCTGGAACCCCAAATCCCAGAGGGAAACTTGGTTGTGCTTTCCAAAACCCTGGCAACAAAACCTCGTTAGGAAAACAAAGCTCCAAAGGGTTCCGGGCCCCTTTTGGCCTCTCTTTTTTGCGGCCTTGTTTTTATCCAAGGGCCTCACTGTGCACTTCGCTGCTTTTGTTCCTTGTTTTCCAGAAAAAAAAACAACCCTGTGGAATCGGGAGTTCTGAGAGACATTTCCTGGGTGTAAACATCCCTCTGTTCCCTCACATTTTGCTCAGAATCAAACCCCTGCTGGGGGAGGTTGCTTGGCTGTCCCTGGATGTGCTGAATCCGGGCAGGATTTGGGGCTGGCTCACTCCAACAGAACAGGAAATATCCCTTTTTTTTTCCTCTTTTTTTTTTTCCCCAGGATCCCTGTGATTTCCACACAACGCTGCTGCTTTTGGATTGAGGTGGATTTGGGTCGGGAAAGGATGGAATTGCTGTGGAACGAGCACCTTGCAAAGGCCGCCTCAGCAGCTGGCTGATTCCAGCAGGGAATTATTCCAACGCGGTGCCTCGGATTTAAAATTGGATTTAGAAGCCAAGCAGCTGAAGCCACTTGAAAATGGATTTAGGAGCCACTTGAACTTCCTATCGAGGATGATCCCAATTTTGTTTCACATGGAGCAAACCCTCCCTGGGGTTTTAGCAGCACGGGAAGCTCCTGAGCTGCTAATCCCGAACATAAAGTCCTGGAAAGATCTTCAATCACTGAGGAGGGAAAACCAACCCAGCAGGAAGATCCCTCTTGGAAGTGACCTTTTCCCTTCCTTTGGAGGAACATTGTTTACCTTACGCCACCAGAGAGCTGTTTTCCCTAGAAAAGTCACAAAAACCTTGGAAAACAGCTCTGAGGGTCAGTCCCCTGCTCCCTTGCCCTTTGCTAACACCCGTTACGATAATGACGATCTCTAACTCGCCATTACAAATTAAATTAATTGATTTCCTCTCATTAGCCACGCAAAGCAGACAGCCAGGTGTGTGTGTGAGGGGTTATTCCCAAGATTTTCCAGTTTTCCCAGGCTGAGCTCAGAAATCCAGGTGTGTGTGGGGGTTTATTCCCAAGATTTTCCAGTTTCCCAGGCTGAGCTCAGAAATCCAGGTGTGGGGGAGGGTTATTCCCAAAGTTTTCCCAGATTGAGCTCAGAAATCCAGGTGTGTGTGGGGGTTTATTCCCAAGATTTTCCAGTTTCCCAGGCTGAGCTCAGAAATCCAGGTGTGGGGAGGGTTATTCCCAAAATTTTCTAGTTTCCCAGGCTGAGCTGAGAAATCGAGGTGGGGGTGGATTTATTCCCATGGTTTTCCAGTTTTCCCAGACTGAGCTGTGAAATCCAGGTGTGTGGGGGGTTTATTCCCAAGATTTTCCAGTTTTCCCAGGCTGAGCTCAGAAATCCAGGTGGGGTGGGTTTATTCCCAAGGTTTTCCAGTTTTCCCAGGCTGAGCTGAGAAATCCAGGTGTGAGTGTGTGTGGGGAGGGTCATTCCCGTGGTTTTCCAGCCCCCCGGAGCCGTGCCCAGCTGGTGTCACTTACTCGGGACCCTGTTGATGGCGCGCAGGGGCCGCAGGACGCGCACGGTGCGGATGGCGGAGAGGCTGACGTTGTGGCCATCCAGGGAATATTCCATCATCCTGCAGGGAAAACAGCAAAGCTCTCAGCGTGGAAGCGCTGAGGAAAAGCTCAGGAAAAGCTCCGCTGCCTGCAAGCCCAGGGCTGCTGGGTTGCAATTCCACGGGTGCAATTCCACGCGCCTGGAAGCGCCCAAGGCCAGGCTGGGTGGGGTTTGGAGCAATCTGGGATGGTGGAAGTTATCCCTGCTCATGGCGAGGGTGGGATGGGATGAGCTTTAAGGCCCCTTCCAGCCCTTACTGCCAACACAGGGAACACTTTGGGAAGCAGGATTTTCCTTTCAGGATGTGAAGAAACCTCCAAGGAAGCTGGAGAGGGAAACTCCAGCAGTAATTGTGGTGATGGGACAAGGGGGAATGGGTTCACACTGAAAGAGGGGAAATTTAGATGGGATATTGGGAAGGAATTCCTGCCTGTGAGGGTGAGGAGGCCCCGGCACAGATTCCCAGGGAAGCCGTGGCTGCCCCTGGATCCCAGGGAGTGTCCAAGGCCAGGCTGGATGGGGCTGGGAACACCCTGGGATAGTGGGAGGTGTCCCTGCCTGTGAGGTGATCCTTAAGGTCCCTTCCAACCCAACCCATTCCATGATACCCTGACTCTCCAGGACAAGGAGCTGCTCCCCAGCTTTTCTCTCCTCCTGTGACCAAACCTGAATACCCAAACCAACAAGAAATGCACAAATCGCTTGCTTTCCATTTGATTATAAAGAATAAAGAACGTTTTCTCCTTGATTCTTCCTCCCCACTCCCCCTAAACATTTTGGATGGATTGGCACTCAGTAGATGACTCCCTGCACTGGAAAAGGGGAGGCACAAGGCTCTGGGATGTCTTGTGCCATCAACAGCTGCCAAACCCAAAACTTATCCTGGGACCCTGCAAGATCTCCAGGGACTGGGTGGACCAGGATGCCAAGAGTGGGGTCCTGTCCTCACATCCCACCTCTAAATCCCAAATCCCTTGGAAAAGCCCCACAGAAATCTGCTGGAGCTGGGAATTTTGGCACTTGGTGGGTGATTCCCTACCCTGAAAAACAAGAGGCATGAGACTTTGGGATATCTTCTGCCATCAACAGCTCCAAACTTTCAGCTGTCAAATCCAAATCATGTCCTGGGAGCCTGGAATGTCTCCAGGGACTGGATGCACCAGGAACCTCTGGATTTCAGCTCTCCTGAACACCATCCCTGCCGCTGGGGAAAAGCTTTCAGCTCAGCTGCTGGGCTGCAGACGGAGAGCCCGCCAGTTCCACTGGGCTTGAAATGTTCCAGGGAACATTTCTGGGGCGAGGAAAACATGAAAGGACTCTGGGAGCTGGAAGGAACTTCAGACACCATCCGTGCTGGAGGCGGGAGCTGTGTTTATTTTGTAGTTCCCCTGCTCCCTTTGGAGCTGCTGCTGAGGCAAACCAGCTCCTGTGAGGAGGCAGAACGGGGGCAAACAAAGCTCTGCTGATCACTTGTTCCCTTTTTATCACAATAAACCTCGGAATAACTTCAGCACATCCACCCCCTGACTGGAAAAAGCAGCTTGGTTATTCCAGTGGTGAGTTCCCTGCTGAAAGCAGCTCCAGTTTTAGGAGCACACGCTGGATTGAAGGGTGGTGGTGGTGAGAGGTGGATGCCAGCCCTCAGCACAGCTTCTCCTCCTCCAGGGATACTCCCAGCTCCAGCCTCTCTTTGGAGAGATGGGAAATCATATCCCAGGTATGGCTCAAATCCACCAAAACCATCTGGAGATGGTCCAGGAGCGGCCAGGGAAGGTGGGAAATCATATCCAAGGTACAGCTCAAATCCACCAAAACCATCTGGAGATGATCCAGGATTAGCTAGGAAAGGTGGGAAATCATATCCAAGGTACGGCTCAAATCCACCAAAACCATCTGGAGATGATCCAGGATTAGCTAGGAAAGGTGGGAAATCATATCCAAGGTATGGCTCAAATCCACCCAAACCATCTGGAGATGGTCTGGGATTGGCCAGGGAAGGTGGGAAATCATGTCCCAGGTCTGGCTCACATCTGGAGATGGTCTGGGATCAGCCAGGGAAGGGGTTTTTCTTCTTCTCATCTCCAGCCTGAGTAATGCCACACCTCCAGCGGGGTCTCCTGCTGTTTTCATCCTCCCCAGACATGGAAGGTGGGGAAAAACCTTGGAAAACTCCCAAATGGCCTCACCAGCTACTTTCACCCTCATTCCAACAGCAAAATTCCCGGTGCCAAAGCTGCCCCTGAGGATGAGCAGAGGGCTCAGCCCTTCTGCCTCCATGGGGTGCCCCAGTCCTGGGTTTGGGGGAGCTCTGAGGAGCTGGGGATTTTCTGCTCATCCCACAGATCCAACATGGAAAAACACCCTCAGCTCCTTGATCAGAATGCTGATCCTGAGTTTTCCCTTCTCTTCCCCTGCCACTTCTCCCTTAAACACCACAGCAGCTTTATAGGAAAACATAATTAAGGTAAAAATAATTAATAATTAGGGTTTTTTTTTTTGCTGTGCCTGATGTTCCTTCTCCAACTGCACCCGAGTTCCAAGGAAGCTCCGCTCAGGAGAGCTCATGTTTTATTCAGAGCACTAAAACCATTCCTAATTGTATTCCAGACAAATAACACAGAGCACAACAAAACCCCATTAGTGCAGGGAAGAAGGCACAGCACTAATGGAAAGGGAAAAACGCCCCAACATATTCCAAGGATGTTTTAATTAACCCCGGGCTGGTCATTAGAAACGCAGGACTTCAGAAGTCAGGCAGTAATTAAAGCTTTCCATCCCTTCCCAGGATGTACCGAGCAGGTAGGAGAGCCTGGGCTTCCCAAAGCTGTTTATTTACAGGGGAAAAAAAAAAAAAAAAAGAGTTTGAGCTTTGCCAAGCTTTTACTCCACTCAGTTATTCCCTGTGGGGGTGAGGGAAGTGGTGTCAAAAGCAAGAGGATCATCCTTGGAGCTGTTTATTAACACATCCTGCACAAACCAGCAGCTGGGGGAGATGGAATGAAGCTGTAAACCAGGAGGAGTTTGGAATTTGGGTGAGCTCCCAGCCAGCTTTTCCCACTGAGATTTCAGCCTTCCCAATGGGGTTTTTGGGCTGAGTTCTCCTTGTTCACCCCATCCCTGCCTCACTCTGCTGCTGGCATGGGGCAGGAGTGGGGCTGAGCTGAGTTTTTTTGGAGACAACAGCACTGGGACAGCTCAGGATGCGTTAGGATTAAAGGATTGCTCCAAACCCCCACAGCTCTGCCTGATATTCACAACCCACCCCCAAACCCCGCGTGGTTTTGAGGTGAGGATTAAAAAAACCCAGATTTGGGAGATTCTGCCTGCCGAGGCATTGTGAGAACCAGCCAGGACAAGGCATGGATTTGGCTCCCCGGGATTTTCCAGCCCTCAGGATGAAGGGATGAGGTGGTTGCTGACCCTGCCATGACGATGAAGAAGTCCAGGCGGTTCCAGGTGTCTCCAAGGTAGCACTTCTGCCCGAAGATGCCCAGGGCCACCATCTTGATGACCATTTCCACAGCAAAGAAGGCGAAAATGAAGTCATCGAATGCCTGGAGAGCAGGAAAAGAGGATTTCAGTCAGCCCTGAGTGCTCCCAGCACGGGGACATTCCATGTTCCCGTCACCAAAGTGCCACCTCCCAACTCCAAAATCAAACCTTCAGGGTGCTGGCAGCTCCTGGCTCATTCCAGGGCTTGGGAAGTGCCCCCAAGTTTTGTTCATCCCCTGATAAAGCATGAGGGTATCACAGGGCTGGAGCCCCTCTGGAGCCAGGCTGGGAGAACTGGGAATGTTCACCTGGAAAAGGCTCCAGGGAAACCTCAGAGCCCCTTTCAGGGCCTGGAGGGGCTCCAGGAAAGCTGGAGAGGGACTTGTGTTAATTAATCAACTTTCCCTTAATAAACTATGCAGAAATTTGGCTCCGTAAGTCCAATTAATTCAATTACTGACATCCAAACTCCTCCGTAACGAAGTTCAGGCTTTCCCACCTCACGTTCTGGGCTCCCATCCCTCCTGCAGGCTGTGACAGGGGAAGGATAATGGGGATTTTCCAGCCCTTTCCTGCCTAAAACCTGTCAGGAAATTTCCAAGGCCAGGTTGGACGGGGCTTGGAGCAACCTGGGATAGGGAAGGCATGGATAGGGATGGAGCTGGATGAGCTTCAAGGTCTCTTCCAACCAGTTTGGGATTCCACGGAGGATCCCAGTGACCTTCCCGTGTGGCTGGGACATTCCGAGGGATGTGGGATCCAAAGGAGCCGAGCAGGTTGGTGATTTGGGGTCGGGAGTGAGGGAAGTCATTCCCAGCCTGAGGAATGTGCAGGGAGCCGAGGAGCTGCCCACACAGCAGGTGCCCTGGGATGCGCTTCCAAAGCTGCTCCAGCGGGCAGCGAGGGGACGCCAGGAGGGACAAAGGACAGGCCTGATGTCCCCTGAGCTTGGGGCTGGGGCTCTGCATGGGGGAGAATTCCCAAATGACTTCTCCTGCTGAGGGGAGCGGGATGGGCTCATCCCGCGCTGTTTCCTCATGGAGAAGGGAATGGAGTGGCAGAGGCAGTCCTGGTGCCACATGGCATGGAGCAATCCCAGCAGGAGCTGCCTGGGATGGAACTGACAGAGCGAGGGAGGTTCCCCTCCATGGAATCCTGGAATGGTTTGGGTTGGAAAGGAGCTTGAAACTCTTCCAGTGCCACCCTGCCATGGGGGGACAACTTCCGTGGGAGCTCCCAGCCCTGTCCAGCCTGGCCTGGGACACTTCCAGGGATGGGAGTCCGTGAGTTCTGTGGTGTCCAAGGAATCCAGTGGGATCTGCCCTCCCACTTCTGGGCCCTTGTTAAGGATGGAGAGAAAGGATCTGGCTGGGGCAGATCCAAACCAGCCTTCAGGCTCACCCCGAGCAGATCCCACACAGGCCAGGCTTTGTGGAAAACCCATCCCAGCTTTGTGGGAAAAGGAACCGGATGGGGCTCCCATCTCCCAGAGCAGCCATCCCACCCCTGCATCCCACAAATCCCAGGGACCTGGGGCCGTGGGGTCCTCACCTCCAGGATGGTGCAGCGCTCCGACTGGCACTCCACGTCCTCGCAGGGCTGGAACATGCCCAGGGTGACGCAGTTGAGCAGGATCACCAGCATGCTGACGTGCTCGAACCAGGTGGCGCCGGGTTAAGGACAGCACAGCCTCGGCAGGGGACACCTCCAACCCTCCTCCCATCCAAAACCCTTCTCCCGGGCTGCTCCCAGCTCCAAATCCCGAGTTTCAGCAGGGAATCACCCCACAGCAAGAGAGCAACGCAAGGGCACCACCACCAGAACTGTGCCCAGTTCCTTGCGCCGAGCCTGCTCCCCTTGATTCCCTCTGGAGTTGGGGGAATGAGGTCCTCTCATTCCAACCCCATTCCCAAATCCCAAGGAATGACAGATTTCACTCTGAGATCCAGATCCTGATGGGAATGAGGTTCTGACAGATTCCACTCTGAGATTCACATCCTGATGGGAAAGAGGTTCTCATTCCAACCCCATTCCCGAATCTCCAGGAGGGACAGATTCCGCTCTGAGATGGGAAAGAGGTTCTCATTCCAACGCTATTCCCAAATCTTAGGGGATGCAGATTCCACTCTGAGATCCACATCCTGATGGGAATGAGGTCCTCTCATTCCAACCCCATTCCCAAATCCCCAGAAGGGAGAGATTCCACTCTGAGATTCACATCCTGATGGGAATGAGGTTCTGAGAGACTCCACTCTGAGATCCACATCCTGATGGGAATGAGGTTCTCATTCCAACCCCATTCCCACATCTCAAGGAATGACAGATTTCACCCTGAGATCCACATCCTGATGGGAATTAGTTCCTCTCATTCCAACCCCATTCCCACATCTCCAGGAACGACAAATTTCACATCCTGACGGACAATGACAAAACAGAGCCAAGCTGGCGGGGCCAAGGATGGGAATGTTTGGATTCAGGATCCATGGAAAAGGAGGAAAGGGCTCCCAGCTGGATGTCTCCAGTCTCCAAAATTCCCTCATATTCCTTACAGGAACCGCCGGTGCTCCATTAACCGATAATTAATTGGTCTAAGTAGGAAGTGGTGATTTGCATCAGTGCAAAATAGGCCCAAAGTTGCTGTTTGCTGCTGGCAGGACAATTAAAAATCCCACAAAAAGATGGAATAATTCCACAAATTAAGCAGGAACGAGAGAACTGTTCCTAGGGAAAATAATTGGAAACATCTGGATGTGAATAAACCTTTGTGCTTCCAAAGGCGCACCTGGGGGAGGCAGAGAGAGGCGCAGACATTGAATTACTTCTGATAACAGCAATTCCTGGATAAAAAACTGTCCATGTTTATTCCTTAGGAATATTTTTTATCTGGGATTTTATCCCTTCAGGTTTTTATCCACTCAGGATAAAATTTATTGCAGCAGATCAGAACTTCAGTCTCAAATTGGTTTTGCACATCCAGATGGAAAAAAAGAAAAAAAAAAAAGGCAAAAATCAGTGGGGTCAAATCTTGCAGTTCCCTAAAATCCAATTCTGGTAGGATGGGAAAACCCCCAGAGGAGGAAAAAAAAGGGAGGAAAAGGTGAAAAAAATAGCCCTGGAGCAGCACAAAGAGCAAGGATGTGACCGGAGAGGGAATTCCCACAGAACGTCCTTGGGGATGTTCCCGGGGCACTCTTCCAGCAGGGGAGTCAGGGAAGGTGAGGGATGGCACAAATTCCTCGGGGATCCTCCCGGCAAATCCCCTAAAAACGGGAACTCGGCAGTTGCCATGGCAACGGCGGCTCGGGAAGAGCAGGCAACTTCCCAAATCCTTGGGAAGGGAAAGAGCCAAGGGGGATCCGCGTTGGAGCAGAGAGGATCCCAAAGGGATTGCTCAACGCTTCTTCCTCGGGCAGAAATTCCAGGGAAAAGACATCTCAGAACACCTGGGCCACGCTCAGATTCCCAGCTTCCCAATTCCCAGATTGATTCCCTTCGGGAAGGGGCTCCTGGTTTCTTTGAGGCATCCACAGCAGCTCTTAGACCGAAATTTAGTCCCGAGTTTAAAAGCAGCACCACAAAAGCCAGGCTCTGCCCCCAAATGCTGCTCCATTCCTGACGCTCCTGACTCTCCCAGGGAAGCTCCCTGCCAGTTTCATGTGGGATTTATGGAATTTACTTTCCCATATTATTATTTTTAAGCCACCCAGTGGATTTTAAGCTGTTATTTTCCACTGCCAAATCCACTGGAATCTGGCAGCCTCCTGGTTATTACGGATCTCCACCATCCCTCTCCCAAATCCTGCAAATATTCCTGCAATAAACATGGCAAAAAAAAAAAAAAAAAAAAATCTGGGATGGCATCACCACTGTGACAAATCCACGGCTTTCCTCCCGTGCTTGGAACGAGGGACACAATTCCCAAACTTCCAGGTGCTCCAGAGGGAGCAGCTCCATTTAAAGAATCCCAATCCCAATCCTCCTTCCGTGTGGGAGAGAGGCTGGAGCCACAGGCCTGACACCCAGGAACTGAACAGAAGCAAGATCATGGCACTATTTTCCCATAATCTTATTATTTTTAAGCCACTCAGGGGATTTTGGAGACTTAACCCATGATTTTAACCCCTGGGATTTGGCGGGATCCTGGTTATTATGGATCTGTCCCGAGGCTGAGGAAAATCCCGAAGCCCTAAATCCCAGTTTGGTTCCAAGAAAAAAACCCAAATGTTTACGGGAGGAGCCGCCAAGGGAAGTTTCAGTTTGGGTGGTTTGAGATGTGAGTAATGCACGGAATACAAACACAAATCCTGGGAATTCCTGAGCGTTCCAGGGATGGCCTGCTCCTCCGAGAGCAGCAGGATCGGGTGGGGAATGAGGGAAGGGGAAAGGGAGAAAAAGGGGGGAGAAAAAGGGGGGAGAAAAAGGGGGGAGAAAAAGGGGGGGAAAAAAAGGGGGGGAAAAAATGGGGGGAAAAAATGGGGGGAAAAAATGGGGGGAAAAAAGGGGGGGAAAAAAGGGGGGGAAAAAAGGGGGGGAAAAAAGGGGGGGAAAAAAGGGGGGGAAAAAAGGGGGGGAAAAAAGGGGGGGAAAAAGGGGGGAGAAAGGGGGGAGAAAGGGGGGGAGAAAGGGGGGGAGAAAAAGGGGGGAGAAAAAGGGGGGAGAAAAAGGGGGGAGAAAAAGGGGGGAGAAAAAGGGGGGAGAAAAAGGGGGGAAAAAGGGGGGAGAAAAAGGGGGGAGAAAAAGGGGGGAGAAAAAGAAATTTATAATAGATTATAAATTATAAAAATTTATTATTTATTCTCATAAAGTATAATAATTTATTATTATACTTTATTCTAAGTTGTAATGCTTTATTATAATAATTTATTTTAAATTATAATAATTTATTATATAAATTTATTTTAAATTCTAATAATTTATGGTTATAATGTACTATAGAATATAATAATTTATTCTGAATAGCTTGTTTTAAAATTGATAATATTTATAAAATAAAATAGAACAAAATCAAACAAAAATAATAGAAAAGCCAGAATAATAGGCAATAGTAATATACAATAACAACATGCTAATAAAATAGCAGTGCAGATAACGATTATGGTGATGATGATGACAATTAATAATTATAATAATAACGATGATAATGACGATGATCACGTTAATAACGGCAAAGCAAAAGGATGAACAAAGCACGGGGATGATCCAGAGGAGGAGCCAACCCAAGGCAGGGCCGGCTCAGCCAGGGAACAGCAGGACGGGTCAGGGAGCAAAGATCAGAGCAGAACAAACCTGGCAGAACCCCCCAGGGCAGGAGGAGCCAGGGCGGGAGCTCACCCTGCCCTTCCAGCCGGGATCACCGTCCCGCCTTCCCCCGGCCGGGATTTGGGCTGGGGAGGTCAAGCCTGGCTTGGGATTTTCCCGAGGCTGGCTCAGCATCAAGGGCAGCAGGAGCCCTTCAGGCTCTGCCAGGTGATGCTGGATTGGCCCTGGTGTGACACCGGGGTCCTGTGAATGTCACCTGGTCCCAAAATTGCCACCCTGCTGTCCCCAGGGGAGCACACAGCCCAGCCTGGTCCCAAATTGCCACCCTGCTGTCCCCAGGGGAGCACACAGCTCAGCCTGGTCCCAAATTGCCACCCTGCTGTCCCCAGGTGGGCACACAGCCCAGCCTGGTCCCAAATTGCCACCCTGCAGCTGGGCTGGCCCTGGGAATGAGCGTGGCTGAAAGAGGTGACAAGGGGCAAAAAAAAGGGACAATAATAATGCCAATCGTTCAGGAACATGGGGGTTTGGAGGCAGGGTCAGCCCACAGCAGAGCCAAATGTCACCTGGTGCCAGAATTGTCACCCTGCTGTCCCCAGGGTCAGCCCACAGCAGAGCCAAATGTCACCTGGTGCCAGAATTGCTGAGGACAGCCCCAGCTGTCTCTGGGAATGCGTGTGGCTGGAAAAGGTGACAAAGAGCAAAAAGGGACAGTGCCCACCCGGCCACCCCAGGGCACACACCCGGGGACAGATGGATTTATCCCGTGCCATTCCCAATGATCCTTCCCAGTGCCCACCTGGCCACCCCAGGGCACACACGCAGGGACAGATGGATTTATCCCGTGCCATTCCCAATGATCCTTCCCAGGGCTACCCAGCAGAGAAGGATTTTACAGCCACAACTGAGGAGAAGGCAAAGCCGGCACAGCCTGGCCCCAAATTTCGGACAGGGGCAGGGGGGAGCTGGCAGCATTCCCGGCTGGAGCTGGATCCACAGCAGCCCCACGTTCCTGCTGCCCTGTCCACACCATCTGCTGCAGCCACGTGCTGGGCTGCGGGAGACAAATCCCCGCCAAAGCCGCCTCCAGACAGGGAATGCCCTTTTCACCCCGGGAATGGCGCTCCCAGCTCCCACTGCTCGTGCTGGCCCGGGGGACTGGGATCACCTCCAGGCCCTGCCGTGCTCCAGGAGCTCCTTTCCCAGCTTTTCCCTGGCTCTGGATGTGCAGAGCTCAGTCACAGCCCCGACCCTGGAGCGCAGCCCTCGGTGCTCCTGAGCTGGGTCTGGGGGGGAGTGTGGCTTAAAGAGGTGACAAGGGACGAGAGGAAATAGGATTTCGGAGCTTCCCAGCTTTCTGTTCCCTGCCTGAGCACCCACAGGACACATCTGGATCTCGGGGTGTCTGTGAAGGGCCAGGAGTAGGATCCTTCCAGCCCAGGAGATTCCAGGATTCTGATTTTTAGGAATTTTCCATGCATGATACTCCTATGATCCTACAACCCTGGCATTCCTCATGATCTGCCCCCTCCATGCCCCCCTTTCCAAGGGAGATCCTGGGATTTTTTTTCATTTTGATTTTAATTCAGCTGGGGAAATTCCAGTGCCATTCCCAAAGAGCAGGAATCCCGGGATGGATTTGCACCAGCAGCAGCATCCACCCCTGCCAGGTTCCACCTCTCCCATCCTGCAATTCCATGGACTGACAAACCCAGAGGGTTTGGGCTCGGTTTATTTTTCCCCTGACTGCAATAGTGACCAAAAGAGGGGAAAATAAACTCAAATTCCCAATCACAGCCTCCACGCTCCCCGTGGGATCCCTGGCACATCCTCCTGAGGAACAGAGGCAATTATCTCTTCAGGATAATGGAAGCAGCTTTGATTCCAGGGGCAGTTTGGGCTGACATTTAAACGAGCTCAAAGTTAAGCCCAGCTTTATTCTCGGCTGTGATTTTTGACTTGGTAGTGCTGGTATTCCCCAAATTCCCACGAGCTCAGCAAGGATGGAGTGGCCTGGGATTGGGCAGGGGATGGAGAGGCCACGCAGGGTCCCTGTGCCACATTCTGGGGACAGAGGTGACACCTGGGATCACCCCAGTGCAGCACTTTGGGGTTTTCACCCTCCCCAAACCCTTCATACTTATGCTGAGTGGTTGGATATCCCCTGATAAATCCAGGTGGGATGGAAATCTCATTTTTTCCATCCCATTTCCCCATCCTGGATTAGCTGGTGAATGGAAAGAGCTGGACACATCCCACTGAAGCTCCAAGGAATCCCAGAGATCCTGAACCCCAATCTTGATCCCCCAAAAGGGACCAGAGCCTGCAGCCCTGGGCATGGGGTGCGCCCAGTGTGGGGTCCCACAAATCTTCCACCCGGACACCACTGAGAAAAGGAATTGCTAGGAGCTGCTGGAGCTGAACCACCTGGAATTCCTGCCTGGGGAGTTGTTCTGGTCACAAAAACCGCCTCTGTCCCTGCTGGAGGTTTGGATTCCTGGATAAATATTTCCCAGGGATTCCCAGGTTCTGCCTCCTTTTCTCAGGCCGAGTTTGGGATGGCTGAATCCGCCCAGGAGCTGTGACACATCCCTGAGCTGCAGCAGCACAATCCCAACATAAACACATTCCCACACATCCCAGAGATGTTGTTTCTATCCTGGGGATTCCCAGGCTGCTGTGGGATCCCAGACAGGCTCCTGATCTTTAATTCTCTGTGTGAGTAATGCCTTTCCCTGCTCCTCACCCCAAACGCTCTTTCATCCTCTCCCTGTGCTTCTCCTCCCTCCGGATTTATTCCCTTTTATCCCAGCTCTGCCCGGATGACAAACACGGCCCCAAGTGCCAGAGGAAATGAGGCACGGGCGGATGCAGCAGGGATATCCCAGATAACAACAGATCCCACATCCAACCTACCCCAAAACCAGGGAATTGGTCCTGAACCTCCTCCCAGGAGCTGCTCCACAGGGAGTGGATGCAGGAATTTGGGGAGAAATCCACAGTGGCAGCTGTGAATCACTGGGTTCCCTGCCGGAGGTGAATCTTTGGCAGGTTCCAAATGGACGAAGGATGAATTAATTCAGGGAAAATGAGGATTGGGATGGTTTTATCCCAAAGCTCTGGGGGTTGCAGGATACGGAGCATCCAGCTAGGATCATCCAGTCCAGCTGTGCATGGATCCCACCTGGTGGATTTAACTCCTGGATTTAATCTGTCACCAGGACAAATCCATGGACTCCCCATCCCTCTGCTCCACCTGAAAATGTTCCACCAAGCAGCAGCAGCATTGTGGCTCCCTGGATATCCCCAAATCCCATGGAGAACACCCCACTCAGTGCTCTGGCAGCTCCTCGTGCAGAGCCCCCCTGGAATTCTCTCCCACCCAGCCAGGCACTGGAATCCCACCTCCAGATGGGATCGGGATGTCACAGTGGGAAGAGGGAGGAATCCCTGGAAGTGACTTTTGCAGCCATCTGCGACCCAAGAGCTGTCCTGGGTGGCCACACCAGGAAAAGCTCTCACCAGCCTGGATTTCTCCCTGTGCTCTCTCTTCCTTCAGCCTCCAACTGGAACATCCCCAAAAATGAACACCAAAAAACCATCTCAAGGTGCAGCTGGCAGAAGGGAAAGAGCCCTGGCCATCCCTTTGGAGCTGAGGGAGTGGAGCCAGCAGATTTTTGGGCCACAAGAGGTTCAGCTGTGGAGTTTCTAACCCGAAATTCCAGGTTTGCATCTCCAGGAAAAGCCAGCTGGAAAAGAGGGATGCACATCCCACTGAGGGCCTGATCCAGATGGTTCTGAGCAGGACGGGCTGGGAGCTCATCCTGAGGGGAGGAATCTGGGATAAAAATGCTGCTGGAGATGGGATTTCCTTCCCAGCTTTCCTTCGCCACAATTCCCAAGTATCTGTGCCCATCACAGGCATGAGTTCAGTCACTCCATAAATCACCCAAAAAAAGCTCCTTTTCCCCATCTAAAACCCACCATCCCAGCAGCTCCTCCCCAGTGACACCAGCAAGGCCCAGCCCCATCCATTCCCACTCCAGGCTGACACGTGGGACTCCCCCCAGAAAGCCTGGAATGGCTCCGAGCTCGATTCCAGCCCTAATTCCAAGGGAAGGTCTCCCGGAGCTCAGCTCCAAGAGGTTTTGTAAACAAAGCCACCAAACAAAAGACTCCCACAGCTCAGCATTAATGGAAAAGTTATTGGGCTGCTTTTTCCCCCCCCTTTTTTTCTTTTCACACAGCAATAAAAGAAAGCTCCTGACAAAAACTCCCCCTGCAGCGTTTGCAACCCAAACAGGCGAGGCTGCGGTGCCACACGAGGAGCGAGGAGTGGGAGCTGCAAGGAGGTGACAAAATCCCTTTTCCCCACCCTTTTCCCAAAGCTCTCCTACCTCAGGTCCCTCAGAATCTCCAGGATTTCCCTGCAGGAGGTTCCTGTCCCTGCCAGGAGGAGCAGAGCACGGGATGAGGAAAGAAATGTGGGGTTGGGTCCAGAGGAATTTGGGAGTAGCTTCTCCCTCCTCCTGCTAATAAAGGCCCTGGCACTAATTAAGGCCCTGCTTGTTAGCAGGGGGCTCAGGGAGTGCAGCTGGCACAGCAGGGCAGTGCCAGGGCTGGGGGTGTTTCCTTAGGGAGGGATCGTGGCAGGCTTGGTGCCTGAAATTGGGGGAAAACCCCCAAAGCATCATTTATAAAATTATTTAGAATTTTAATTTATAAAAGCTTTAAAATTCCAGGGATGTTTGCTCTGGAGAGCAACAGGTCCCAGCCAGGCCTGGATGAGCCAGGCTTTAAACTGGGATGGAAATCCTGAGGATTTGTCCCATCTTCCCACGTGTTTGCATCCTGAGGCTGCTGCAGGGAGCAGATTTGTGCTCTGAGCACTGATGGATATTTTAATGTTGAGCTGTAACCCTGAGTGATGGCACTTCGGGTTTAGTCCTGGCTCAAGCACACGTGTAAATCCAACCAGAGCTGGCCCAAACCCAGCAGAGCACTTAAACCAGCATTTCCCTGTGGATTTCACCCAGGTTTAGAGCTGGAAATGGAAGGTGAGGATGAAGCAGCAGGAGGGGAGGATGTGATGGAGCAGGAGAGGAATTCCCAGGAAGCAAAGAAGGACAGGAATTGATGGCCCAGCAAAGGTGAACCTGGATTTCTCAAGTTCTGCCAGGGCACTGATCGTTATCTCCATTTCCTCCTTGCAAAGAGCACTGCTGGGGGGTGATTTCCAAGAGGGAATCACTCCAAGCTGTCAGCTGGAATTTGGGAATTCTGTGTGCAGGAAGAACAACCCAAATCAGGGTTTTTTCCCCCCTCTCAGTAACAGAGCAAAGCTAAAACAAGGCTGGGAATCAAAGCCCAAGGAATCCCTGGACTCCCAGAGCTCCAGGCTGAGCACAGCCAGCCACAAACACGAGCTCCAATCAGCAATTCCCACCTCAGGCTGAACTTTCTGGAGCTGTCTGTGCCAAACTCCTTTTCTCAGATAGAAATCCCAACATAAGCCAGGTATAAATTCATTTCCAAGCACAGCCAGGCTGGGAAAAATCCGACGAGGCTCCGGGATGAAGCCACGAGGGCAATCCTTGGAAAGGCTTTGTGCTGCTCCCCGGGGAGAACACGGCTCATGGATTTAATTCCAACATAATGCCCCGTGTTCCAGTCATTAATAAATCCAGGGAATACCTCATCCCGTTTCTCTGGGTTAATTCTGGGAGGTTTGAGCTGCAGGGATCCAGGGTTGGAGCTTGTGGCAGAGACAGCACCCGAATTTCCTCACGGGAATTTCCACCTGAGCTCCAGCCCCCAGTGCTGTGTCTGAGCTGCCCCAGGAGCTTTTCCCAGCCTGGATTCTCCCAAAATCGAGGCCATTGGGAAGTGCAGACCCTGGCACACTTCAGGTTTTTGGAACTTTTCCGTGTGTGGCTCCTCTGGGATTTTCTCATCCAACCTGGGCGGCTCCGGCCCTGCTGGACGCCCTGCAGGGCCCCAAACTCATTTAGCAGCGTTAATTGCAGCCCTAATGAGCACGGATCCTGCCCTCACCGGGGTTTGGAGGTCACTGCTGTCCCTACAGACTCCAGGTCGGATATTCCAGACTGGCTCTGGACCCAGGAGGAGTCTCTGGGGATTTGGGATGGAACAGGACAATCCCTGTCCCTCCCACTGCTCCAAGGCATCCAACAGCAAATCTGAGGAGATTCCCGTGTCCTTAGTGTCCTTATCCGTGCCCTGAACGAGGTGGGAACAGCCACAGATTCCTCCTCTCCTGGCTGGAACAGCAGGATCTGACTTTTCCATGTTTCCCATTGCAAATTCCAGTTTGGAGAGCAGGACCTGCACGTCTCAAGGGCTTCAGTCCCCAGCCTGGTTCTGTCCAGCTCAGGGAATCCCGGGATGCTTTGGGTTGGAAAAGCTCATCCAGTGCCACCCCCTGCCACGGGCAGAGACAACTTCCACCATTCCCAGGTTTCTCCAAGCCCATCCAGGCCTTGGATTCATCTGCCCAGTCCTCCTCCAGCTTCCTACCCCACCCATGGGATCCACAAACCCACTTCCCACCGTGAATCCAGCAGAAAATTCCCCAGCCTCGAGCAAAACCCAAACCCTTACAACAACGGCATCACCACCACCACCACCAGGAAAACCAGAATTCTTCCCAAAAAAATTCCTCAGATCCAGCTGCAAGCAGCAGAAACCCCTCAGCACTTCATGGGAATTTGCCACTGCTTCTTCCAGCCACGAGTTAGATCCCAAAATCCCCTTTTTACCACCCAGGATGTTGCAGTAGCTGTAACACCAACTCACTCCCTGCCATGACCCGATGCTTCCCAGCTGGAATATTTCTGGATTCTCCCTCTCTGATTGTGCCAAACAACTTCCCCAGCGAGGAAAATATTTTGCTGTCTTCAGACTGAGCGAAAATAACCCTCAATTCCCTTCTCAATTAGGGGAGGGCTGGAATGGGCAGTTAATTGGGCCTTTCTTGCCTCAGATGATCTCTGGGAAGCAGCTCAGTCCCACAGGAGCACTGGGAAGCACAGCCAGGATGGGATAATGGGGCAGCTCATCCCAGAGGGGCTGCACAGGGAAGGGGGAAAGGGATTTGGGGGGAAAAATGGGAAAGGAAAAGGTGGGAAAGGCTGGAAGTTCATTGGATGCTCCTGCTCTAAAGCATGTGGAGGAATAGACGAACTTGGAAGGAAAAAAAAACGGGAAGAAAAAACATTTCCAGGGGGGTTGCACAGGGAAGGGAAGAGGGATCTGGGGGGAAAAATGGGGGAAAAAAAGGTGGCAAAGGCTGGAAATTCCTTGGATGCTCCAGCTCTAAGACATGTGGAGGAATCGATTGAATTTGAAGGAAAAAAGGAAGAAAAAACATTTTCAGGGAGGCTGCACAGGGAAGGGAGAAAGGGATTTGGGGGAAAAATGGGAAAGGAAAAGGTGGGAAAGGCTGGAATTTCATTGGATGCTCCAGCTGTAAAGCACGTGGAGGGATAATTTAACTTGGAAGGCAAAAATAAATGCCCAGGAAGAAAAAGCCATTTCCAGAAAAAGCAGATTAGAACCCGTTAATTGTGACGGAGCTAAATTTGGGAATTAGCCTTTTGTCTCCCAAGAAACCCTCGGAAAATATTGCTAGGGCCAGTCTCCAGTGGCCACTGTGCAGTCACTCAGCGTCCCCTGGGTGGCTCGGTGCCAGCTCGGGAGGTGCCACCCACGCTGCCTCCCGGGCACCCGCCAGGCCCTGGCTCTTCCTCCCCTGCCTGTCAGCTCCTCTTTTCCCTCCGGCTGATGAATAATGGGAATAAAAACCAGGGAAAAAAGCGGCGTGACAGTCAATTACTGCCTGTGATGAACCACCACGAGCAGCTCCTGCTCCCAGCGCCGCTGGATGCTCCCGTTAAACAAACCCGGAGCGCGGGGCGCCCGGCGCGGGGACGGGGAAACAAAGGAGCTGCTGATTTATCTCCCTGTTCTATGGAATCCCAGCTTCTGCAATGTCCACGAGTCCTGCTGGATCTGTAGGGAAGCCTGGATTATGGAATGTGAGCGTGGATCCTCTCGGTGGAGGGGCTGGATGGTGGGGGAAGGAGCAGCTCCGAGGGTCACCCAAAATGGGCCAACCCAAAGCAAGGGTTTTTGGCAACGCGGTGCTCGGGCCTGGTGGTTGTGGTTTGTTGGAATGGGGTTTTATGGGATATTGGGGTAAATTTGGCTGGACGAGCTGTGGCTGCTCCGTCCCTGGAATGGCCAAGGCCAGGTTGGAGCAGCCTGGGACAGTGGGAGGCGTCCCCGCCCTGGCAGGGGTGGCACCGGATGATTTTTAAGGTCCCTCCCAACCCAAACCATTCCGGGGTTCTCTCAAGGCCCTCGAAATTCCCTGATAATAAATCAGACAAAAGCTCGGACTCCAAACCCCTCCCTGTACTGGATTTTTGGGATTTCTCTAATCCAGCTGAAGCTCAGCTATGACTCACATGGGAATTCCTGCTTCCCTGTTTCCAGCCCCGCTCCTGGATGGATGAGGGTGCCAAATGTTCCCATTTGGGGTTTTCCACCCTGGCACCATCCCACCCTGCTGAGTGAGAGCCACGCCCTGGCATCAGCACAGCCAAAACATTCCCAACTTCCCGAGGCATCGGAGGGATTCCTGGGAATGCTGAAGGAGGAGCATCCCTCTCCTCCACAGCAACCCCACGGGGACAGAGCTGCCTCCAAATCCCTGTCATCCCTCCAAATCTCCATTATCCCATGCAAATTCCTGTTCCAGCTCCATCAAAGCATCAGGGCAGGAAGGAAATGAGGATTTGATGGAATTGGGCTTGCAGCAGAGCAGGGACAGCAAGGGCAGGTGCAGATATGGATCCTCCTCCCACCTCCTGCGCCTCAGCAGCATCCGCAGATCTCCCTTTGCCATCTTTTCTGAGGATGCTTTGTTCAGGGGAGATTCCAATTAAACCTAAACTCTGCCTGTGCTTCCAGAAATCCCAGAGCCTGCAGAGAGGGAAGGACAGCAGGAGGACAAACCGCTCCTGCTCTGGATGGTGGCCCTGGAGGTCACCTTGGCCCGCTGTCCCCAGCAGGATGGAGCTGCTTTTAATTCAAACCTGGGAAGGAGGTGCCGGGAAGATGTGGCTGCACCATGGAAAGGGAATTTTGGCTCAGAGGTTTTCCCCAGGGATTTTTTTGCCCTGAAACCTCCAAAAGCAGCTCAAGTTCTCTGCAAACCTCAAGTCCAGTTTGCCTTTAGGATGAGCCTAAATCACCAAATGAGAGAATTTTAAATAGGGGGGGAAAAGCTGAGCTTTGCCCCCCGAGGTTCGGAGCCCTCCACAGCTCCCATCGATTCTTTGGGAATATTAACATTAATATTAATAATTAACCAAGTCCCACTGCTTTATCTCTCCTCATCCCCTGCAGTGCCATGTCCCCGTCTGGCAGATCTGAAAGGAGCTGGGAGTGACAGAAAACTAATCTGGGGACATTTGGGGACAATGTTGGAATAGATAAAAGCATCCCACTCCTTGCTTTCTCCAGCTCCTGATTTATTCTGTCCTCCCATTTATTCCGTTCCCACATTTATTCCGTTTTCACGTCTCCTTGCAGCTGTTTTGCCACGACAAACTTGCATCTTCCCCAAAACACAGAAACACGAGGCCCCTTTGAATCAGGACTCAACAGCCCTTTGAAGGATTAAAAATGAAGGAGAAATCAAGGAAAAATCGGAGTTTTTTTCTCCCTCACAAGTTCTCCCTGCACATTAAATCTCGGATGGAGGCCAAGGTGGAGAGGGAATATTTTGATTTTAGGGAAAGTGGTGCCAAAGGAGATGTGGCTGCTGTGGGCTGGCCAGGGAAGAGCTGAAGAAATAATTTGAAAGAGTAAAGCCAGACTTAAACTCAATCCCCACAGGGTAAATCGGGCAGATCAGGAATCTGCTGTGCCTGAGGGAAATTAGGAATTCCGAGCCTGTTCTCCCTCTTTCCAGGCTCCAGAAGAAAACATGGAGCGCTTCCTGCTTCAAAAAATCCATCCCTGGAAGTGTCCCTGGCTTCAATTTTGGGAGCTGGTGCAGCTGTGACAACACTGAGACACGTTTGGATGGGAGTGGTGCCTCCCTTCCCAAACTGCCTGGGAGCTTTGGGAACGCAGAGTCCTGATCCCAATCCTTGGATATGGGATCTCATTCAATCCCTCTCTTTTTGTATTTTGAGGGATTGGCAGGACTGGGGAAAAAAAGCCCTGGAAAATGACACATTTTTAGATCCATGAGGAATTTGGACTTGCAGAGCTTTGGGAAGGTATCAGAGCAGTTTATGGAGCAGCAGATATAAACCCCATCCCGGGATTCCCTCTCACCAGGGGGGAATTCTGCCTTGGGCCTTTCCTTGTCTGGGAATCGTGACTTATTGGGGGCTCTGTTACAAGGAGCAGCAATTAAATCCCATTTTTTCCCAGGGACTTCCTTTCCCTGCCGTATTCCCAGGGCTCTGGCACATCAGCACCTCCGAGCTGCCAATGGGTTTATCCCACAGCACCCTCTGGAAAGCTCCTTTCCTGGATTATCCCCTGGCTCAGCACAAAGGAACTGGGACATAACGAGGTTGAGTGATTGGCACAAGATTGCCCAGGGAGCTGATTATTCCTGGGGTTTTCCAGAGGGCAGCACCTGCAGGAGAGGGATGGAGGGATGAAACTCCAGGGGGATGCAGTTCCAGGGGGATGCAGTTCCAGGGGGATGCAGTTCCAAGGATTTGGCATGTGGTGACGGAGATGGCCATGACAATCCAGGTGACCCCACTCCGCTTTCCATCCCACCCCTCAACAAAGAGCTCTGCACATCCTGGGCAATCCTGGGATGGGCAGAGCAGCACAAGCAGGGAATATGGACGGCTTCAAATCCAGGGACGAGGCAAAACCCACGGGAAAAGGCTCTGCTTTTCCAGCCTGGAATTCCAGAGCACCTGGAGAGCAGGGGGCTGAACTCAGGACTGCCCAGCCCGAGCACCAAAATCCTCCTTTGGTGGAGCCTCGCTCCGGGTTCAATCCAATATTCTTTGGGAAGCGGAATTGCCGGTGTCGTCACAGCCTGCCCTGATTTAATCACGTTAAAAGCCACGGAGACGGAATTATTTGGGATTAGGGATGAATAAGGCTTTTAAAGCCCGACTCCAACCCTCCCGATCTGCTTACAAAAAAAAAAAAAAAAAGCCTTCCAATCAGGAAAAGTCCAATTGCTGCTCCCAAATGCACTTTAAACCAATCCAACTTCCAAATGCAGAAGTGTTTGGAGCACGGGAAAGCTGGAGGAGGAAAGGACTCTTCCCATTCCAGAGCATTCCTAATCCTAGGACATGGAGCAGGTAATTCAGGTCAAGGCTTAAGACATTAAACCATTGCTCCAAAGCTTGGGATTTAACGAGCTTTGGGACTTAGCGAGCGAGGGATAAGCAGCAGAAGTTTAAATACTTCCAGGGATATTCCTCTTCCATGGAAAACTACACCCTGGGAAGTCTGGTAAAACGGAATCCTTCATCCCTTGGGGATGTTCCCTGGGAAAGGAGAACTTGAGGATGGTGGGGGGTTTGGGAAGGTGATGCCCACACCTGCAGCACCAAAATTACCTCCCCTCAGCTCTCGTTTTTTCCCTGGAATTCCAATTAATGAGGAATTTATCCTGAGCAGAGCTGCCAGGTGGGCTTTTCCTGGTCATCCAAACGACTGGAATACTCGGAGCAGCCCCTTCCCTGAATCCAGGGAGAGGCAGAAAAGAAAAGGGAGGAAAAAACCCGTCCTCGTGTGTGGGCTGCTCATTCAGATCCCGGAAAAATATCAGGGGGTTAAAGGAAAAATGTCATCGCTCCAAAGGGGCTCCTGGGGAGGAGCGTGGGAGGGAAATGCTGCTCCTTCCATCTGCTCTGAGCACGGAGCTGGAGCCAGCTCCTGCTGTGGATCCCGGCCCTGCCTGGAGCTCCGAGCTGCTCCGGGAAGTTTCCTTGGGAGCTGCCACTCCAAGGGATGTTTCCTGCCATGAGCACGAGGGCAGGGAGGCTGAGGAGGCTCCTTCAGCTCCCTCCTGGAACTTGGGAAGAGCTGTCCCTGCTGAGGGTGAGACAAGGGGTGTCCAGGTAGAGGATTCCCATCAAAAAGTGGTGGTTTGGGTGGGGAAGGAATTAAAGCCCATCCAGTTCCAATCCAAACACCTTCCCCTGTCCCAGGCTGCTCCAAGCCTCATCCAAGCTGGCCTTGGGCACTGCCAGGGATCCAGGGGCAGCCACAGCTGCTCTGGGAATCTGTGCCAGGGCCTGCCCACCCTCCCAGCCAGGATTTCCTTCCCAATATCCCATCCAAATTTTCTCTCTTTAAATTTAAATCACCCCTTGTCCTGCAAGGAATCCAACTCCTGCCTCTCACAGGGAATTTTACACTTTGGATCCAGCCTTTCCCCATCCACACCTCGTGTGGACATCCAAATCCATCCCCTCATCCCATGGGAAAACCAAGGGTGGAAACTCCAAAGCCTGCAGCTCACTCTCCAGACGTGTCCTCCAGAAGCTCTCCAGAGTTTACTGTTCCAAGATCCCAGGATTCCAAAGGTGGTTTCACACCAAAGGAAAGAGGAACCCGTTGGACAGCCCCGAGCTGTGGCTCTGTCACTGTCACCATCCCGGGAATGCTGCTCTCCGTGGGATCCTGGAGTTACCCCCCCTTCTGCTGCCTGCTGGAGCTGCTCCAGTCAACAGCAGCCTCTCCCAAACTCCCCGCTCGGCTGGCACAGGCTCAGCCATTCCAGTGACATTTACTCCCACCAGGATTTGGAGATCAGCTCGACATTTGAGATGATTCCTCCCAAAAAACATTCCGGTGCCTGCTCGCTCCCAAGGGCTGCTGTTCAGCCGAGCTCTCCAGCACGTGCACCATGGTTTAGGCTCAAGCCTGTCAAACGGAGCCCAGGATAAGCTCGGTTTATCTGGATCCCACCCTGGCTGCTGGTTAGGGATGATCAGGCAGCAAAGCTTTGCTTCCCAGAATCCCGGAATGGGTTGGGTTGGAAGGGACCTTAAAGCCCATCCGGTGCCACCGGAATTGGGCGGGATGTCAGGGAAGGAGGGAGAGGGAAGGGGTGGAACTTGGAACTTGGGATAGTGGGAAGTGTCCCTGCCCAGGGCATGAGATGATCCCTAAGGTCCTTCCCAAGCCAAACCATTCCCTGATCCCACCGTGCCACAGCACACACATCCCAAAATCCCATCCCAGGGATCTGGGAAATGTTGGGCTCCTGACATGATTTAAATGACCAAACAGGAGGTTCCCATCAGCAGATTCTGAGACTGCAGAGAAGGGAAACAGCACCAAAACAGCAAAATCTGGATTTGCGGGAAGGAAAACCCAAAGGAAACTCCCTGAGGGAAAAGCTGGGTCTGGGTGGCTTCCAGCTGGGAGCCAAATCCCACAGTGGGAACAAGACTCCAATCTGGGATCCTTCAGATCCCCTCCAACCCAACCCAGTCCATGATTCAACTTCCTCCTGTGTTCATCCCAGGATTTGGGATGCCCTGGGGGCACAGTGGGTGCAGGAGTGGGGCGGATGCAGCGAGGTTGGAGCCATGGATCAATCACCAACAGCTTCCCAATGATTCCCAACAGAAAGGGACAGGGATTGCCAATGATTCCCAGCAGAAAAGGACAGGGATTGCCAATGATTCCCAGCAGAAAAGGACAGGGATTCCCAATGATTCCCAGCAGAAAAGGACAGGGATTCCCAGCAAAATCCCAGCTATTCCCAGCTATTATCCCAGTGGGGTGGGACATGATTCACACGACACAGCCTGGGGATCACCAGCCCTGCCCCAGCCCCTCCACGAGTTCCTTTCATCTGCTGCTGCTGCAAAAAAGGACCAAAATCCCAAATAAAGCTGTTTTATGCCCAACTTGCTGCCAAAACCCCATTATTGGAATCCTCTGCTTTCCCCTCCCTCTGCGCCCGCCTGTTCCAGCTGAGTGAACAAAGGAAAATCCAAATAAAATCAAACGAGCGAGCCTGAGACAGAAATGGGCCCTTTCAAACAAACCCAGCTCGATGGCTTTAAGCCCCAGACAGAGCCACAATGGGATGGCCTAGATTCCTTCCCCAGCTCCTTTTTTCCCCCCTCTGGTTTCCTGGATTGAGAAAGGGAAGAGAAACCCTCCTGTAAAAACCTTCCCCGGGAGCAGACGGACAAATTAATAAATTGAGGAGGAGAAGGAGAGCAGAGCTGGCCGGGAGCTGCCACCGGCCCCCACGGATTGCACACCGAGTTCATTTGCTCCCCCTTCTGCTGGAAAACCTCTGGCATTTTTCCCGCTGTGTCAGTCATTCCTGGGGATGGGGAATGCTGGAGGTAACCCCAAGTTCAGCCAGAGCAGCAGCCGGGGGAATCCAAGCTCATCCTTGGCAGCCGGGGCCAGGCTTAGCTTACACGGTAAATCCCAAGGGTTCCCCCCTGCCAGCTCCCCCATCCTGGGGGATACTTGATCCCTGGGACGTGTCAGAGCTAAAAATACCCCCCTGGCTGTGAAAAAAACCGGGAAAAATCCTTGGGGACGGGGCTGTCCCTGTAAGGCCGTGGCCGGATGGGGGTTTTGGTGTTTCTCCCACACACCTTGCCATTCCCAGCTCCCGCCGTTGCCAAGGGAACGCTGCTGAGGCGCTTCCCAAGGACCTGGCAGCTGCCAGATTGGAAAGGGCAACCCGGGAATGTGGGCGAGGCTCTGCGGGTCCTGCCGAGCTGTCGTGGGTGGGAGCTGCACCTGAGCATCCTCGGGGTTATCCCGGAGTGAGGCACCCTCAGATCATCCCAAAAAGTGCTGCGGGATGAGCCTTGGGATGCTTGGGATTTCCCTCTTGGGTTCTCCTTTCTGGTCCGGTTAAGCAGGAGGTCACCCTGCTCCAGCCTGGCACGGTGAGGAATGAGCTGCCTGCAGGCCACGGGGAGGAAAGGGGTTTTCTTTGGGATATTGGGCTTGGGAAATGAAAAGGGGCCAGGGAAGGCTTCGCTTGAGCCTTGCCAAGCTCTGGAAATTCAGGAGAGCAATTCCAGGGTTTCTTCATGGAGCAGCCTCTGGAGGCAAATCAACCAAGAGGGGAACAAGAGGGTCCAGCCATGGATTTATCCCAGAGGATGAGGAGCTTGCAGGGTTTGGAAAACCTCAAGGGAAGGGGTTCTGTCAGGGAAATCCAGCTGGGATTTCCTGGGCTGTGGGAGCCGCAGGATCTGTTAAGCAGCAAGGAGTGAGTGCAGGGCCGGGATGCCCTCAGCCACGGAAAACCGGGAAATCCCATCAAAACAAATCCACAGGATTTCAAACAAATCCCAGGAGATGAAAGAGAGGGAGGGAAGCAGGTGATCCATCAACCTCGGGAAAACCCAGCAGGAAAACCAACACTGCCCAGGGAGCGCGTGAGGATTTGTCAGGATTGGAGCCTGAGATCAGTCCTGTTCTCCCGGCCCTTCCCTAATCCCACACCTCCCAAAAGGCTCGTTTGGAAAAGCCTGGCAATCAGCCCCCCCAGCCACGAGGAACACCAGGAGCAGGGATCATAAAGAACCACCTGGAGCCCTCGGGCCCGGCGCTGCCTCCGGAGCCGCGCCCGGCACGCGGCTCTGCCGACCCACAGCTGTTCCAACAGCTCGGGAGCAGCTTATCCCAGCCATAAAACATGGGGAAAAAAAACCTGGGAGCAATATCTCTGCTGCCTTCTCATCCCTGCCGCTCCGGGGGAACAGCTGAGAAACAGCTGAGTAATTGCCAGGAGCAGGGATGGAGGATGGGAGCCACGGAGCGGGGAAGCCCTGGAAGATGAGATGGGAGTGGGAATCTGGCTTGTGGGGGCTGCATCCTGCTCCTGGAGGAGGGATCCTGCCCCTGGAGGATGGATCCTGCTCCTGGAGGATGGATCCTGCCCCTGGAGGATGGATCCTGCTCCTGGAGGAGGGATCCTGCTCCTGGAGGAGGGATCCTGCCCCTGGAGGAGGGATCCTGCTCCTGGAAGATGGATCCTGCCCCTGGTGGATGGATCCTGCTCCTGGAGGAGGAATCCTGCTCCTGGTGGATGGATCCTGCCCCTGGTGGATGGATCCTGCTCCTGGAGGAGGGATCCTGCCCCTGGAGGAGGAATCCTGGTCCTGAAGGATGGATCCTGCTCCTGGAGGAGGGATCCCCCCAGATTCTAAGTTGGGAGGAGCAAATTGAGGGATGTCCATGGCTGGACTGGTGAGTTGTTATCCCAGGATAACACACAACTCGGGAAGTGGCCATGGAGTGATGGAATGCTGGGGTGAGGGTGGGATCAGTGGAAAACGCACTGGAGAGGGACCCAGCCGACACAGAAAGGTGGGAAAAGCTGGGAAAACACAAGTTGGGCTGCACGGGGAAAGGAGCAGCAGGTTCATGGCCAGAATTCCAAGTGGGAATACAAGCCCTGCTTAGAAATTCTGGGTGGAAAGGAAGAAGATTTCTGGAAATCCACCAGAGGAAAACGTGGCCCTCCAAGAGTTGTTCCGTTGTTTAAACTCCCTCTGACATTTACTCACTCTAATGTCAGCTCTCCGAATCCAAACATTCCAACGGAATTATTTCCCAACCTTTCCTCTGGCTGCCCTGATTAAGGTTAACTGCTCCCTCTGCTCCAGCCCAGCCCCACGTGAGCCCGGTGGAACGAGGCTGGAATTCCAAGGGAAGCGGATCCCGGCACTTCAGGGGCAGAGAGTGACCTTTCCTCCAAGGAGAGCTGGATTTCGGGCACACAAAAAACTGGGAAAAATGGCCTGGAAGGGCTTGGATGGGTGGGACAGGTAGGAGAGCGCAAGGTGGAAACTTTGGGAATGCTGGAGGGAAGAAGGGATGTGGGAAGGAGTTGCCCTGCTCAGTCTGGGAACACAGGGAGCGGATCATTGAGGTGAGCTGATCCCTCTGCTCCAGAGCCATGTGGAATGAGGCAGGAATTCCAAGGGAAGCAGCTCCTGGCACTTCAGGTGACGATCCAACCCTTCCTCCAAGGAGAGCTGGATTTGGGGCACGCAAAAAGCTGGGAAAAAAAGTTTGGAATGGGCGGGACGGGTGGGGGAGAGCCTGAGCTGGAAACTTTGGGAATGCTGGAAGGAGGGAGGGATGTGAGAGGAGCTGCTCTGGGAACAGATGGCCTTTCCATGGATAACGCTTTATCATCAGGGTTATTTAAAGGAACTGCCCAAATGCAGCTCCCAAGCCTTGGAAAATCGTGTTTTCCAGGAATAGCCATGGGTAAAAGGGATGGGAGCTCCTGGCAGCCCCTGACAAGGAGATCTCATCAGCTGAGGCAGCTCTGGTGAGATATCCCAGGAATATTCCAAAAGCATGGCTCTGGGACTGGGAGGGATGGTGGAAAGAGACTTTTACCCGGGTCAGGGCAGGAGGGAATAAACAGATTTAAATTGGATTTGAGGAAGGAATTCCTCCCTGGGAGGATGGGGAGGGGCTGGGATGGAATTCCCAGAGAAGCTGTGGCTGCCCCTGGATCCCTGGGAGTGTCCAAGGCCGGGATGGACAGGGCTTGGAGCAGCCTGGGACAGTGGGAGGTGTCCCTGCCATGGAATGGGAATGGATGAGCTTCAGGGTCCCTTCCCACCCAAAGCATTCCATGGCTCCGTGATTCCATAACATCCCACGATTTAGGGAACCCCCAAATCCTCTGGGACTCTATGGAAGTGTCCAAAGAGAAACGCCAGGAGCAAGCCAGACTCATCCCAGCATTCCCAGAGTAAGGAAAATCCCAATCCACAAAGATGGAACAGCAGCCTTGGGCACTGCCAGGGATCCAGGGGCAGCCACAGCTTCTCTGGGAATTCCATCCCAGCCCCTCCCTATCCTCCCAGGGAGGAATTCCTTCCCAAAATCCCATAAATCCACCCTGCCTTCACCACTGCGGGCTCATCATCCCTCCATCCCTCCAATTTTTGGAAAACCAGGAATTTTGGGGATGGGTCTGATTGATTCCGTCCCCTCGGAAGCAGCAGAGGTTTGTCCCTGTGGATTGCCAAAGGCAGCTTTGGATCCCAGCTTGGGTTGGGAATTCTCCCCTCCACCCCAGCCTGGCTAATTACTGCACCCCTCTAATTACCCCTCGAAGGTTATCCCTCATCTAAGTGTAACTTGCAGCGCATTAATTAATTAATTAATTAACTAATTAACGAGCCAGGCTGACCAGCACCAATTGTTATTCCCGGCAACCTCCCCAAGCCCCTGCTCAGTAGGATTCCAAGAAAAGTGAATTTTCCCATTAAAATCCACTCCCTGGAGGAAAGAGGGATAAGCCCAGCCTGGGTGTGCCTTGGAAAGAGTTGAAGCGGGAAAAAGATGTTCCCAAACTCGGGATCACCCCCTGGAATGGCACAGCCAGGATGGTGCTCCTGCTGCTGGCAGAGGAGCTCAGAGCACCCAGGAAAATCAAAAAATGAGGGAAAAATTGGGGAAAATCCATCTGGAGGCCAAAGGGGTGGGAATGGCTGGGATTTTGTGGTATCCCAAGGCCCCCGTGGATCCTGGCCGGCGGCTCCGTTGGGAATTTCGGCTGTTTGGGAAGGGATTGTGATGAGTCACCCTCCAGCCAAAGTTCCTGCGGGAGGAAAGGGGGGGCCCAGCAGGGAGATTTCCAAACATGGCAATGTTTATTTGGAATTCGGGCTGAAGGAGAGATTCTGTGAGATCCAGAGGGAAGATTGGCTGGGGATGAAACCCTCTGGCTACTGGATGTCACCAGAAATCCAGGGGAAAAAAAAACTGGGATTGCTGCAAAGCCCAGAGCACACGGGGACAAAAATACCTCCAGCAGTGCTTTCCCTCTCCATGAAATCCTGGAATTACTGAGGTTGGAAAAGCCCTCCAGGATCGCTGATCCCACCTTGTCAGCCCAGAGCAGCGAGGGCCACATCCAGGTATTCCTTGGATACCTCCAGAGGTGGGAAATGCTCAAGAAGGGGCCACCAGGAGTGGGAATTTCCCACTTTGGCCCATTCCAAGGGGATTCTGTGCTCCTGATGTTGGGAATCACCTCCACAGCTGGCCCTGGGCCTCTCCCAGGATTCCTGACCTGAGTTCCTGTTGTGCTCATCCCACCACGAGGCTCCCAAGCCAAGCTCAGCAGCAAATCCTGGCTCCAAGGCATGGAAAAACGCAGGCGGGATAATGGGAGCAGGGAGCAAACTGCAACAGCAGCCTCAGCATCGTCCCCATGGAACACCAACATCCCCTATGGAACACCAGCATCTCCTGTGGAACACCAGCATTCCCTATGGAACACCAACATTCCCTATGGAACACCAGCATTCCCTATGGAACACCAACATTCCCTGTGGAACACCAGCATTCCCTATGGAACACCAACATTCCCTGTGGAACACCAGCATCCCCTATGGAACACCAACATCCCCTATGGAACACCAGCATCTCCTGTGGAACACCAGCATTCCCTATGGAACACCAACATTCCCTGTGGAACACCAACATTCCCTGTGGAACACCAGCATCCCCTATGGAACACCAACATTCCCTATGGAACACCAACATTCCCTGTGGAACACCAGCATTCCCAATGGAACACCAACATCTCCTGTGGAACACCAGCATCTCCTGTGGAACACCAGCATTCCCAAGGGAACACCAACATTCCCCATGGAACACGAACATTCCCCATGGAACACCAGCATCTCCTGTGGGACACCAGCATTCCCCAATGGAACACCAGCATTCCCCAATGGAACACCAACATCCCCTATGGAACACCAGCATTCCCCATGGAACACCAACATTCCCTGTGGAACACCAGCATTCCCAATGGAACACCAGCATCTCCTGTGGGACACCAACATTCCCCATGGAACACCAACATTCCCCATGGATCAGACATCCCGGCTGCCAGCAGGGAGCAGGACAGGGAGAAGGGATGGAACACACAGGAAAATGGGATTACACCAAGGAAACGAGGACTGGAATTTCCTTCTCTGCTGGGAAAAACCCCTCGGCCCTAAAATCTCTTCCAGTGCATCCCAAAATGTGAAATCCAGCCGGGAATTGCAGGGTGGGAACACCAGGGATGGTTCAGGCTGAGGTTAAGGCAGGGACTGAGTCATTCCAGCAGGAACTCCCAGCTGGGAATATCCATGAGGACAAGGAATCAGCAATGAGCTCTCCCGGTCAAACCAGAGCAATCCCAAAAGGAGGGGTTGAAGAGGAGAAAGGAAACCTCTGGAAAAATCCTGTGTTCCCACATCAGGATGGGTCCAGCTCCAAAGGCGGGAATATCCCAGCTCCAAGGGTGGGAATCTCCCAGTTTGCACAACGGAATCTCCCCTACTTTGATATCCCTGGGTTTCCCACACATCAGGAGCGCTCCTCTGCTTCCCAAAATCCTAGTTAAAGTTCCAAATGGATCCAGCTCCTTCTCCAGGGGGAGCGTGGGACAGCCCTGGTGACACAGAGTGTCCCATGTCCCTGTGTCCAGGCACACCCGGATGGGATCACAGCGGGATTTGCAGCAGCAAAAGGGATTGATTGGAAAAAAATCCCAGAATTCCAGAATGGTTTGGGTCGGAAGAGACTTTAAAGCTCCTCCAATTCCATGGGCAGGGACCTTCCACTATCCCAAATTGCTCCAGGCCTCGTCCAACCTGACCTTGGACACTCCCAGGACGGGGAATCCCCAATTTCTCTGGGAATCTGTGCCAGGGCTCCCCTCCCAGCCTGGCACACAACCCACGTGGCATTCCAGGAGGATCCACACAGGGACACACACGCTGATATTCCCTGGATTCCGAGGCTGGCCCTTCCCAACTGAGACCCCCAGAAGGTCTCAGGGAAGCCCCAGCAGGACCTGGGTGACTCCAGAGGCGCTCTGGGATGAGCTTTGCTCCTTCCCACCCAGCAATTCCCACCCCAGCAGCATTCCATGAGCTGGGGGGGGCCGGGATCAGCTGCTCCCATCCCACGCCGGGGTGTGGACGGTGGGAATCCCGCTGGGCTGGGCCTGCCCTTGGCAGCGGGAGCACCGTGGGGACATTCCTGCCCTGGCTCCCGTCCCTCCCGTGCAGCTGTCCCTGCCCAGCTCCCTTCCCCGGGATCAGCACGGGGCTTTGGGATGCTCCCGGGGAGCAGGGATCCCACCGCGCCCTGGCTGCCGAGCATTCCCGCTGTGCAGGACGGCTCCACGTGGGATGGAGACCCCCCGCACGCAGAATTCCCCCTGCTCCAGCCTCTCCAAGATTTTTCCAAGCTGCGGAAAAGAGGAGCTGCGCTTTGGATCCCAGCTCCAGCTTTGGACGCAGATATCTGTCCCCTCTGGCAGGGACACCTTCCCCTGGGCCAGGTTATTCCAAGCCCAATCCTTCTCTCGTTCCAAATAATTCCGCGGAGCCCACCAGGAATGGGTGATCAGACAAGGATCTCGGTGTATCTGATGCTCCCGTCTCGTCATACAGGGATGGCCGAGATATTCGGGGCTTTTTGATGTAGAAAGGCTGAATTTTTATTTACCTGGCTGATATTTCTATTTTATAAAAGGCACTGTGTTAAATTCAGTTAACAATCTACCAACATTTAGGTTTTTGGTTAGGAAATGCCTAGTGTATATGTTTAATAAACTTTTCTCTTTCCAGACAGTGTATATTTCTTAAAATGAATTTTCCTGGGATAGATTTTTAAATTTTTAGGCATAAACTGTTTTTCTTACAAGAATAAATTGTTACAAAAACTGATTTTCATTCTTAGAATTTTTTTCTTACGGAAACTTCATAGGTCAGCTATTAACTCAGCTAAAATAATAAAATCTAATTTGATAAAACTTTTACAGAGTTTTATATTATTTTAAAAATATTTTAAAAGTTACTTATATTTATAGTTATATTTACATTTAATTTATATTTAATAATTTATCTTTATATAAAACCTTTTTAAGTTTTCCACGACAGAGCTGAGTGCCCTGGGCCGGCTCTGCTCATCCCCCCCAGCACATTCCTTTGGGGACACCCACGGAGCGGCGATTCCCGGGATGGAGGAGGGGACAGGGACACCAGCAGCTGGCCAGGAGCCACCCCGACACTTCCCACATGAAAGGCGAGATTCCAGGGCCGGGGGGAGCCGGAGCCTCGCTGCGACCTTGAGATTTTCCCTGGCGCAGCCGAGGATTAAAGCGCCCACTCAGGTTTCTGCGCCCGGGACAATTCCAGAGGCTCCGGGCTGTGCCAGGGGCTGGGAACGGCTGGGCAGGTGGCGACGGTGACAGAAGAGCCTCATCCACATCCCATCCCATCCCATGGATCCCATCCTATCCCATCCCATCCCATGGATCCTGTCCCATGGATCCCGTCCCATCCCATGGATCCTGTCCCATGGATCCTATCCCATCCCATCCCATGGATCCTATCCCATGGATCCTGTCCCATCCCATCCCATGGATCCCATCCCATCCCATCCCATCCCATGGATCCCATCCCATCCCATCCCATGGATCCCATCCCATCCCATGGATCCCATCCCATCCCATGGATCCCATTCCATCCCATCCCATGGATCCCATCCCATGGATCCCATCCCATGGGTGCTGCCTCCCCCCAGCCCAAGGTATTTGGGATTTGCATCCCATCCCAAATCCAGGGATAGGGAAAAGCTTTCCCTATGGAAAGAGGATGGAGCAGGGAGAGAGGCTTCCCTGGGGGCTGGGTACAGGAATTCCCATCCTCAGGATGACTTTTATCCCTTTAGGATGATTTTCCCATCCCCAGGATGATTTTTCCATCCTCAGGATGATTTTTATCCCTTTAGGATGATTTTTATCCATCCTCAGGATGATTTTATCTCCCTCCCAGCCCAGATTTTGCTCCTGGGTGACACCTCCCCGTTCCTGCCTCAGAGGTGCCTTTCCCAAACTCTCCCTCCCTGCAGCACCTCGGAATTCCATGGAATTCTCCAGCATGGGATTTTCCGTGCCCTGTTTTAGAAGCCAAGCCAAAAAAAACAGATTTTAGATCCCTTGGAATTCTCTGATCCAAGCCTACCTTTCCCTCTGACTCCTGGCAAAAAGCAGGCAAATCCTTCTGCTGCCTCCATGCAGAGATCTCTCCTTAATTCCCACTAATTAACAGGGAATTCTGCAGGTGGGAGCCACCCCTGTGCTTAAACCCAGCTTTAACCTCATCCTTTACATCCGGGAGGATTCCTGGAATTTTCAGGGATGGGCACAGGAACATCCAGGCACGGTCCTGTTCCCGCTTCCCATTCAAATCTCCCTTCAGAGCAACAATTCCAGCTGGGAGCAACTGGGAAGAGGCAAAACCAGTGGGAGGAGGAGCTGGGATGCCAGAGCTTCATCCCAGGCCTTTCCCACGTCACACCTGCCACTTCCCAATCCTTATTTTACCAGGAGAAATGGGAAATGAAGGAAAATCAGCAGCTTTGCCAACTCTGCTGGGCTGGAAAATGAGGATGCTCCAGGAGCCAGAGGGTTTGGAATATTTTTCCTTTTGCTCTGTTTTGCTGACGGGAAGATTTCTCCTCTTGGAAATGGATTTAAAAATTAAAACCACTTCCCATTAATCCCACAAAGTGGGATCATTCCAAGTGTTGCCTTATAAGTCCCTGTTTTCCAGAATTTTACGGCTTGGGAATGAACAGAGCTCTCAGCTGGATTTTCCTCCATTTTTCCCAATTCATTCCTTAACTACCTTTAAGCCGTGCAGGAGGAAAATGTGGGAATTTGCTGCTGCTTCCTCCTCTCCCAGGGATTCCACAGTGCCCCAGTGCATCCCAATATTCCCACTGGTGGGACATGCACACTCCTCACACCCCTCAAATCCAACTCTCAGAATTCCCTTTTTTTTTAAATTCCATAAAAGTGTCATTAAAAATTATTTTCCCAGCATTTTCCCAGCACTTCCCAGATTTCCAGGGCACATTCACTTCTTTCCACTCAGCAAGGAAAATCAGAGGAGATCAAAATGACAGCCTTGGACACCAAAGGGTTTCCTGACATCCAAAATCGCTGGCTTTGGGATTTTTTTCCGGGACAGAAATGCTGGATCAAGCATTTTCCCTCCTCTGGGTGCCAATCCAAAGGGATAAAGCTGACACAAATTCCATATTTATGGCTCGGAGCAGCTGGAAACAAATTCCCTGGATCCAGCAGCTCCTGGAGAGTCTGGAAGTGCTGGGAATGGGGATTAATTATCACTAAAATATTCCCAAAGAAACCCTGGATCATGGAAATGCTGGAATTACCCTGATCCTGCCCTACAAAACAGCTCCCAAACTGCTGCTCCCACCTAAAGATCCCTGGGGGAGCTGGGAATCCAGGCCTGGATTGGGAATCAAAGGAGATTTTCTGCTGTTTCCCAACCCCTTTGGATGGGAGATCAGCCATGGAATTGTTGGATGCCCTGGGGGACACCACAAATCCAGGGAAATGCCAGCAGCTGCGAGGCCGGATGAGGCCAGGAGGCTGAGATTCTGAATTTTGGGGTGGAAATGTGGAAGATGCAGCAGCCCTTGGCAGAGCTGCATTCCCAACCTTTCCTCCATGGAAAAGGGGGATTTGGGATCCCTGGGATCAGGGATCAGCAGCTCAGCTTAGGCTGATCCCAACCTTTGATCCCAATCCAAACATTCCATCCTCTTTTCCCCCCTCCTCAGCCTTAAATCCCACGGGATTTAAGATGATTCCCAAAAATCCCAATAGGAATAAAGCAGGATTTTGGTCGTGGCCAAGTCCCAACATGTTTTAAACTCTCCTATTCCTACTGATCCCATCCCTTCTCCTTAAAGGAGAGATTTTTACCGGGAAAAATAACATGGAAAAATAGCAGAGGAGAAATTCCTGCCTGATGAGCACCTGTTTTTTCTTGGAAAAAGCAGAAATCCCTGATTTTCCAGGAGAAATCCCTGATTTTCCAGCAGACACAGGGAATGTGCTGGTGGTGGTGTCATGTCTAACACAAAGTGACATCAGGAAATGTTTTCCAAGAGCAAAAATATTCCTCGTTTTCCAACTGGGACAAAGCCTGGCCTCGTTTCAATCCTGCTCTGACCTGGCTGTGACCAGGGGTTGAACTCCCGGGAAAAGTGGAGCAGGGAGAGGCTGGAGAGGGGATGGAAGGATAAAGGGAAAGGAAAAATCAGGTGGAAGTGTCCCAGGGGAGCAGAGATTGGAGATTTTCTGGGATTTAATGGACACAGCCTGGGAAAGCAGCAGGGAAAAGCAGAAATCCCACATCACCCACAGCACCAGGGATTGTTTTCAGGGATAAATATCCCATTTTCAGGAAAAATGATCCAAATCCAGCATCTCCGCAGCCAAAATATGACCTTTACCAAAGTTTAAAACCAACCGAATCAAATTCCAGAAGCAATTGGCTTCCCAAGCGTGAGTTATCCCTAAGGAAAACCTGGATCAGCAGGAAGCTCCAATACCAAACAGCTCCACGTGTCCTGGAGCGGGGATTTCCAGGGCCTCTGAACCCAAATATTCCCAAAATGCTCAGCACCATCATCCCATGGGAGACAGGAGCCAGCCTGGAATGAGCCCAAGGCAGCTCCCAGCTCCTGCTCCACACGGATCCTTCCCACCCACAAAATTCCAGCTTTTCCCAAAGCCACTTCTGCAGGATGTGTGGCAGAGCATGAGTCAATAACATCGGACTTTAAGATGCTTTTCCTTCTCCAAACCAGCCAGAAAATTCCCGAGAATGGGAATTTGACTGAAATTTAACTCTGGGATGAAATTCCCAGCTCATTTGAAGCAATGAATTCCTTTCAGTGCCCACTCCTGGGATCTCAGAAGGATTTGGGAAGTGATCTGAGGTTCCTGGAGAACGGGATGCTGCACGTCCAGCGGATATGGATGGGACTTCTGTGCCAGAGGGAAAGTTTAGATGGAATATTGGGAAAAAATCCCTGGTTGGAAAGGTGTTGAGGACCCAGATTCCCAGAACATCTGCGGCAGCCTCATCCCTGGAATTGTCCAAGGCCAGGTTGGACACTTGGAGCACCCGGGGATAGTGGGAAGGGTTGGGGTTGGAACAAAATGATCCTCAAGGCCCCTTCCCAGCCAAACCCCTCCGTGATTCCATGAATCCTCCAGTGGCAGCCGACCCCAAAGCCCACATCCCCATCCCTGTCGGATCAGCCCGGTTTTTCCGCATGATCCCGTTATTATCCCCGGCAGAGCCGCCTTTCAAATGCCAATTCCCATTTCCTTCCCTGCCTTTCTAATCCCAGGGTGCTCCAAGGATCAATAGGCCAGGGATGCAGAGGAAGCTGCTCCCAGTCCAATATCCAATAATTATTGGATAACTCGGCCTCCGACGTGGGTGGGTTGCCAGGTTATGCCAGCACAAAATTCCATTTCCAGAGGGAAAAAAATTCCCCCGGGGATCGGGATTTATGGCTGGATATTTCCATCCCGTGAAAACAGGGTCAGGAAGGATGGAAAAGCTTTGGTTTTCCCCCTTCTCTTCCTGCTTTTCCTCCTGTCCCCTATGACACGAGGACCTGATACCCATGGATACAACACCGACAAATCCAGGATCAAACCCTGCCCTAATGATCCCAAATCCACCACCACAATCCAGGGGATGATCCCATTGAACTGGGAAGTTTTGGATGCTGTCATTGATCCAGACTAATTCCAGACTGGCGTGGAATTGGAAGGGACCTTAAACTCATCCGGTTCCAATCCCGACACTTCCACTGTCCCAGGCTGCTCCAGCCTGGACTTGGACAATTCCAGGGATCCCGGGGCAACCACAGCTTTTCTGGGGATCTGTGCCAGTTTCCCTCACGCACTCATGGAGCAGAGGGAATATTCCTCTTCCTTTCTGCTCCAACTCCAAAAAAATCAGGGAATTCTGGATGCACCATCTGAGCAGGAATTCCAGGCGTGATCCCTGCAGGTGCTGGATTTTGGATCGCACAAAACACGGATCCATGGAGAGATCAGCTGCCAGAGGGGGCAGCTTTGTACAGCCACAAAAAAAAATGGGAAAAATGGCAAAACTCCTAAAAATGCTCCAATCCCAGGAACCCCTGCATTCCAGAGGTTTCTCCTTTCAGCTTTCCAATACAGCCATGGCGAATTCCAAGCAAATTCCAGGTGGGAGTTTGACAATGACAAAAGCACTGCTTGGGATTCCGCATTCCCAAGGGCTCCTAATTCCAGCTGGAAGCTGTTCCGGGAGCTTGGAGCTGCAGAAATCCTGGGATGCTGCCACTGTTTAGATCGGAGCCCTGCTGGGAGGTTTCTCCTGGAAAAGCCCCATATATGGATGACCCAGGGAGCACAAAAGGCAAGGAAGGAGCAGGATTTGGGATTCCCCAGCCAGGGAATGGGGCTGGATGTGTCCCCCAGCTCCCTCCAGAGCATTCCAAGGATTAACAGCTTCTCCCTCCTCCCAGATCCTGATAAAGCTGCCGAAATTCCAACGTTTCTACATTTCCCCTTGATCCCAGGATCCATAAATATCCCTGGCATTTCCAGTGGCACATCCTGCCTGTGGAAATTGGATTGCAAAGGAAAATTGGCTGGAGTTCCTCGCTGAATTCCCATTGTTATCCATCTTTTCCGAGGTCCTTTCCTCCAAACCCTGTCAGAACTCCAGGTGGGGAGGCGGAGTGAAGTCGTTAGGAAAGATTTCCTGACAAACCTCGGGAACACCAAAGGGTTCCGGGCATTTTTCCCCTTCCATTGGATAAGCCCTGACATCTCCATGCTCTTCCCCAGCTTTTCCTTGGAGCCAATCCTGCTCCTTTCCTGCCCAGCACAGGGAAAGGCCAAGGATTGTCTGGAATCACGTGGTTTTATCCAGGATTCATCAGATTTTGGAGGAATTTTGCTTAAAGAGGGAAAAATTTAAATGTTCCCGGAGTTCTTTTTCCTTTAAAAGCTTCCTCCCCCCACGGGAAAGGGGAATGGCTTTAAAACGGGAGAGAGAAGGTTTCAATGGATTTGGGAAGGAATTTCCAGCTGGGAGGGTGGGGAGGGGATGGGATGGAATTCCCAGAGAAGCTGTGGCTGCCCCTGGATCCCTGGAAGTGTCATTAGAGCGATCACTGTCCCTGTGCCAAGCCAAATCCATGGATTTCTTATTTTCCTTATCCCAACATGAGCCTTTCCTGCTTAACACAGGGAGGATGGAGCATCCAATCATAAAAGTCCAGGAAAAAAAAAAGGAAAAACATCAAAATCACAAAAAAAAAGGAAATTGAGATAAAAAATAAAAAATTATGGATTTTTCTATTAAATACCTGGATAAAAAAGGCTTCTGGGAGTCCTGAGCCACATCTGGGAAGGGCTGGAATCTGCCTGGGATGTTTGGAGCTGGCGCTGACGTGTGGGATGAGTGACATTGGATTGGGAACACGGAGTGGGATCAAGTGATCCCAAGAATTTATTGGGAATCAATGAGGCTGCACAGATTGAACAGCACCGCCGCATTCCCATGGAACTGCAAATGGATCAGGAATGCCGGGAATATCCCCCCTAATTCCCCTAAATCCTCTTTCTTCCCTCTGTTTAGTGTGGAAAAGCTGCCTTTTCCAGGAGCCTGACTGGTTCATTTCCTCGAAATTAGGGGGAAAGGGAAATTGGAATCCGCACAGGTCATGGAAAAAGATCTCCAGGATGGAGGGGATGGAGCCAGGAAGCTTTGCTGACTCCCTTGATTTTTCAGGAATTTGGATTTTTGATCCTTGGCCGAGGATGTTGGGAGAAGGATGGGGGCAGGGAGCAACTCCCGGATTTATCTGGAATTCAAGTGAAGTCAAGGGCACAGGACAAATTCAAGCAAAATATTCCTCACATTCCATCCTGCATTTCCAGCCTGGTTTTTAATTCCAAATCCCAAAAAAAAAACCCCAAAAAAGCTTTAAAGCCCCTCCCACACGGAATGCAATCGCCCAGGGAGAAAAAAAAGAGGGATTAGAGCCGGAGGCACACGGATATGGATTATTCCATCCTTTGGCAAATGGAAAATAAATCATCCCATTGGAGCCAGGGCCACGAGGGTGAGGGAAGGGGAAGAAAAAATGGGAATGATCCTAAAGGGATTCATTCCAGAGCATCCTTGGGATGGGACTTCCTGCAGAACCGAGTGCTCCCAGAAAAAAGTGGATTTAAAAGGGAAAAAAAAAAAAAAAAGAAGAACAACCAACAAATTAAATGGAAAAATCCAACAATGGATAATTAGCAGACGGAAAAGCAAAGCTGCAATTTAGGTGTCTCCAAAGGGAAATCCCAACAAGTGGCTCCGTGGATTTATTTTCCCTTTTTCCTTTGATCTCGCTGGCTGGGAGGAGAATTCCTACAAAAGTGGAGCAACCCAGAGCAGGAAAAACCCCGAGCGGAGCCGTTCAGAGTCTCCCCCTCTGCTGACCCCTCTTCCCGCCCCCGGGACTCATTAAACAGGGAAAATCCCGCGGGATCCGAAGGTTCTGGCAGTGAGCACGCAGAGATGTTTTCCTGAGCAAATGTTGGGCCATAAATAATGGATCAGGAACGGGGCCGGAATGAATGGATTTATCCCCCCCAGAGCTCTGGAGTCAGAGGAGGCCGGGATTTCAGTGGATTCCAAGTAATCCAAGATTTTTCAGGAATAACCTTATTTTCGAGGCTTTTCTTTTCCAGGCTAAATTCTAAAGTTGGGTGTCTATTCCCAAAAAATTCCACATCATCCTATTCCCCCCAGAATTCCAACATCGGGGCCGGCAGCGCTCCGGGAGTTGTGGGACAATTGTGGAATGTGGGAACAGCCCCCAAATCCAGCTCCAAACTGATCTCCCTGGAAATCACTGCTGCACCATTCCCGGGGGTATTCCAGAGCTTTTCCCATTTTCCCAGCAACGCACGTGGAATCCTGTCCTTGGATTTTCCTCCCGGGATGTCAAATCCTTCGGACACTGAGCCAAGGGTTTTCTTGGAGTGACCAAATCCAGGGGTTTCTGGGATTTGGCCTGGTCCAGGCTGCACTGAAGGCTTTGGATCTGGGTCAGGATTTTGCCCGAGCCCCTTTTCCCAATGTCCAATCCATTCCTACGGAATGTGGACGCACCTGCCACCAACTCTTCCCTTTGAGGTGACATCCAGCCCCGTGTCCCTGACTTCCTCCGGAATGATTTCCTTCTTCATGAACAAAAATTCCATCCCAACCCGAAATCCTGATTATTCCAGTGGGGAGGAGAAAGGATGGGAGAGGGGGAAGTGGTTTTCCAGGAAAATCCCGGATCCGACAGACTTTGAGCCACCCTCATTCTGCCACTGGAATTTTGCTGACCTCATGGATCCCACGGATCCCATGCCGTGTCCCATGTAACAAATCCAACTTGGATTCAAGGGCATTCCCAGCTGGAATCTGCTGGAACAAGGTGTTGGGATAAGGGAGGAGATGCCTCTTGTTTGCTTCCACTGATTTTCCAGCTTTCCCTGTAATTCCCACATCTCCTCGTGACCTTCCGTGGAGGACAGGCACGGACACAAGAAGAGCTCCCTAAATTCCATTAACTTCCCAAAAATCCCTCTGCCTTTCAGTGCAGGCCGCCTGAATTCCCAAATAATGAAATCTCCCGTCAGGATGATATGATCCAAAGTGACATTGGAGAAAGGAAGGGGGGAGGAAAAATAAGGATTAAAAAGGGAGCCAGGGAGAAATGGGTTGTCCTGGCAACTGGCGATTCCTTCCCAGCATTCCCAGATTATTTCATGGAATGAATGTTTTCCAATTAAATTGATAAAAGGTGGAATTTAGCCGAGGGTGACCACTTAAGCTTTAGTTGGAAAAAATTCCTTCTCCGATAATTGGAATGATTTTTTTTTTACTGTGGAAGGATTTAATCACGGCCTAGATTTGCTGGAAAAGCAGGAATGCCATCTTTTTTTAAAATGGAGCCAATTTATTTTCCCTTTAAACAATCCGAGAGGAAACAGGGAATAAAGCCTAAATCAGCACCTCGGATTAGGAAGGAGCAGCTGTGAACCTCTCCCATGGAATGATCTAATTCCAAGGTAATTATCCCGGATTTTTAACGCTCCGCTAAAATCCCAACATCAGCATTTTCGGGATTGACAGGCTGGGAATTCACGCCAAGGAGCCAAGTGGGAACCTGCAGTGCTGCCCAGCTTCTCCTCCAAGGTCAAGGATGCCGGAACATCCTTGGAAAAGCTGCCAGAATCCATAAATCTCCCTCAAATCCAACCTTTCCTCTCCAGGCACCGCCCGGAATCCGGCATGGAATGGACACGGAGAACAGCAGGACCACACCAGCTGGGAGGGGGATTCCAGGAATAATTTTGGGAAAAGGAAGAGCAAGGAACACCAGATTGGGTTGTAAATCCCTAAAAATCCTCCTGCTGTTGGAATAGTGCTGATCCTCCCGGGATTCCAGGGTGAATCGAGCCGGAGCCTCCGGAAAGGCTGGAAAAGTGTTTGAACTCCAGGAGCTCCGAGTTAAACAGTCTAGATGAAGATCCAAACATTCCAGGCTCCCTAGCAAAGCCATCCATTCCCAAGAAGCCTTTGGAAAACAAGGAATCCACTGGAGACGGCCATGGGACAGGAAAACATGGATAACGACTCCGAGTGACCTTCCCTGGACTGAAAGAGAAAGAAACCAAACTTTCCTTGGAAAAGCAGCTCCTCGGAGTGCTGCTCATCCAAAGAAATCCATTTGGATCCAAAGCCATGTGGATCGGGAAGAGGGAAGAGCTCAGGCTGGGAGGCAGGAATTTGATGGAATTTTTATCATCCGAAGGTGACGGAAAGCCAACACAGGAAGGGAAGGGGAATTTTTCAAAGGAATAAGCAGATTCCCCTGGTGCCTCATTATCCTGCCACAAAAGTCCCACTTTTCCCAAGCTTTTCCTCCCAAAATTCCAAGGTCAGGGGGATCCCCTTGTGTCTCATTAACCTGCCACAAAATTCCCCCTTTTCCCAGGTTTTTCTCCCAAAATTCCAAGGTCAAGGGGATGCCCTCGTGCCTCATTATCCCACACCAAAAAATTCCCACTTTTCCCAGGCCTTTCTCCCAGAATTCCAGCTTCAAGGGGAGGGTGAGGAAGAGGAGGGTGCAGCAAAGAGCATGTGGGAGATGAGGGCTGGATTTGGGATGAAAAACTCCCAAAACAAGACAGGATCAAGTTGGGAATTTTTACTCCAAGCATTCCAAAAAAACTCTCTGGAGTAGCAGGAATTTTTTTTTCCCACTAAAAATTCCTGGGATGATGGAAAAAGGAGCTTTTTTGTGCCCTTCCAAGGCGGTGGCCTGGGAGGGATCAGCGCCATCCGTTGCCATGGGAATGATATTCCCAGGAAACGCTGCTGGAGGTGGAGAGGAAACCCCAGAGATCCATTAGCAACAGGTCGCCATGGCAACGGCTCCAAGCTCATTAATTCCTCCTTTCCTTCCCCCCCATCCCAAAAAAAACCAAACCCAAACCAAGTTTTCCTGGGCATGGGGTGGAAAATCCTTCAGGAGTTTCAGCGGGGACGTGCACGGATGAAGGAGCAGCACCAAAATTCTCACTCGTGTCCCCAAATTGCCTTTTCCAACTGGGATTTCAAATAAAATGAGGATTTTAGGGATAATTCCTGGTTTTTGCAGCCTGAGAGATGCTCCCAAAGGGAAAAATGAGATTTTTTTCCATGAAAACTGAGGAAAAGCAAAAAATTCTGTGGTTCTCTCCCCGCTTCTGTCCCCTCATGTTCTGCCAAGTCCCAATTCCTTGGATAAATTTGTTCTCCCTGGATTCAAACTGGGAATTCCCTCCTCATCCTTAAAAAAAGCCGGGTTGGGTTCCAAGAGGAGCAGGATGTGGAAAAGATGGGAAAAGGGAGATGAAGGAGGATGAGATCCAAACTCTGGCTTGGAATTCCCTCCTGGCATTCCCAGGAAACACCAAGCACTCCTGGAGAATCCCCTGGCTGGAGCTTTTCCAGCACTTCCAGGAAATCCCGTTGTCCTGTGGATATCCCAGTTCAGGTGGGAGAGGGATGGTGGGAACCTGACTTGGAAAAGACAGGGAAGGAAACGGACTTTTGAGAAAAATATGGAAAATTCGCTGCTCTAACAGTAGAATTCCTGGGAATGAGGGAAGAATTGGAGTAGAACTCTCTTAGGAGCTGCTAAAGGCAAATTCCCTGGAAATTCCACACGCTGGGATCAGGCAGCACAGGGAATATTAAAATATTCCCGTTTCTCCAGCCCACTTGAACTTTTCTCCATCATCACCTCTTGTTCCCAACTGGAACTGGAGGGACAGCAACACTTGATCCCTGAATTACAAAATTCCTGGGAAATTCTGTCCCTTCCATCCTTTTTTGCCTCTTTTGATCCCCAAAATTCCAGGCAGGATTCAATCCAGGGAATTTGTGCTGAGCTCAGCTGGAAAAGAGCCTTTTCCTCCTTTTCCTTTTCCTCCTGTTCCACAGCTTTTTCTCCAAATTAAACCTCTGGAATTCCAAAACCTTTCCCAAATCAGAGCTAAGCCCAACCCCGCTCCTAGGATTTTTCCTACAGAATTCAAGGAATTAGGCAGTGCTTGGAATATGAAGTGTTCCAGAGGAGTTCCATAATGATTGGGATTTCTCTCCAAGCCTGGTCTGGGATACGAGGGATCCTCTGGAACATCAGGAATGCTCAGGGATACAAGGGATGCCCTGGGAATCCAGGAATGCTCTGGGATAAAAGGGAAGGAAGGTGGAAAATGCTCAGATCCCAAGCACTGATCCCAAAAAGCATTGCTAGAAAATCTGGGATACCTGGATCAGATCCAAAGGATTTGTGTCCAGCAGTGGCAGATGAGGGGAATATTCCAGGATCCATATTCCAAAGGCTGGGAGGAGCTTCTGGCTCTGGCCTGGGCCACCAGTTTGGGAACTGGGATGGAGCAATTCCAGCCATTCCAAAGGGAATCCAGCCCCACCCCTTTGGTGGGAATTCCATCGTTCCTGCTATTGTCCCAAACTTCTCCCGCCCTCTGCAAACAGCATCTGGAAATTCAGGGATTCACCAGGATGGAAATCCAAGCATTAATTCCACATTTATCCAGGTTTCTTCCAAAACCTAGAGCGATCCCATTCCTGGTAATATTTATGGACTGGTGAGAACTTCCATGCAAAAATCAAGTTTTTCCCAACATCCAGTCTACAGGAGCTCAGGACAGGCTCCTGGTGAAAAAATGGAGCTTTTGGCTTCCCAACCCTCTGGAAAGGGCAGCACATCCCAGAATTCCAGAGAAACCAACCCCACGGGATGCACAGCCGGATCAAGCTCATCCCTCTTGGCAACCCCAGCCCTGGAGCCTTTTTAGGGATTCTGGTCCAGCATTCCCAGGCAGACAGAATCCCAGGGATGTCTGGAGCAGCAGGAATTGTTGGCACTGGATCGCTCCAGGAGCCATTGGAAGGTGCAGAAGTCCTGGAGAACATCCAGCAGGAGCTGGGATCAGGACACACTGCCAGGCCAAGAGCATTCCCTGATTCCTGAGACTCCCAGATTCCCAAGTTTCCCTCTTCCCGAATCTCCCTGCTCCCAACTCTCGGGAGATGCGGGGTTAAGCCTGGCTTAAACTCGGGCCTAAAGTGACTTCAGCAGGGATGATCCTGCTTTATTTGCCCCCAGCTCTGTTCCAAGGGATGCTGGAGATGGATTTGGGATCCCTCAGCAGGTCAGGATTTGGGATTAAACAGCCCCATCCCACCTGAGCTGGCAGCCCCTGGAATGAGCCCTTTCCCAATCCCAAAGGATTCCCACTTGTGGCACCAAATCCCACATTTTGCTTTGTCTCCCGTCCTTCCCTCCCTGTCATTCCCAGTAAAGGAGGTGTCAGTTCCTCCTTCTCTCCACATCCTCAGAGACAGGAGCAGAAATCCATGGAAACACCTGTGTTCTGATCCCAAATCTCCCAGGAATTCCCGGGACAGCAGGAAAATCCAAACAAACAGGCGGAGAGGATCAAAGAGTTTGGGTACAACGAGCTCCACACGAATCCCACGGGATGCTCTTCCCAAAACATCCCTGTCCGTCACATCCATCCAACATCCTCCATCCCTCGGGAATGGGGCTGATATCCCAAAAATCCACGCTGCAACTCCTGCTTCCAGCAAGATCTCCCAGGATTTTTGATACCCGGGCAAATCCTCCCCGCTGGGATGGAGGGGAGGGATTGGGAGCAGTGACCCAGCTGGAATTCCTGCCTGGAATAGCTGCACACACTCAGAGCCATCCCATTCCTCTGGAATTCTAGGGAAAAACAGCCAAATAGTGGGAGCATTGTGAGCTCACACAATTCCCATCTGTCCGTGGAAAGAGGGAAAATGAGATCCCAGAGCCGAGCATTTCATCCGCTGCCAAATCCCTGCTCCTGCTGCAGTGCCCAGACCGGATTTTAATCCGGGAGAAAAAGAGGGAAAATTGTCTTTTCCAGCTGCTTTTTGTCAAAGTTTCACAGACCGCTCTGGAGTGACCATTCCCGGATTTCCAGGGAGGTCAGGAAGAGCCCTGGACACGGAGCTCAGCATCCTCTAATTCCCCTCCCTTGCTGCTACAGGAAAAGGATTGGAAGTTCTGGAATTAACTCCTAGCTGGGATCATGGAATAACCCCGGAGTAACTTCCCTCCTATCCCAGGCAGCAAAATATTCCCTCTAAACTGTCTTTTCCTTAAAATCCCAATGATTTAGGGATTGGGGATTTAGGGATTTGCCCCAAGCAGCAGCTGCTGCTTCGAGAATTAAGAGCAAAATCCGAGTTTCCAACATCTGTGTAAATATTCAGAAAATATTCCTTGCATGAGGAATTCCAGCCTTGGAATGCTGGGCAGGCGCTCCAGGGGATGGAATTCCGAGGGATTAAAGGAAAACACACCTGGGTGGCTTTGGGTGGGCATCCCTGGGATTCCTCCTGAATTTCCAGCAGCCCGAGGAGATTCCAGACTGGGAACCAGGGGGGAAATCCAGGGAAAAATCTGCGTGGGCAGCAGGAATTCTTGGCTGCAGCAGGGATTGGGAAACAAATCCCAAATCCATGCAAAAACAGGGAGAAAATCCCAATTCCCCGTTTATTCACTGCAAACAAGAGTGATCCCACTTCCAATGGAATTATCCCACCTGGAGCTGGGGAAAGTCAGGATTCGGCTGCCAAGGGATCAGCCCGAGCCCCCAAACACAAAGCCAAGGGAAAGGAGAGTTTAAATCAATCTAATCCCATTTTTCCATTAAAAAATTCCCTAAAAAACAGCAACACACCCCAGAGAAGCTGGATGATCATTCAGGAACTATCCACAGAAAATCTGGGATCCCACTGCCCCAGATCCAGCCTTAGGGATGAGCTGGAGCCTCGGATCTGCTGCATTCCCAGTTCCCCTCCTGGGATACACAGGTCCACATTTCCAAGGAATTTGCCACCCTGAAATGCTGGGAAACACACCTGGACTCAATCCACATCCCAGAATTCCGAACCAAACTCCAAACTGGAATGGGATTTGTTGATTCCCAGCAAATTTGAGGGGAGGAACTGAAGGCAACTGGCAAAGCCAAGCGGAGTCTGGGATTTCCGTGGATCCATGCATCCATAAATACCATGGAAAATGGGAATTAGGTGCTCTGAAATTAGTCTGGAATGGGAATAAATTGAGGAGATTTCTCAGAGATTATGAGGAATCCTCAGGAAAATCCAATGGGATGCACTGGAGGGGATTTTCCAGGGAATATCCAGCCCAGCAAAACACATCACTTAAAATAAATCAGGGGAAGAGGAAAACCAGCCCCAAAACCACCCTGGAATCACTGAATTCCTATTTTCTGTGAAAACCCCTGGATTTGGGGACGTATAGACGGATAACTCTGGAATCCACTGGATTCCACGGATTCCATGGAATCCATGGATTAGGATAAAGGGATCCTAGAAAAGCCAGGCTTGGAGGCAGATTCCCAGTGCTGTGCTTCCCATCTCTCCATCCCATTTTCCCAGTTTTCCAGAGGGAAAACCCCTGGGATTGATTCCAAGCTTTCCTCCACATCAGAGCCCACCCAGAGTCACATCCATGACCCAAAAATCCAGGAGATGCTTCCAACCCCTCCCGAGGACATCCAGGGATTCATTCACCCCTTCCTTGCTAATCCCAAATATTCAAGGAAACCCCACTTGACATTCCAGGTTTCCATGGATCCACTCGGGAAAAGCCAGGGAATGACCCTGAGGGGTGGCAAACCCCAAATCCCCACGAGGTTTGGAACAGCACAAAACGCCACCCACGGCCCTCCAGAAATAAACAGACGTAGGAGATCCAATCTGAAGGAAAATAAAGAAGTTTGATCCCAATTTTATGTGGATTAAAAAAAAACCAAAGGGGAATTCAAAGCACAGCAGGGAAACGGAGGGAAAATCCACCTGGGGTTTTAGGGAAAATCCCATTTGGATCAGGGCTTGTATCCCAAAAATGATGTTTGGGATGTTTGCCTGTTGTGATCTGTGATTTTGGGGTGGGAATTGGGATTGGAGGTGACCCTGGAGCTCGGGAAGAGATTCCTGCACTCAGAAAATCCAGGATTAAATTCCAGGAATGCCACTGCACAGCAAAAGCGACAGCAGAGTGTCCCTGCTCGGATTAATTGAATTAGCAGACTCCTAATTAGTGCTCCCACCCCCCAAAATCAGCACTTTTCCCAACTGGAATACGTCATGAACCCAAACCTCTGGAAGCAGAGGGGAGGAAGAGCAGGATCCTTTCCAGGATCCCTTTTCCAGGCTGTTCTCAGCATTCCCGAAGGCAGCAGCACCACTGGAGCCTGAAGTGCAGCTCCTCCACGTGCCCCATCCCCGTTTTCCCGCTGATGCCTCCGGCTGGGAATGTTTCCCGGGAACGCTCCCGGCCCCGTAAACTGATCCTGCCCCACCTGTCCCCTCCAGAACCCGGCTCCAGCTTTTTTTAGCCATTCCAAAGCCTCCCAGCGACCCCCTCCTGCTTAAGCTCCACACAAATCACGTTTTTTGGGAAGATTCCCACCTGCTCCAGGCCACAGGGCTGGGAGGGCTCCGATTCCCAAAAATATCTGGAGTGGCTGGCAGCTCTTGGAAAATCTGTGTGGGAAAGGGAGATCCCCACGGGGTTTATGGGATGGAAGCACAGTGGGAATTTTGGGTGCCTCATCCGAAGGCAGCTCCATTCCCAGAACGTCCCGTGGGATCAGCCTCAAGGAAAGGCTGGAAATTGGAGCTGGAGGAGAATTCCTAAACCAGCAAGCACAGGAAAAAGAGGGATATGGGAATTGGAGGGCACGGAGTGAGACCTTCCCCTCTTCCCACCAAATAAATCCCAGTGGGAACAAGGGCAACTTCCCTGGGAAAAAACAACCAAAAAGCCCCATCCAAAGAGGGCACCTCGGGAAGATCCAAGGATTTTGGGAGCATTCCCAGCTCCCATCCCTCCCTTCCATAAATCCTAAGGAAAACCCAACACCCTTTTTCCTGGTTTGTGGATTTGTGCTTCGGGAAGAGCAGGAAGAGAATCTAAACCCACAGAGCCAGAAACTCCCTCTGTGGGATCTTTTCCCTCTGTGGGATCTTTTCCCTCTGCGGGAAAATCTCCCAGGAATTCCAGCCCTCACTGCCCTGATGCAGCCGTGCTCCTCCTCCAATCCCCTCATCCAGCTGCTTCCCAAGTGTCCCACTCCATGGAATTTTTCCCAAGCTCCTGGTTTCCAGGTGCCTCTGGTTCAACACACCCAGACCCAGATCCTGCTCTGAGGCGGCTCCGAAAATCCCAACCCGCTCTTCCTGAAAAACTGAATCCAAGGATTTGATTTTGGAGACTGGGAAAATGGGAATAAATCCCAGCAAGGAGCTCGTCCCTCCTGCTGCCATCCGAGCACACCAGCACTGAAATCCTGGGAATTCTACAGAATTCCTGCTTGGCTGTTAACAATCCATCCCCATTTCCAGCTGATGTTTTGTTGGATGGGGAAGTTTGGGAAAGGAAGGTGCTCTGCTGGGAATTCCCAACAGGAGAATCCAAGCCAAGCCTGAGCACACCTGAACCCTCTCCCAAAAAACCTGCCTTGGAATTCTCCACCTGCCAGAGGAGATTTCGGGAATGCAGAATCCAGAGACTCCCCCAAACCCAAAGGAAATGACCTTTCCTCCCACAGACTCCCAAAGTTTTCCCTCACAAGCACCTGGATTAGGGAATAAATCCATCCTGACTCGCTCCTGCCTGTGACAACACAGTGCCCTCCCCAAGGCCAGCTCCGTCCCATTTTTTCTTATGGAATTATCATTCTGTGGAATATTTAAGCATCAGCTCCTCCTTTCACCCTCGCACGTCCAAGTTCTCCCCTCAGGGCTGGAAATCTCAGCTGCACTTGCCCCAAATCCCTTTTTTCCAGCATCCAGGCTCTCGGGAATGCTGGAATGAGCACCCAGGAGGGCACTGGTGATGTTAGGCCTGGCTTAACCGGCAAGAAGCACTTTAGGAAGAGGAATTTAAGCCCAGATTTGCTGCAAGCAGAGACTTCACCCAACGAGAGCAGAGCCAAGGAATCAGCTGGGGCCAAGGAGCTCCATTTTCCAGAGAAAAGAAACCAGGAAAGGGATTTTTCCTGATTAAATCCAACCCTTAATGAATGCCTGAGCGTTTTTAGGAATCACAACAGGACCAAAGTTGGTCAACATTTTGTGGAAAACAAAAGGAGCCCCAAATCCATGAAAACTGTGGCATTTGCCCTGCGAATATTCCTGCAGCTCCCAGCCGGGGCAGCATTCCAGGGAGGAATGTGCAATTCCTGCTGGGCCGGCTGCAGGGGAGAACCAGGGGTTTGTGTGGGGAGCTGAGGCAGATCAATAATCAGCTTATTAATAAATAATGGGGTTAATAAATTAATAAATAATGGGGAGAGAAGCAGGCAGGGATGGGGGGCAGGGAAAAGCAGGAATTCTCCACACAATGCCCGTGCTAAAAGCTCACTTCCCAAAGATTCCGGGCACAAACTGACAACTCTCGCTCGCACCCAGCATTCCGGGGAAAATTCCATCTCCTGGATGTCACGAGCCAGAGGAAAACGCTGCTGGATGATTATTTAACATTCCTAAAGCCGGGAAAGGACACCGGGAACGGCGGAGATTTAAGGGATTCACTGTTCCCTTCCTTCCCTGCAAGTTGCAGCAGAACAAAAGCGGAGGGGACTTTTCGGGAATGTGCCTTTCCCAAAGCAACTCCAGCTCCATTTTTCCCCGTCGGGAAAGCTCCCGTGCACTCGCGGCTCTTATATAAACAGCGGAGGGGCTGATCCCCCCCGGCACTGCAATAAAATCAAGGTCGCCTTTGGAATTGCGAGGATTCCCATCCCGGCGAGCCGCGAGTGGAGTTGAGGGGTTTTTCCCGCTGGGAATTTCGGGGGGCCGCGGCTCCGCACCCCCCGAGCGGCTCCGTCCTGCCCGTCCCGGACACTCGCACGGAGCCGCTGCGGGACCTTGGCGTGTCCCCAGCACGGGGGACACGGGGGACTCTGGGGACACGCTCCCTGCGTGTCCCGCTGCCACCAATCCCCCTCTCCGAGCCGGCACTGGGGACACACCGAGGACACGCCGCTGGCTCCGTGGCATCCCCGGGCGCCGCCGGCAGCGGGGACGCGCAGCTCCGCCGGGATGCTCCGGCCACGGGGAGGGTCCCGGGGGTGTCGCGGTGTCCCGAGGGAAAGGATATGGGTTACAGACCAGCCTGAGGCACCAGCTGCGCGGGCGGGTGGTTTGCTTGAGGCAGAAGAAGGCGGTGGGTGCCAGCGCCGGGTAAGGCACCTGCTCCTCCTCCTCGGAGCCCAGCTCGGCGGGCGGCTCTCGGCCGGGGGAGCCGCTGCCGGAGCCGGAGCCGCTGCCGGAGCCGCTGCCGGCATCCTCGGGCGGCTGCTCGGCGGGGCGGCGCGGCGCCGGCAGCGCCGTGATGGGCACCCGCACCTCGGCCGGGCGCGGCGGCTCGCGGCTCTCGCCGGCGCTCATGGTCGCGGCCAGCGGCACCTGCGGGGCGAGGGCAGCGGGTCAGGGCCGGGCCCGCTCCGCCGCGGCTCCCGGGGATGCTCCGCCGGGTCCCGGCGCTCCAGCCACAACAAAGGCGGGCGGGGGGAGGTCGAGCCTCCGCCCGGGCGCGGCCGCTCCCGCCCCCCACGGCGAGCTGGGGGTGCCCCCCGCCCTTCGGGGACCCCCCGGAGGAGCGTTCTGGGGTCGGATTTTGGGGGATGGCGGATTCTTGGGGGGTGTCCTACCTCAGTCGGGCGGAGCGCGATGTCCCCAGGGGCATAGCCGTGCCTTGCAGCTCACATGGGACCGGCGACAATCGCGGCTCCGGGGGGTGGCCGAGCCCCCCCCTCCAGGCACGGTGGCACCCCCAAAATCCAGCGGGGGGCAGGGAGGGGTTGGGGCTCGGCGTGCGGCGCCCGCCCGCGGGGATGGAGGATGGAGGAAGGCTGGGGAGAGGAGGAGGAGGAAGAGCAGGAGGAGGAGGAGGTGACGGGGGCCCTTCCCGAGCCTCTCCCGACGGTAAATCCCAAGGAGCGAGGAGGAGGCAGCTCCGCCGAGCTTCGCCCGTGCCCAACAGGAAACTTCGGATTTACCGGGGGAGGAGGGAGAGCGAGGGGAGGGGAGAGCGGGGGCGGCGGGGGCGGGGGCCGGGAGGAGCCGGGGCAGCCCCGCATCGCCCCCTCCCCCGCCTTTGTTCGGGCTCCGCGCGGCGCTGCGGGACGGGAGGGCACCCACGGGTGGGGGGCAGCGAGCCGGGGACCCTCCCAAAGCATCCCCGGGCGGGCGGAGAGGCTTTGGAGCGGGAGGCGCGGGCTTGGTTCCGCTCCATCCCGCGAGGGCTGCGCGGCTCCGGCATCTCCAAGGGGGGGGAGATCCCAAAAAGGGGGGGTGCGCCCCTAGAAAGGGAAATGGAGTTCAAAAAAGGGGGATCGCCCCTCCCGGCGCTCCCCCAGCCCCGCTGGCTGAGCCCAGGTTGGAGGTAGGAGCGGTTTAATAACTAAGCTCGGCTCTAAGCTCGCAGCTCAGCTGCTCCGGGGTTTAACTCCCAAGAAACAGCTCAGGGAAAAGTCCTCTCAGGCTCCAGCCCTTCAGCTCCGCTCGGGAAGTTTTATCCCTTTGAATTCCTTGGAATTTCGTGAATTCTCTCAGGTCGGGGGTGCGGGGATGGGATTGAAATCCGGGAGTGGATGGGTTCCCGTCCCCTGGAATGTTTTCAGGAGTGCGCGTTCATTATCCAGCAGCACATTCCATTTGCAAATGCAGCTCCCGATGCTCTTCCCGGTTAATAACTGGGAATTGATTGGGAAGAGAGGTCAGGCGGCTTTCAAAGCACCCGAAGCTGTGCCTAATGGGGCTCCTAAAGAGCTGGGATGTAGCGGCGATCCCGAGGTTTTATGGGATGTTCCCGGGTTGGGATGAACAGGGTGTGGCGATTTCAGTGTGGGATACAAAGGGAAAAGCCCCGCCAAGGAGAGAGAGGGGAATGGGAAAGACCTCGAGGATGGAATCCAGGCATTCCCCAAAATTCATCGGGATGATCCAGCCTGTGTGCAGGGCTGCTTGTGGGAATGCCACGGGGATAGGAAGGATATGGGATGATGGATTGGGATGAGGCACATGGGAAAATCCAAAGGGAATCACCAGGATCTCCTTCCAGTTGAATTCTGCTTGAATTCCTTCCCTGGGGTTGAATTCCCTCTGTTTCCTGCCCTTTTTGCCAATGTCTTCCGTGAAAACCGGGGTGAGTTTGTGGGAATTCTGAAGGATGTGGGGTTTCCAGCTCACGTGGAGGTCTCAGCCTCATTGTTTCCTAAACTTTGGGATTCCTGACTCTGGGAAAGAGAATTCCAGGATGATGAGGAGGCCACATCCCTGGAATTGTTCAAGGATGGGGCTTGGAGCATCTTGGAATAGTGGAAGGTGTCCATGTGGAAAAAAATCAACTTTAACTAATTCCAACCCCATGGAATTAACCCTGGAATAAAGAGAGCAAGATCTGCCCTGCTCCTCCCAATTCCTTGTGGGATCCTCAGGAATTACGGAAGGGAATAAATCCTCATGTCAGGAAAGTGTGGGCTCCTTTCCTCCAGGGATGGATTTGGGGATGGATCCAGCATTCTCGGGAGCATCCCGCTCTCCTGACACCCCGCTGGAAAGCTGGGAATTTTACTGCCTACCTTTGGGATGGGGTTGAGGCATCTCTTGTCCCCTCCTTCTCCCCATTCCCATTTGACTCCACCTCCTGTTTCCCTCTAGAAGTCATTGTCTGGAGCTGGAGAATTCCAGAGTGGGAAACTCCAGAAAAGCTCCACCAACTCCCAGCCAATCTTCCCTCTGGAATTTAGGATTTGTCCTAATTAGCTGGGAGCAAAGTGTGGAATCTGCAATGCAATCCCTGCTTTGCACAATTCCCACCTTTTCCTTTCCCTTTCCCTTCCCCTTTCCCCTTGGTGGCACCAAATCCCAAATCCGAGTGAAGAAAATCATTGGAATTGCTGCTAATTCCTGAAATTAATTATCCAGGATGCTGATGGAGAGCTGGATTTGTTGGAGGAGTTCATCCAGCCAGGGATCCACCCAGGAAATGTTGGGATGAATAAATTCAGGATGTTTTAGGAGGAATCATTGAATTTGGGATCTGTGGGGCCTCCCAATTCCTTTTCCATCCCAGAAGTTGTTTGGCTTTTCCCTTCCAGCCTCAAAGTCAAATCCAAGATCAGGGAATGCATCCAGAGGGGAATTTGCATCCCTGCTAAAGTTTGGGATGGAGCAGGGAATGTTCCAGCTGAGGATGGATCAGGAAGGACAAACCACATTCCAAAGGTGTCAGGGAACAACAGCCAGGATTTGCTCCTGCTCTGGGAGTAACATCCAGCTTTTTCCTCGATTTTTTATGGATCACTCCTGGCTCCTTTAATGCTCTGCTGGTTTTATTGGGATTTATGACATTCCCACCTGGCCTAGGAGGGAACAGCCAGGAATTTCTGATCCATAATCACATCCCAAACTCCTGGAAGTTCTGAGGGATCCGAGATTCATGTGAGGGAACAGCCAGAGATTTCTGATCCTTAATCACATCCCAAACTCCTGGAAGTTCTGAGGGATCCAAGATCCCGTTCCCGACCCTTTTCAACCTCGGGAATGTCGCTTCCTGCCTCCATTTGTCCTCCTGGAAAAGGGGTTCGGGAAGAGCTGGGAGCAGGATCCCATCTCCATCGATTGTGTGCCCTCTGCTGGCAGCCTCTTTTCCAGGGAAAAACGGGAAAGTCCCGCTGGGAAGGATTTGGGGCTGCCCTTCAAATATGGGAAAATCCTTGGGTACGATCTGATCCTCACGGGAATTTCCATCTGTTCTTCCAGGAGCAGGGAATGAGCTCGTGGGTTTCCTCTGGGGCCGGCTGGATCCCGCAGGAGCTCCCGAATTCCCTCCTGAATCCAAATCCCTGGAATTCTCTGCTTCCAAGAGCCCTCAGTATCACCCTATCCCGGAAATAAATGAGGAAAAAGCAGGGATTTATGGAATTTATCCCAGCTGATATCCAAGATCAGTGGGAGAGCCACGGCAGGAATTCCCTGTTTTCCAGAGAAGCTGGGATGTCCCATCCCTGGAAAAATCCCAGGCCAGGTTGGGTGGGATTTGGAGCACCCTGGGATTTGGAATGGGATCAGCTTTATCCCTTTCCCACCCAAACCATTCCAGGGATTTTGGGAAACGTGGGAAAACCAGGAGAGGGAAATTTGAAGGCAACGCTGGTCTTTTCCAGAAAATCCCTTTTTAAGGGAATTTTGGATATTGGGAATAACCAGAATCAAGCCACCTGCACTTCCTAAATATTCCCTACAAAGCTCCTTCCCTCACCCAAACTTTGCATTCCCGAAATTCAGGTCGGCACCTCCAATTCCCAGAATTCCACTTCCAGGCCGTGATTATTTTTTGGGAAGCTCAGCACTTCTCCGATCGGAATTTCCAGCCCAGAATGAGGTCAGGGAACCTTTGGGCCAGGTTAAAAACCTCGGAAAAGTTGGAGTTTATTCCTGATAATCCTCAGGGATGAGTTCAGGGAGGAATTCACCTCCTTGGGCCAGGGGGGAATAAAGTAATTTAATTTCTCTCGGTTATCCGGGAGATTCCTCGGCCTCCTGGCCTGGATGTTCATTTTTTTGGGATAACAAGGAAGGAATGAAGCTGGAAAAAAGGGAAATAATCTTTTTCGTGGATGATTGGGATGAGCTCCTTATCTGGCCTCTAAAAACCGGGAGCAGGAGGGGTCAAACGAGCCCAAATGATTTGGTGATCCCGAAAAATGAGGTGAGAGCTCCGGAAGCTCCGTTCTTGGCCAAAATGTTCCCCTTTTTTGGGGACAGAAATGAGGAGAAGCAGCCCCAGCTCTGAGGGCCCCTGGAATTCCTGGTGCAGAGGGGCTGCAGAGCCGGGAATTCCCTCACAAAACCACAGAAAACCAGGAAAACCGGAGCCTCCAGCCCACATGGGGATGAAATCCCAGCTGATCCCAGCTCCAGAAGAGAAAACATTTCCCGTTCCAGAGCTTTCCCTGGGTGCTCCAGACCCTGAGGGAAGGACACCCCAGAGGATCCGAGCTCATCCCAGCAAACCCAGCTGGAAGATTCCGGAAAATTCCCCCTGGAGCATCTCCCATCCCTGTGCTGCTCTGGCCTAAAATATTCATGGGAGGCCTCAAAAGCCCAGCTTAGCCTCTAAAAGCCTGGTTTAGCCTCCAAGGCTTGGCTTTGGCTCTAAAAGCCCAGCTTTGTAAAGCCCGGCTTTGGCTCTAAAAGCCTGGATAAGAACGAGTCTTTGGGAATGATCCAGAGGCTGAAAGGAGCCTCCCCAGAGGGAGTTTTAGCCAGGGAAAATTGGGATAACGGGGTTAATGTGGGATTGGGAGAGGCAGGAATGAGCTCCCTCCAGGTCACGGGAGGCTCTTCCCATTCCCATCCCACATTCCAAGGAATATTCAGGAATTTTCCTTTTATCTCCTTTGCTCTCCTCCTCTTTTCAATGTCCAGCCAGGCCCAAATTCCCTGGGGAACAGCATTTTCCATGATTTTCCCTAAAATCCCAGCATTCCCAAAGAATCCGTGGCTGCCTCATCCTGGGAATGTCCAAGGCCAGGCTGGATGGAGCTTGGAACAGCCTGGAATTGTGGGAGGTGTTGGGATGGAACTGGCTGAGCTTTCCATCCCAAACCATTCCCTAATTCCAGGATTCCAGAGGCTCAGGATTGCCCTGCAGGGGGGCTTTCATTCCAGCAGGATCCCCAGGGAAAGCTGGAGCAGCTTCCCAAGATTCCGGGCTCTCCTTGGGCTTCATTCCTGGTTTATTTCCCATTTAAAGGGGATTTTTGGGATATTTTGGCTCCAATAAATCCATCTGGTGTATCCCAAAGGAGATAAGGAGTAGCAAAATTCCCAATCCAGTTTCATCATTACTCCTGGTTTATGGCTAAATCCATGGATTTCTTTTGGAATTCTCTCTGGGGAGAGAATTCCCAAATTTGCCCAGCCCAGTGTTGCTTCTGGAGTTTGGGAATCATCCCCAAAAATCCAGATTATTTGACTTTTTGTGGATCAGTTATGGAATAATGTCAATTCCCATTCCCACTCATCCCACTTCATCCCAGAAAACCCCTTCCCGTTTTCTCCCACAATTCCATCCCTTCAGAATCCACAAGAGATCCAACTTGGGAATTTTGCCTCTTTTTATTCTTTTTAATTGGATTTTCCAGCTGCATTCCCTGATTTTCCCTCTTCCATGGGCTTTGCTGCTGGAAGGGAATCCCTGCTCCACTCAGGAATTCCTGAATTCCCACCTCGGGGCTGGAATTCCGGTTGCCCATGGCAACCTCTCATTGCCAATGGAAAATCCTCCTTAAAATTCCTTTTTCCTCCCAAATCCAGCAATTCCGTGTTTTTCCCAAGAAGAAAATCAGGATTTTTATGGATTCTTGACCTCCGAGCTCCTCTTATTCCCTTTTTTCCTTCATTTTCTTTCACTTATCCCCTAAAATTCCTTTAGTTTCCAACGAGCTCCTTGTGCCGCTGATTATCCCACAGCAAAATGATTCCAAACCCTCTGGAATCTTGGAAAATCACCTGGAAGTGTGTGAACTGGGAGCAGCTCCCTGGAATTGTGCTCCACTCCCAAATATTCCCATTTATCCACGCATTCCATGAAGGAAAAATAAAGGTGCGGGAGGGGTTCCCTCAGGATTCCCTCCCTGGGTTTTTCCCGTTTTTTTTTTTAAGGAATGCCGACTTGAAACTCGTGGAGTGTGAAATCCTGGCTGGGCGTTTCCATGGGAACCAGCCGGGTTTTCCTGCCGAGGATTCCCGCTGACCTCACTCCCGCTGGAATCTCTCCCGCTCTTCCCTCGGATTGAATTCCCGGTGTTCCCACTCTCCTGGCTTTTCCTCTTTGCATTCCAAGGATGGAGAATTCCCGGCATTAAAAAAAAGTGGGATAAAACCACCTTTTCCTGTTTTTTTTCCCAGGAAAATCCCCTCAGCTGGATGGGAATGATTGAAATCTCCAGAAAAGATGGAGAGGGAATATTCCCAAGGGTATGGAATGATGGGAAAAGGGGGAATAGCTTCCAACTGCCAGAGGACAGGGATAAATGGGATATTGGGAAGGAATTCCTGGCTGGGATGGAATTCCCAGAGAAGCTGTGGAATTCCTGGATCTCTGGAAGTGTCCAAGGAAAGGCTGGATGAGGATCGGGATAATGGGAAGCGTTGGGGTTGGAATGGGATGAGCTTTAAGATCCCTTCCAATCCAAATCATTCCTGGAGCAATCCAGGATCATCCTGGCTGACCATTCCAGAGTCAATCCCACAAAAAAGGGGGATTTTAGGATAAAAAAAGAGATGGAAATGGGAGAAATGATCCATCCTGGGGATGATTTGAGCAGCAGGAGCCTCCAGGTTCCTCCTGGAATGGGAAAGCTTTTCCAGGAGGCTCCTCTTGCACTCCACATTATCCCAGGAGAAAAAGAATTCCTCCTTCTTTCCCATAAAAATGTTTTCCAGGCTGGGATGAAAGAATTCCAGTGTCCCCATCCATGGCAGGGCTGCAATGGGATGCTCCATAAAATCCCATCAATCCAAACAAATTCCATGAAGGAAATTCCCTTCTCCCGTTTTTCCAGCGGTGCTTTCCCTTCCTCGAGCAGGAACAAAGGGATCGAAAGCTCCCGCAGGAAGAGCCATCCCGAAAAGTCATGGAAAGGGCACATTAATAAGGGATGAGCCAGGAGGAGGCAGAAATGCAGGAAGAGCAGCAGAGCCTCATTATCCCAGATCCCAAAATTCCTCAGGAGGCTCCGGCGGAGCTGAGCCTGTGAATATTTTATAGGGAAGCTCCCGTTCCCTTCCTGCTTTTCCGTGTGGCCTCTCCCGAAAGAGCGATTTGCTTTGGAAAACAAAGAGTGTTCCCTGAGTGGAAAACAAGGAATCCCACAAAACTCCAGGCACAGCGCTGGGATCAGAGCCAGCAACACCTGGAATATTCAAAATCCCCCCTTCCTTCCCCAAATCCCAGCACATCCGACTTTTCCCTTTATCCCGGAGAATCCCCTGCTCCAAATGCCGGGAATAAAATCCCTGTGTTCAAATCCCCCTCCAGCCCGGATAAAAATCCCTCCCCGGGGCACAGCCACATTCCTTAATCCCAAAATTCCCTTGGATGTGTCCTCTCCCCTCCCGTCCCCCCACACCGGGAGCAGCCAGCCGGGAATGTTGGGATTGGGATCGCTCCAGGTTTTTTTCCCTGCTCCAGACGGGGAATTGGAGCTGCGTGGGCGAGCGGCTCCTGCACGGCAGCAGCGCCGCAGGCACGTGGAGGAACGTGTGCCGGGAACAGCGGGAACAGGGGACACGGGAACACCGGGATGAGGGGACACCTGTGTCCCTTCCCCTCCCCAGGAGGATCGATCCATCCCTGATCCTTTTATTAGGCTGGAAAACTGGGAAAGACGGGAGGGGCGGGCTCTTTTCCCTTTCCTTGAGCTGTCCCAGGGATGATTTTTGCATCCCTCATCCACCCTTCCCAAATTGCTGCCAGCATCCCAAAAAATCCTCTATCCCTTTTTTCCACGAAGGAGTTAAATAAATGACACCCGCACTTCCCTACACAGCAAATCCCAGAAATTCCATCAGATCCCATTTATCCTCTGAAAAGATCCTAAACCCAGAAGAGGCCTGGGATGATTTGCATTCCAGGGATTATTCCAAGAGCTAATCAGCTCGGGAGCGGAGTGTGGGGAGGATTGGGAGCAAACAGGATTGGAGGCTGGAATTCTCCCAGCGCTGTTGTAATCCAGCAGGGATATCCATAATCCTTCCCAAAATCGCCCTCAAAGCTCTGAGGTGCTGGGAGAAGCTGGAATCTGAGCAATAATTCCCTCCAAATACTGCTTTTCCTTGTACATTCCCAGTTTTCCAAAATGGCAGTGATTCCCCTCTGCGGGAATGGAGAGGTGCTTTTAAAATCCACCTGGAGCGTGGGATTCCCTGTGGAACTCCGGGAATTCTGCCCACACCTGCCAGGTTCATCCCAAAGTTCTGCCAGCTGGAAAAAGCACCTTTCCCAAGCCAGAGAATTCCACAAATCTCATCAAGATCCACATCTCCTGCGGGAGAGCCAAACGTCCCTTCCTCTTTTATTACCCTTTCCCTTTTCGCCAACAGGACCAGAGTCACTGGAAAGGCCTCAACAATGAATATTTGGGAATAAAAGCAGAACAAAGAGCGCAAATGTGTTCAATCGAGCAGCCTAAAACCAGCGGGGGCTCTCTGGAATTTTCCGGGGGAAACTAGAACGGCTGGAACTGGGATGAAACCCTGTCACCCCCGAGCCTCCTTTTTTTCCAGGCTAAACAACCCCAGCTCCCTCAGCCATTCTTCCAAATATTTGTGTTCCAAGCCCTTCATCTTGTTGCTCTCCTCTGGGCACGTTCAACCTCAGCGATCTTCCTAGGGTTCCATGAGGGCCACCCCGGCCGCCATGACACCTCCCTCAGGCACCTTCCCGCCTTTTTCTGTCACCATGGCAACGAGCAGCCCTCAGCACGGCCGGACCAAGGGCAAGGGCCAGACCCTCAGCGCACAGAGGAGAAAAAGGCTCTGGATTGCCCACCCCTGGCACTGAAACCCTGCTCCCAGGCTGCTTCCCACACACGATGCTTCTGGAGGGCTCCAGAAAGCTGAGAGTCGGCTCTGGTTTCTCCATGTTGTGCATCCTAAAGCTGCCTGGGAGAAGAAATTTCGGGTCGGCTCCGTTGGCACAATCCCTCCTGGCACAGGGCAAGGTCTTTGTGCGCCGAGGCTCTGCTGCAGCCAAGGAAAGCTCCTGGCTCAGGGTCACCTTTGCTGCTCAGCCAGACAGCCCAAGTGCCCCAGCCGCCGGAAATTGCCAGATCCGGGCAGTGCCGCTGCTGGCAAATGCCAGACCTGGGCGGTGCAGGCACCGGCAATTTGCTGGATCTGGATTTCTGGCACCGGCAAATTACCAGACCTGGGCGGTGCCGGGAAATTGCCGGATTTTGCCTTTCCGTGCCAGCAAACTGCTGGACTTGGGCTGTGCTGGCACCGACAAATTTCTGGATCTGGGCTCTGGCGGTGGCAGCAAACACCAGATTTCAGGCTCCAGGTGCTGCTAAGCACCGGATCTGGACCCCTCCTTTCCTTCCTGGAACGAGGTGCCCTCACCGTCCCAAAATCCCTGGCATTTCCCCTCAGCCCTGCGCAGCTCGCGGCCTCCACCGCCGCCTTCCCAGTTTAACTGCAACCGCCTTCCCGTTACCACGGCAACGAGCCGCGTGGGGGCGGGCACAGACGGCTCATCCGCCAATCAGCGCCGCGCTCAGGGCAAACCCGGTTTTTTGATTGGTGCGTGCAGCTGTCCATCAACAGCCCGGTCGTTGGTGGCCGCGGTGAGGGGAGGACGCTCGGGCGGGAGCGGCGAGCGGCGGAGCCTCCGCCATGGCGCAGCCCGACGAGCCGCATCCCCCGGTCGTTCCCTCCTGCCCGCTGCCCAGCAAGATCTGCGATGTGGTCCCCAGCGAGAGGCCGCGCTCCTGCTGCGGCATGGCCATGGCCGGCTTCCGCACCGCCAAATACCAGCTGCCCGAGTGGCACCGCCGCAACATGGGCGTCTGCTACGAGGCGCTGACGGCGGGCGAGCAGGCGGAGCGCGGCCGCGACGAGGCCAAGCACCTGGTGAAGCGAGCGGCCGCCAGCGCGCAGCGAGCCCAGGGACACTCCAAGGCCACCCTGGGCCAGCGGCTGCAGGACATCCACTTCTGGAGGGTGGAGCTGCAGAAGGAGATCATGGAGCTGGACGCCGAGACCAACCTGCTGGCGGCCCAGAAGCTGCGGCTGGAGCGGGCGCTCGATGCCACCGAGGTGCCCTACTCGGTTGTCATCGATAACCTGGAGTGCCGGGAGCGGCGGCAGCCCCCGGACCTGGTGATCGATGAGGTGGAGAGGCAGCTGCTGAAGGTGAGCAGCGCCGGGGGTTGGTGACAGCCCTGGCGCTGCTGCCGTGCTGGGGACGGCGCTGAAATGAGGAGCAGCATGAGGAGGTGAAGCTGCGGCTGCTGGAAGTGTCTCCTGATATTCGGGGTCTGGAGCTCCTTCCTGCGCTCCCGGTGTCACTCCAAGGATTCGTTCGAGTCCTTGCTGTGTTTAAAAAGTGTTTCAAATCACTTTGGAAAGTGTGGCTGGAGGAGAGCAGATCCCTCCCCCACTCAAACCCCAACAAAACCGACCCAGAGTTTTCCTGCACCAACACAAAAATCCTATTCCGGCATAAATTCCTTCTATACTCGCCTTGAAATTCCCCTCCTCTCTGCAGGTTACACGTTAAAACTCCACAATCCAGAAGTTCAGGAATACTGGGATATTCCTTGGCTGTTCCCATGCTCAAATTGTCCAAATTTTGGCAGTTTCTGTCAGTTCTCCCCAAGTTTTTCCAAGCTGATGATCCTGTCACCGAGATTCCTGTCAAATTCCAGTGTCATTCTTGTGCTGGATGTTACCAAAACCACATTTTCCATCCTGGAATCACACCTATTCCAATATCCCATACATTAATTAATGATTATTCACCTACAGCCTCCAATCAGAGCCGATTCATGATCAGTTACTCATTAAACCAGAGGATTAATGTTCGAAAAATATAGATCAGAGTGAAATGTTTAAACCTGGTAGGGTTTTTGGGATTATCCTGGGAAGAACCAGGAATTTCTTGATCCCTGTGGATCCTTCCCAACTCAGGATATTCTAGGATTCCACACAGAAGGCATCATAGGATTTAGGAATATTTTGAATGGGAATTTGGTGTAATTTCTGATTTATAATCAATATTTAAGAGGTTTTTCCAGTCAAAAATATAAACAGGGGAGAGTCGGTGTAGGATATTTCCATGTGGGAATTGCTACAATTTTTAGGTTGGAAAAGACTTTGAAGCTCATCAAGTCCACGGTTCCAGGCACGGGGATATTCCCTGATTTTCCCTGTCTTAAAACTGAGCAGGGAATTAATTTATTCCGTTTAATCTGATGGGATCGTGGAATCCTGGAAAGGTTTGGGATGGATGGGACTTTAAAAATCATCAGTTCCCACCTCTTCTCTCTATTCCCACTATCCCAGGTTTCTCCAAGCCCCTTCCAACCTGGGCATTCCATGGATGGAGCAGCCACGGCTTCTCTGGGAATCTGTGCCAGGGAAGAATTCCTTCCATAACAGGATAGCACACAGATTTTTCCACGGAACCCACAGAATTCCCAGGCTTTTGAAGTATTCCAGGTTTCTCAGCCTCCATAGGTTTAGAGCTGAGTTCCCTCAGGATCTGGTGATGCCAAAATTCCAAGTTTTACCAGAACAAAGTGAGAGTAGATAAGGAAGCTGAAGGATTTATCCCCAAATTGCTCCTCAGGATTGTGTTTCCTGCTCTGGATCCATGGAATTCTCCCTGTTTTTCTTTAGGAAGCGGATCTGATCCGGGATATCCGAGATCTCCTGAAAAGAACCATCATCCAAGCTACCACCCAGATAAGGTAAAACATTTCCCTGGATTCTTCAGCCAAATAATTCCTGGGATAAAGGTGGACACAGCCCTCAGCCAGGCCAGGCTTCCAAGCTCAGGGAATTCCATGGAAACCCGGATTTTCAGGTAGATTTAGATTTTCCTGCTTTCCACAACTCTGTTGGATTTGTTTTCCGACACTAAATTCCAATGCCATAAAAATATTCTCTGGATATCTTCTTGGGAGTATCTTTGTATCATTAAAGGGATTTTTGGGACCGAAGGAGCTTTCCAAGAGGAATTGTTTTGCCACCAGAGGTCAGTGTGAACTTTAAATCTGGAATTTCTGTGCCGGGCTGGGTGCTCCTTGCCATTCCAAAGGATTATTCGCTTGGAATTTCTAACAGACCCTTTGGAAAGATGTACTGGTATCCTAAATTCCATCAATGTAAAGGAATTATGCTGGAAGCTTCATACTTTAGTTTAAAAAATCCTTCAGTCTGCTCCTGTTCTACCTGATAAAAGAAATGCTGTTTTTTAAAGAATGGCTGTAAATGCCAATTAATATAAAGTAGCTCTGTTATATTAATTGGAGCATGAGAGGAGCCTAATGAGTTTAATTTGGGGGTTTTAATAGTTTTAAGGTCATTTTAGCCCCATTTTAATCCCATTTTAGCCCAGTTTTAGCCCATTTATTCCCATTTTGGTCTCATTTTGCCCCATTTATTCCCGTTTTAGCCCCATTTAACCCCATTTTAGTCCAGTTTTAATCCCATTTCAACTCCATTTTATTCCCATTTTCCAAGAGAATTCCCAGTTCCTTGGCTGAGAGTGACACCTGGCGTTATCAGCTGAAAACAACCCACAGGCTTTTGAAATTAGAATCATTATAATTATAATTATCTGTGCAATGTGTCACTCTAATTAACAACAAAGCAGCAATTTTAATCTGAATGTCATTAAAGATTATCCAGTTCCATGGGCAGGGACCTTCCACAATCCCAGGGTGCTCCAGCCTGGCCTTGGACATTTCAGGGATCCAGAGGCAGCCACAGCTGCTCTGGGAATTCTATTCCAGGGCCTCTCCACCCTCACGTTGGAATTTTCCCCAAAATCCCATCTCAGACTCCTCTTCCAGACACCCTCACACTGGAATTTTTCCCCAAAATTCCATCTCAGGCTCCTCTTCCAGGCACCCTCACAGTGGAATTTTCCCCAAAATCCCATCTCAGTCAGGCTCGTCTTCCAGACACCCTCACGTTGGAATTTTCCCCAAAATCCCATCTCAGGCTCCTCTTCCAGGCACCCTCACAGTGGAATTTTTCCCCAAAATCCCATCTCAGTCGGGCTCCTCTTCCAGGAGAGGGAATGTGGGAAGGGAGAGTTTGGGCTTTTCCAACCCGCAAGGAATGTCACGGTCTTGCTTTGCTTCCCTGTGGAACACAAAGGGTGGAGCTGTGCTTCCCAAAGAGGGCTGGGTTGGGAATTCTCTTGCTTCCAGTTGAGCTGGGATCCCAACTTTCCAGATCCAACCGGATCCAGAAGGAGAACTGCGAGCTGGACTGGTCGGATAAGGTGGAGACGTATCACATCGACGACAAATGCGTCGGCTACTGCACCGACAGCACCAACGTCCAGTTCCACCCCAGCTCCGTCAAGTTCGAGGAGAAGTGAGTAATTCCCTGCATCCTCCTGGAACGGCACCCCTGGAATGCCCAATCCCAGCTGGGACTGGGCATGGGAAGAGCTTCAAGGCAGCTCCATGGATGGAAAGGCTGTGCTGGATGTCCTGTGTGGAATATTTGGGTTGGAAGTTTCTGGAAGCTCATCCGGTTCTGATCCCAACAGCTTCCACCATCTCAGGTTGCTCCAAACTCAATCCTTGGGTTCTTCCAAGGGATGGGGCAGCCACGGCATCTCTGGGAATTCTATTCCAGCCCCTCCCCAACCTCGCAGGGAATTCCTTCCCAATATCCTGTCCATCCCATCTCTCCATGTGAGGCCATTCCCTGGGTCCTGCCCCTCCAGGCCTTGTCCCCAGTCCCTCTCCAGCTCTCCTGCAGCCCCTTTAGGCTCTGGAAGGGGCTCTGAGCTCTCCCTGGAGCCTTCCCTTCTCCAGCCTGTGAAGATCCTGTTGTTTTTATTTCCAGCCTGTAGATCCTGGATATATTCCTGAGTTTATTTGCCAGGACTGAACTGGACAATAAAATGTGTGAACATTTTGAGCAGCTTTAGCTCAAGATGGAAGCACTTGGGCTGATTTTATCTCAGGCTTTTGTTCCCTCTGAAGCCACAGAAGTGAGAGATTATTTATTTGGGGATTTTTTATTTATTTATTTGAGAATTTTTATTGACTTATTCAAGGATTTTTTATTAATTTTTTGGAAGATTTTTGAGGCTTTTTATTAATTTTTTTAAATTGATTTATTAGAATTTTTCTTAATTTAGTCAAGAATTTGTCTTAATTTATTTGAGGATTTTTATTGATTTATTCAAGAATTTATATTGATTTATTAGAATATTTTATTAATTTATCCAAGAATTTTTATTCATTTATTTGAGGATTTTAACTGATTTACTTGAAGATTTTAATTGATTTATTTCAGGATTTTTATTGACTTGTTATTAGTTTATCCGAGAATGTCTGTTAATTTATTCAAGTACTTTAACTGATTTATTCGAGGATTTTTATTGATTTATTAGAATATTTTATTTATCTAAGAATTTTTATTAATTTATTTGAGACTTTTTATTAACTCATTAAAGGACTCACTCTGTTCCTCACGACAAATCCACCCCACAAGCAAGAGCCGAACCAACCGGAAGCCGACCCCGCTTTCCCAGAGAAAGAACCATTTTTCAAGGACAAAATTCCCAATTTACCCCCTTCCTTGTTCTTCCAGCGCCTCCACACCGAAGTCCTGGGCCCAGTTCAGCCACGACAACATTTCCAGGGCGGAACAGGAAAAACTGGCGTCGGTGCAGCTGCGATCCCTGATCAACAACATCATCCACGACGCGTCCGAGGACCTGCGCATGCAGCGCGCCGCGGTCAGCGAGGCCTTCGACAGCCACTGCAGGGAGCTGGATGATGCCAAACTGCGCCTGGAGCAGCACCTGCAGCAGGTCCGGGGCATTTCGTGGCATTCTGGCGTCGTTAAACCGAAAAAGGATGGTTTCATCCACGTAGGAGCGAAATATTTTTGTGTCACGTTAGGATGCGGGGAGAGGTTTTGGGGTTTTGTTGTGATCTCGGTGCTTTTTGGTGGGATGGTGTTCGGGTAAACACCTTAATCCTGAAGGAAACGCCTTAATCCTGAAGGAAACCCTTTAATCCTGAGTGAAACGCCTTAATCCTGAGTGAAACCCTTTAATCCTGAGTGAAACGCCTTAATCCTGAAGGAAACGCCTTAATCCTGAAGGAAACCCTTTAATCCTGAGTGAAACGCCTTAATCCTGAGTGAAACCCTTTAATCCTGAAGGAAATGCCTTAATCCTGAAGGAAAGGCCTCAATCCTGAAGGAAACGCCTTAATCGTGAATGAATCGCCTTAATCCTGAATGAAACCCTTTCAACCTAAATGAAACGCCTTAATCCTGAATGAAATGCCTTAAACCTGAATGAAACACTTTAAACCTGAAACACCTTAATCCTGAATGAAACACTTTAAACCTGAAGGAAACGCCTTAATCCTGAAGGAAACGCCTTAATCCTGAAGGAAACACCTTAATCCTGAATGAAACGCCTTAATCCCTGAATGAAACCCTAAAACTGGCTGATCAGGCAGCTCGGGTTGAGCCAGGATTCCCAGATTTTTCTGGAATGCCAGTGAAGTCAAGCTGGCAGTTGACTTCAGCCTCCTCCAACGTGGAGCAGCTCCTTCTTTTGTGGATTTTCCATGGAATTCTGTGCTCTTTAAAAATGATTTACTGTTTTTTTTAAATTATGTCCTGCTCCTTCTTTAAAAAGTTTGAGATTAAAGATTTTCCTCATCTCTGGACCGAGGCCATTGGAAGTGTGGGAAAAAAGCCATTCCTTAGTCCCTGGTGGCAATT